>NW_004567110.1:57276884-57347509 GCF_000260355.1 Condylura cristata | reverse complement strand
TTTTAGTGTAGAAGATTTACTAGTGCAATCAGTGTTGGGTTTGTATCAAAGGGTGTTAGTATTATCTTCAATATATCATTGTCATCTTATCCCCTTAACAATATACTTATTCCCTTAATAATATACTATGCGTTAGGGTATAACTTAATTTTTCAGGTAGTTTTCATTTGCTTTCTTCCTAATTGCATTGAATTTCTCTATTTACATTCAATTCCTCGGATATGTTTGTTTCTATTTTCCCTGCTGATAATTCTACTGTTATTTTTACTGAATATTTGTGATAATGAAGGGGCGGGGATGGCATGTTCACTAATGTTCTGATTAAACCTTTGGTCTTGCCAAGGAACTGTGAACTTGCTTATGGGGGTGTGACCTTCACAATTTGCCTGCCTCTGTCCAGGTAGTGTGCGCCAATCACTAATCTCTACCCCTTTCAGGGGCAGGCAGAGGATTTGTTTAATGTTTCTCTGAATCAGTTGCAGGGGGTTTCCACAAGTGCCACCAGGTGACTGTTTTTATTGTCCATGTTTCTGAAGATTCTTCTTTTCTAAGGCATGGTGGAGGGGAAGGGCGCTGTAGAAAAATCAGGTCTAGGAAAAGTTTCAGCAATGGCTGCTTTCTTACTCTTGCCCGAGAAGAAAAGAATATTTCTTTTCTTCCCAATATTTCTCAAAAGGTCTGATAGTACTCCTCAGGAAAAATCTTCAAGTTACAAATCCTTATGATAGCTTTTATCTAGTTTTTAGCAATTTATTGGTAATTTCTACATGGATTAATTTACTCATTGGCATCTGATCCAGATTGACATGTGTTGACTCCTATTTCTCACTGAAAAAATCAGTCTCCAGATATTGGGTTCATTTTCATTCTGTATTCCATTTATTAAAATAGTCATTAATATATAGTTTGTCCAGTTTTTCTTTGTTGTAAAGGTGAGCATGACATTCCTTCCAACTCTCTACATTCTTAAATTGATTATGTAGCAGGTATGATTTGTTTATTTTCTTTTTTAAAGATTAATTTATTTATGCATACAGAACTATTGTTCAGGCCAGAGTTGCTGCAGGGGCAGTGAGAGGATTCACCAGAGACAGAGTAGGGTGCAGAACAGGCAGACTGACAAAGGACACCGCTGGGGGGAGCAGATGGTGGGTCAGGAGAGCTCTGCCTCTCCACATGTGGATCACTTCAGGGTTAGGGATTAAACCCATACTGAAGTGGTTAAAGCTCATTTGCCGTGTTGTGCTTTAACCTACTGCACCACCAGGGAGGGCCTTATTTTCTTTTTTCTTTTTTTTTTTTTAAAGATTTATTTATTTGTGCATACAGAACTGGGGTACAGGCCAGAGGCTCAGGGGCGGCGAGAGGCTTCACCAGAGACAGAGGGGAAGCAGAACAGGCAGATCTATTAAGTACACTGCTGAGGGGAGCAGTGGGCCGGTCAGGAGAGGTCTGCCACACCATGTGGTCACCTCCCGGGCAGGCAGGAATGGAACTCATGAGGAAGTGGCTTTAGCTTCTCAGTGCTGTGCTTTAACCCCCTGCGCCACCAGGGAGGGCCTTTATTTTCTTTTTTAAAGACACTTTTTTTTTTTAAATAAATGCAATAGCTAATAGCTAAAGATACCACATACATTTAAAAAAAAATCATATATTGATTTAATGAACGTTTGGGCCAATAAGATGTTCAGCAACATAAGTTCACAATGCTCCATTTCTCTGTGAAGAGAATAAATGATAGCGTATAGCAAGAGAAATTAGTCATATTGAAGGAAGTACATCTACTTAATAACAGTAAAATACTCTTGGAATAATCTTTATTATGCATTTTTGTTCTCTGACAGTATTTACCAACAACTGGAACATTTTCAATATATCATTATTTAGGTAAAGCTTTCTTACTCTAAGTGACTGAATTCATAAAATGCTTTATCACAATGTTCAGTAGAATATCTTAGATATTTAATAGCATAGTATTTTTTTTAAGATTTATTTATTTATACAGAACGGGGTACAGGCAGAGATGTGGAGGGTGAGAGGATTCACCCGAGACAGAGTGGGGAGCAGAACAGGCAGATCGACAAAGTAAGTACACTGCTGAGGGGAGCAGCGGGCCGGGCAGGAGAGGTCTGACAGGCCATGTGGATCTCCTCCGGGGCAGGCGGGGATCGAACTCATGTGGAAGTGGCTTAAGTTTCTTAGTGCAGTGCTTTAACCCGCTGCACCACCAGGGAGGGCCCAGCATAGTATTTTTAATGGGAAAAAAACAAAATGAGAAGTACTTGTAAATATCAAGTTTTAGTAGGGAGACTAGAAAACCTTTATCAAAATTCTTAGAAAAGATAGAATAAAAAATAAAATGTTTCATCTAGTTTCTGAAAAAGCATTTTAGGAACACCAAATTGTTTTATATAGTCTTTATAAGGAGTAGTTTTTCAGACATTGTTATTCCTATCAGTGAATTTCAGTAGGAGTTTATAGAGAACACACAATATTTTTAACACTTTGCTAAGACCTCTGACAGGTACAGCACTATAAATCAGCAAACAATTACATAAGAAAGAAAGGACATATACGCATGAAACACGTAAGATGCCAGAAATTTTATAGGTTAGCTCCCCATAAGCTATATAGATAAAAAATGCTTTAGGTGCTTAAAGAAAAGATTTATAGTTCTCTTTTGGGATTGGCTGAAGCAAACCTTTTATAGCTGTTGACTAGTGGACATTTCAACTGGGATAAGGGAGTGCTGGAGGTGTCACTGTAGAAAAGCAGGGAGCTTACTGAGCAAAGGAACTTTGCCTCTCTTTGATGTCATAGCTCATTTTTCTACTTTCTTGTTTCCCTTCCTTTGCTGACTATATCGTTGCTTCTGAAATATAAAATTATCCCCTAAACTTAACACAGTGATCCCTTTGCTGAACATTTCTTTAATCATCTTAAACTTACCAGCTAACCAAGATTACAAAATATGATTTAAAAAAATCTCACTGGAGACTGTGGCTTATCTTTTTAAAAAAAATCAGATCTCAGCTTTCAAATTGTTTTTCAAAACTACTTTGGGGATCTATATGATAAATGGAGTGAGACATCATATGAGTGTTCTTCTTTGGCATGAAGAAGGTCAACAAGAATCCTGAAACGAATTTTAGAGCTATTGTTAAGAAAGTTATATATCATAGGTGAACATAGAAATCAATAACAACAGAGATTATAAGGAGTCTTCTAAGGATCAAGAAAATTATCCTAACTCTATTAACAGTTACTGAGTTTAATGTAGTTATGAGGACTTGCTCACGAAAGCTAAAGATTCAGTCCCTTAAAATAATTGCTTATTGTCTTAAGGAATAAACAGTATTTGCAGATATTATTATGAAATAATTTCTAGGATATATTATGTAGTGATAAAGTAGAGAAAAACATGTGTGCTGCTACTTATTTAAAATAAATAAATATATGCATATATGCATATTTATGTGTAGTTTTATGAAAAACATTTGAAAGATAAATTATGAGACAATAAATTATTGCATATATGGGAGGCATAGACTAAGTCACTATGGTTAAGAAGAGAAACTAGATATCTCAAACTAAACTTTGTTCTGCAGCCTTGACTTGTAAACATAAATAAACTATATAATTAAAAAGATTTAAAAAATGAAGTATAAAACTGAATAGAAAATTAAACAAATGAACCTATATATCTAGATAATGCAGCTATATGGCAAGTAAATATTTCAAATGACTTTAATACCCACTAATTTCACTGTACAACTTTAGTAGGATATAATCATTTAGACGGTAGTACTTTTGACATTGATAATTTGAGACTAACCGTACCTGTAATGTGGGACCGAGTCCATAAATAATTACATTAGTGTCACTGAGAATTATTTAAAGTTTGCTGGTTCAAAAGACTAACAAAAAAGAACATACATAAAGATTTACCAGACATAAAGAAATAATATGGACAAATGCTGCAATTCTGACAACAAAAAACTTTAAAGTCAAAAGACATTGAATGAAAGTATACTTTAAAATGTTAAAAGTTACTTTCTACAACTATGAATACCAGTGCATCAAATAGCACAGCAAACATCTATGTTAAAAAAAAAAAATAAAAGGAGATGCAGTGATTTGGATAGAAATATGATTGTAATAGAACTTAATATATCATTCATGTCAAGATAGATCAAAGAACCAAACTAAGCAATTATAGAAAAAATATGAACACATAATAAATAAGGTATCATTTTTGTTTATATTTCAAACACTATGCTGTGATAACAAAGGATATTTACTCTTTTCAAATACACAAGAAAATATCCATCTCTGATGAACATATATACAAAAACCCAAAGCAAATGATCAGCAACTTGAATTCAACAGTCTGTACAAATAATCATATACGGTGACCAACTGGGATCTATCCTAGGTATTCTGGTTCAAAGTTTAAAAGTCACTTAATCTGACCTCTCACACCAATAGTAATAAAAAAGAAAAATAACATTATCATATAAATTGATGCCCCCCAAAGCATTTGACATCATCCAACACACATTCACATTATATACTAGCAGTGAACTAGGAATTGTGAGGAACTGTCTCATCTTTCTAAGTAATATTTACAAACCCTACAACAAACATCATGCTTCATGATGAGAAACTTGAAACTTTCACACTAAGATCAGAGGCAATGATATCTTCTTTCTTCACTGCTTTTCAGAATCATAATGGAAGTCCTAGATAATGCAACTAGAAAGGATAATGAAATGAAAGCTATACACATTGTGAAGAAAGAAATGAAGCCATCTCTTTATGAAAATGACATAAATCATACAGGTAGAAAATCTGAAACAATTAGAAAAAAAACTTGTAAGTCATTATCACATAGTTGCCAGGTATATGAAAATTTGCTTTTCTATTTTTCAGCAATGACTACATGAGATTTGAAATAAATGAGATAATGCCATCTGTATTACCACAGAATTAATTTCTTAGAACTATATATAACAAAAAATATCTAAAATAGATATGAGAAAATCTACAAAACTGATGATCAAAAAAACTAAATAGATAGTCCAGGTTTTATGAATAAAGTCAAGATTGTCAAGATGTCAGACTTATGTCTATGCAAACATGTGGACATAGATGAAACAAATTTACTCATAATTTCCAAAACTTGGAAGCAACCAAGGTGTCCTTCAATCAGTAAAAAACTGAGTTTACTTATTAAGGTTCTGCCTTGTCCTTTGTTGGCCACATAAATAGGGAGGACATCCTGTATAAGTAATGAAATTTGCTTGCTGTAATCTTTGAGTTACTGTTAGACTACTTCATACCATGGCCACACAATCATTCAGTAGCTAGCTACTGGGGCATCATCCCTGTCTTTTCTTGTGATGTGGGTCACTGTCTTAGGGCAGTCATGTAGGACGGCTTCTTCCAAACCCTAAAAGTTTCAGGAGAAAATGAAATATATTGGACTGTAAAGAGAAAAGACATTTAAATGGCAAATGATAACATGAGAAGTCAATAGGCAAATGATGGATTGGGAAAAGTAAATAAAAAGAACTCTTGAAAACTAGCAAAAAAAAATAAAAGACAAAAATGTGGAGAAAT
The DNA here is from genome assembly GCF_000260355.1 of Condylura cristata. Lineage (NCBI taxonomy): Eukaryota > Metazoa > Chordata > Mammalia > Eulipotyphla > Talpidae > Condylura > Condylura cristata. The sequence continues at coordinate 57,341,887 of NW_004567110.1, read as the reverse complement.
GGGTAGAAGAGAATTCACAGGCAATCCAAATTAAGAAGTGTTCACATATGTCAGTAGTCAGGAAACAGTATATACTAATAGTACTTTATTTTTAGCAACATGGCAAACATTTAAAGTAATTATAATTCTTATTATTTGCTGACAGAAAATGTCAATTGTTACATTAAATTAGCAAATTCCTAAAATTAAAAAAAAAACAACATAAAGTAAATATTGTTTAGTGCAATAAAAAAGTAACTGTTGAGTCATAAAGAGACATGAAATAATTTTAAATGTACCAATTGAAAGAAGTAAACCTAAAAATCAGTATAATGTATAACTAAAGTGAACGTTAATGTCATCCATGAATTTAGATGTATGTGGTGAGTCATTGCAGGTTCATTAATTGTAAAGAATGTGCCACTCTGTTGAGGGGTGCTGATATTGGGGAAACTCTGCATGAGTGGGGGAAGAGGTCATATTAGAAATCTTTATCTTCCCTTTAATTTTTCCATGAAACTTAAATTCCCCTAAATAAGCCTTAATTAAATAAAAGAAAAAATCCTATAGCATGTTTCACTTGCATGTCTTGAATTTTTCCATGCTAAAAGGCTTACCCTATTTTATATTACAACTTTGTTAAAAACAATGAATTCATCTAACTGGAAAATACCAGAAACTTGATTGGACTCTTCGTGTTGGTCAGTACATGGATTATGACATCCTGTCAAGCTTTGTGTTCATGTAGTAGAAATATTTCTCATTTTCCTAGATTTTTTGGTACTTACAAATGCCACAGTCAGCAGATAAATGTTGTCAATGATTTCTAGACTGTTAGAGTCTAGCCATTACATAGGCATCTGAAATCTTGTGAATGAAGAATCCTTATGGGTATATGATCATATGTGTTTTTCGCCAGAAGTCAACATGATACATGTTAGGTGCTAAAGTGCAAATATTGCTTCTTATGAATAAAAACACCCCAGTCTTGTCTCTAATACAAAAAGGAAGAAGGCAATGTATGTCTGATTTGTTTTCTTAACATAGTATCAATTGGAGAGCTAAAAGATAGAAACAGCTCAATGTAAAATAATAGAAAATTATCTTACGTATGATTGATTTAAAAAGTTCAAAAATACAAAAAGCCTCCTCTCTCTCCTTACAATATGTGTTTCCTGACTGCTTTTTTTTATAAAGAAGCTTAACTGTTATTTTCTGTGGTTTTTGTTTTGTTTTTGGTAAACTGAGTGGCATTGACTTTCAGGTTAAAAATCTCAAACAGCGTTCCTAGTTTTCACCCTGAATTTGTTTGACCAACACAATTTAGAAGTTTGTATACCTTGCTATATGTGAACATGTGTGCCTAGGAGTTTGTAGTATATATAGTCAGATTTATAAGTTACTTGATGATAATTTTGAAGATGAAATTGAATATTGACCATTGACTTAAGGAGTGGCTCATATTTTGCTCTACTTTTTCCCTTGTGTTTATACTAAAAATATATTTTAAAAAAATTGTCACCAGTAATAGGTAAAGAATCGTTAGTACCTTAAAGGGAAAAAAGATAGTTCTCATTCGGAGACTGTTGTTAGGGTTACCAAGTTCTGACTGTGTGGTGGGTTTTTGAGAGAAAACTGAACAAAATAGGCAGATTCTTGGTGGCAAATAGTTTTTCCTCATTTTTGCATGACAATGCCAAAATTAATATTCATTGACCACTTGCAAGGGTCTGGTTAGGTTGAGGTATTGCAACTACATACATTTTCTCCACTCTTCGTGATGTAGCTTGCAAAAGAATAGTAACGTGGGAAGAGCAAGGGCATGCTTTTTGTGGGTCTTGCTCTGTCAAATTCTGTCAATCTTTCATTATATCACGTTGTCCATTCATATTAAAGGTTGAAGTGTTCTAACAAGTCTCAGAGAGTAGGGCAGAGAGATACCACTTGTCCTTCAAAGTGTAAACTCTTCTGAACTTGGAATAATATTTTCTTCTTTTTAGTCAGAAACAAGTGGAGTTACAAGGTTAGAGACTTGACCTTGCCAAACTGTGCCACAGTCTAGGCAGTCGTCATGCTTAATCCATTGACTCCTGTGCATAAATATAAATGTTTGGTGTATTAGATGTGTCTGATTCTCACCTTTGTATGTCCTTTCATTTGGATTTGAGTTTGTTCCTAAACTTGGAGTTTCCTGAATGTAGTGCACATGTATCAGGATTCTCCAGAGAAATAGATTCAACATGATATATATACATGCATAGTGAGAATGATTTGTTTTAAGAAATTGGCTCAGTGATTGTAAGGGTGCAAATCCCAAATCTTAAGGTGAACTGGCAGGCAAGGATTTCAAGAAAGAGTTGATGCTACAGTCCAAATCTTAAGGAAACATTTTTTTTTTTAATTTAAAGATTTATTTATTTATGCATACAGAACCGGAGTACAGGCCAGAAGTGCAGAGGCAGTGAGAGGACTCACCAGAGACAGAGTGGGGAGCAGAACAGGGAGATCAATGAAATACACTGCTGAGGGGAGCAGTAGGAGGGTCAGGAGAGGTCTGCTGTGCCATGTGGGTCACCTTCAGGGTGCCGATTCAACTCATGTTGAAGTGGCTTTAGCTTCTTAGAGCTGCACTTTAACCAGCTGCGCCACTAGGGAGGGCCGGAAAAGTTTCTTTTTGGCTCTGTTCAAACCTTTAATTGAAGGAGACCTACTCATATTGTATAGGGCAATCAGCCTTACTGAGTGGCCGCTGATTTATCTTTTAATCTCATCCAAAAAAACCCCTTCACAATTAAATCCTGAATTATTTTTCATTAAGGATCTGAGCACCATGACCCAACAAGTTAATGCAAAAAGTAGCCATCATAGTCCTGAGACTATGTCATCAACAACCAATTGAAGAGGAACTGTATTGAGATACGATGACATTCTCTCTACTCTTATGATCACTAGGATGACTGTTGACAGCCTGATGATCCCTCAGGAAGCTAGAAGCCTTTGCCCTCATTAAACTGGGGTCTACTCCATTAAGATTTACTCCATTTCATGAACTAACCTGACTTCCCCACAGCTCTCCATAAAACACTTTTTGGGAATGTACTATGTTGCTAATTTAGTTCCTTATCAAGTATTTCTTTGTGAAGAGAATGAAGAAGGTAAGCATATTTGTATCCTTTCAGATTCTTCACAGATTTTCTCTCTGCTTAACCTTTGAACAGTTTTGATTTAATACTAAGGTTCATTATTTGTATAAATATTGCGATTCTGATGTTTTGAGATAGCTCAATCATGTTAATGGATTAGGACACTTAGGTCATTATAAATCATGTTTCTAAGATTAGCATTCTTAAATCAAGAAGATGAGAGTAAAACTCTTTCCATTGTCTGTCATTTAAGTTCATCCTTTTACCATTTACCTCTTTAAAATCTTATTCCTGCCTAGGTATAACTCTCCAGCATGTGAGTGGGTCTGATGCATGGACTCTGATGTCCACCTGTACATTCTTTCTCTCACCCGAAAACTCTGCCTATTGTGTTAATAGAATATTCTTGGTGGTCATACTTCATTCAACCTAGGTCAACTTCAAAGAATTCAGTAAAATTTGTAATTTCTCTCTATCTGCCAATAGTATCAGTCCAGGACCAGAAATAATTAATAAATATTTATATAACACTAATGGGGAAGGTAAGCTGTCCATGAAGCTGAAAGCTTTAGTTCTAGCACATCTTTTAATAGTTTTAAATTTATCCAAATGACTTCATTTGGCATTCACCTTTCATTACTGAAGAGTTTACCTATATTTGCCTGTCTTTATTTCTAAAATCTGAGCAACCACATTTTGCTTTTTCATTTTTTTTATTTAGAAAGTAATATAGATCTAGACAAGATTGAATTTGCTTTTATTAGCTTGGAGATATTTCTGAAGTTTAGGTGTTCATGCATACGTTAGTCAAACATGTTATGCTATCATAAATAAACAACTTGTATTCTTACTCATACATTCTCTTTCTTCATTCTACGATGTACAACTTGGATCAAGATCAGTGAGAGTTATGTCTATGCTTCCAAAAGAGGCCTAATTCTCACAGGATATCAAAGTACCCTGGTGAGATAGTGTTAGCCATAGGGGTTCAGTGGAATAGATGAAATGAACTGCTGGCATTTAAATTATGTAAAAGACAGATTTATGTGGCATGTAAGTAGTCGCGGGCTGTGTTGTTCATAAAAGCCTTAAGTAAAACATATCTCTGTATTTATTTCATCCTTGTGCCAGAAATACATGCTGTGTATAAAGATGACTGTTTCTTTTACAGTGATTATGTTATTAAAAAAATATCAATTTTGTTGGGTGACTTTACTAGGGAAAGAAATAGCTTTCTTCCATAGAGGAAATTGTACAACATCCCCAACCCTGAGACCTACATGCATGACATTTGTAGTGGTTAGGCTGATGCTGAAGATTAAGTAGCAACTTCAGCTAGATTAGTTAAGGTGGGAATGAGAAATTCATTTGTGATGCAGTGTGATAATGATAGCATTTTCTTCTGAATTGCAATGAAAAACGTTTGAGAGTATTCCAGTTGGCAAACGCTAGCATTTTAATAAGTCAATACTGCTGAGAGTTCAATGTAAAAACTCATCTGAAAATGAAATGAACTGATGAAAGCTCAGAGTGATGAACAGTCACAGTTCTAAACAGAGTGTGCATTCATGTTTGGAACACATACATGAATGACCTTTCAAAAATAACACACATCTAACCTATGCTCTAGTGAAGGGCATTAAAATCCCTGTCATGGTTTTCAGAAAGAAAGAAACATAATGTATATTTGGAACCATCATGAACTTGTAATTATCTTGGAATTAAAAAAAAAGAATTACTAATTAATGTTTTAAAGGAAGGTGTATATTTATGTGCCCTGCTTCTTCTAAGATAGTCAGTGAGAGGACATGAGGGTTGAGATGGTTTTTTGGCCTCACCATCAACATTTTTAGGCAGTGATTCTAAACATTTGGAGTACATAGTCCTATACTGTGGCAGTTATTTTCTTGCATATAGTAACTGATCACTTTTTAAAGTTTTTTTTCCCCCCAAGCTCCCTGATTCTGTCTTATTTTTGTCAATTTTTAAACATATTTGTATTAACTCTGACAAAATGTTTCCAGAGAACATTTGAAGGGGCTTCACAGTCATGAAGCCCCTTAAAAAGCTGTGTACTGAATTATTTTCTCCCTTTTATTGAAGACAATTGGAAATAAATCAACTGTTATTATGTGTCTTGAGCAAGTACCACAGTGATCTATGTGTAAAATCCCCAACTAAACACTGCACAGCTACTGCTGAATGTTGCTGCTGAAGAAGAGAGGCCAGTTTATGCAACACACCAGAGATGAGCTTGCATATGACCTTTGCCATTCATAGAGAAAAGTGTGGAAGGTGGAACTATCTCATCCCTCTGGCTTTGAAGCAGACCCTGTTAGTAGATCAAATCTTTGCTCTTGCTACACCTAATAGTAAGAATGTCAAATCTGTGTGTATATGCACGAAAAAGGCTGTAGCACATATGAAGAGAGCCAGAACCAACATTGTCTAGTCAGTTTGGGTTGTGTTAGCAAAGCACCACAAACCATGGTTCATAAATATTTCTCACAACTCTTCTCAGGCTGGAAGTCCAGGATCCTAGCAAGGTCAATTTCTGGTGAAAGCCCTGTTCCAGGCTGCAGGCAGCTGACTTCTCATTGTATCCTCACACAGTGGAAAGAATATACAGGAGCTCTCTAGGGTCCCTTTAAGGATCCTAAGTCCCATTAATGATGTCTCCACCCTCATGGACTTATGACCTCCCACAGGCCCCATTTCCTGGCACCATTATATTGGAAGATTAGGATTTCAGCTCATGAACTTGGAGAGACATAACAGTGGCACTGTCCAAATGCTGAGAAATGTAATTTTCAGGTAGAAAAAAAAACGGTACTAGAATGAGCTATAGGTCTCTTCGCACACTGAAATACCCCCCTCTTTGTTTATTGTAAAAACAAAGCAACACAAAATGAGGCCTATAATAAAGAAGGAACAACCCCCTGGATTTTATTTGGTTGTGACACAGGTGTGTAGCTTTCCTTGCGACTATACTGCTTCCCACCTAGGCAGACCTGATCTCCTCACATCTGTGCTTCTCCAGTATTATCATAATAGGACCCTCCTGCCAGGCTTTTCCCTGTAATTAGTTAGACCCAGCTTATTAGCATCAAAACTATTTATAATTTAAATAATGAAATGTGACATTCCTTGACACCTAAACTCGTTTAATCCAACATATGCTGTGCCTACTCAGCACTTACTGCATCTGTAAGTGACATTTTAGGAGCTGAGTTCATGACTGAATCATTTGCTCCCCAAGGGAAGGCCATGCATGTGTTATATAGATTACTACTTCTTGCTCCTTAAATACCTATGAAATAAGTAAGCATGAATGAGTTGTAAACACATATTTCAAAGTTTAGATAGCACCTTTTTATTTCATTGATAGAATCCAGAAATTGAACAGTTTGGATGGGAAACTATATTTTCCAAGTTTATAAATGAATCTTGATGTTTCTCATTGTTCTTCAATTTGTGTAGGTGAATCAAAATGGAAACTTCACCAGTGTTCTTTTCCTAGTGTTCATAAGGTTGAGCTTCTGGTTGTCCCTTACTAAAGCCCTTAACGGGAGTGTTAGGAAGGAATACAATTAAAATTGAATGAAAATATTCTATAAAAATATTATTTGTGGAGTCAGTTTTCAAGAAGAATTTGTAACCTCTTCTCTCAAATTAATCATAAATTACAGTGTGGACACAGCCATGATATACCAACATTTAGAAAAAACTTTAAAATGTGATCAATACCATGAGAAATATGAACATTTGCCAGTTTTTCCCTTATGAAATACACATGCTTTCTATCAGCTATATTGGTTACAATTATATAACTAGTAACACATATCAATATTCATGTATATATTTTCAAAAATCCATATTGAAACAACTATGAAGTCATTTAATTGTAAGAGTTCACTTTCATTCTTTTTTTCTTGACCTCGTAAATACATGTTAACTTCAAATATAAGAAAAGATTCTCACTGGTTTTATATACTTTTTTCCCTCTTTTTTTTTATATTTTTCTATCTATCTCCATCTATCTATCTATCTACTATCTGTCTGTCTATCTGTCATCTGTTATCTATCATCATCTCGATCTATAGCATCATTATCTGTTTACCTAAATTATTGAATTAAATAGTGAAGGAAGTAGGGAGACTGTTTTCAATGATCCTCAAAGACTTAAACAAGTTACTTCAGTTTCTTAGATGCCAGTGGTGACTTACTAATCCACAGATTTTATTGGTATCAACACTTCTGTGGCACAAGTCAAAATTTAGTTTTACCTCTCATTTTCTGTGAAAATCTCACTGTGGTTATTTGGTAAAGAAGTGTTAAGGGGAAACCCAGCCTGATTTTTGAAGCTGTGGGCCAGCAAAATGATTGACATTTCACACATGAAAATTGAATCTTAGGTATTGAATTCTAATTGCAACTAAAATTTCATTATCAGTTCCCTAAGTCCACTTGCAGTACACAACCAAACCAATATCTACATGGTACCCATGTGATATTGTTTTACTTTTCTATCTCTTAGGCTCAGCGTTCAATGATAGTAGCCTAATGTACTAAAAAATGAACTACAGCCCTCAAGTTTGTCACACTGTTTGGGGGCTGAGTTTTATGAACATCCTGCCTATGTATTCCTGGTATCCTTTGACTCATTTCTTTGTTGAATATTTATTTTGCAGACTTCTGTATTTTGCTCTGCAGAAACTCAGTCTCTGGCCCAGACAGAGTGTGGCCTCTATTTTATTTATTTGGTCTGTTTCTTTTCTTTTCTTCCTTTTTTTTTTTTTTTGTCATCATGCTTTACTGTTTAAATATACCATACTGTAATGCCGGCATTTACCAAAAAAAAAAAAGTCAATATTTGTTTGTCCCAAATGCAAATAGAAGTACAGTGTCACAGTGATACTAGTCCATGCTTCAGAGCACAGTAATGTAATTGAATATATGTGGTCAGTCTTTCACTTTATTTTTGTTCCTTTTGCTATTGGAGATAAATAACAAAGATATCACTGAGCCTGTGTGATGGAATATTTTTCCTATGTTTTCTTCTATTTCATGGTTAAAATTTGGATATAATGTAAGAGAGGGATCTAGATTCATTTTTTTTTTACATGTGACTGTCTAGTTTTCCAAGCGCCACTTATTGAAGAGACTTTCTATTCTAAGGTATATTTTTATTTCCTTTGCCATAGATTAACTGTCTATATAGATGAGGGTTTATTTCTGGGCTCTCAATTTTATTTCATTGGTCTATCTATTTTTATTCTAATCCCATACTGTTTTGATTACTATAACCTTATAGTACAGTTTGAAGTCTGGGAGCATTATACTGCAATTCTTCTTTATAAACAAGACTTATTGTCATTCAGGGTCCTTTGTGGTCCCCAATGAATTCTAATAATCTTTTTGTGACTTATTTGAAGGATGGCATTTAAAAATTGATAGAGATTTCATTGAATTTCTATATTACTTCGGGTAAGATAGTTATTTCACAGTGTTAATTCTTCCTAACTATGAGAAGGGAATATCTTGCCTTTTCTTAGAACCTTCTATTTCTATTTTTTTTTTAAGATTTATTTATTTGTGCATACAGAACTGGGGTACAGGCCAGAGGCTCAGGGGCGGTCAGAGGCTTCACCAGAGACAGAGTGGGGAACAGAACAGGCAGATCACCTAAGTACACTGCTGAGGGGAGCAGTGGGTGGGTCAGGAGAGGTCTGCCACACCCTGTGGTCAAATCCAGTGCAGGCGGGAATCGAACTCATGCGGAAGTGGCTTTAGATTCTCAATGCTGTGCTTTAACCCGCTGCGCCACCAGGGAGGGCCTTTTATTTCTATTTTTTTTAAGATTTATTTATTTATTCATACAGAACTGGGATAAAAGCCAGAGGTGCAGGGGCGGTGAGAGTCTTCACTAGAGATAGAGTGGGGAGGAGACCAGGCAGATCGAGGAACTACACTGCTGAGGGGAGCAGTGGGCAGGTCAGGAGAGGTCTGCCTCGCCATGTGGATCACCTCTGGGTCCAGAGATTGAACTTGCACTGAAGCAGCTGTGGCTCACTTGCAGCACTGCATCCTAACCTGTTGTGCATTCAGGGAGGCCCAGAGTCTTCTATTTCTTATAGTTCTCTTTGAATGGATGTTTGATCTCCCTTGTTAGTCTGTCCTAAATATTTAATATTTTGTGATGCTAGTAAGTAGAATTGTTCTCTTTCTCTTCTAGTTCATTATTTTCACAATGGAATGCAGCTGACTTTTGAATATTGCCAGTTTTCTGTACAGATTTATTGTTTCTGATGGTTTTTCAGTGGAATGTAGTTTTCTATGCATATTACAATGTTAGTCATAAATAGTGATGGTTTTACTCCTTTCCAAATCTGGATTATTTTGTATCCTTCTCTACCTAATTGTTTTAGCAAGGACTACAATACTATGTTGAACAGTAGTGTTGAGTGTAGACATCCTTTCAGTGTAACAGATCTTAAAGGAAAAATTTGTAGTTAACTATGGATTTGGTCTATATGGCCTCTATTATATTGAGGTGTGTATTTTCTATCTCCATTTTACTGAAAGTTATTATCATAAATGGATAATGAATCTTGTCAGTTGTTAAGGATTTTTGCTTCTGCGTTCATTGGGGAGATGGTTTTATTAATTTATTCTTTCTGTGTGTGTGTTTGTGTGTGTGTGTGTCTTTGTCAGGTTTTAGTATCAAAGTAATGATACTACCATAAAATGTGTTTGGAGCATTCCCTTTCCCCCAGTTTTCTGAGGTTTGATAGAGCTCACTAGGGAAAACTAAATTTTGGTTTTTTATTATTGCTATTTCAATTTCCTTACTTGTATCTGTTCAAGTGTTCTTTTCCTCCCTGATTCATTCAGTCTTAGAAGGTTGTTTCTAAGAATTTGTCTGTTTCTTTTGGATTTTCCAAATTTTGGCATACATACATTCAAAGTAGTCTCTTATGGTTCTCTGTATATATGAAGTGTCCATTGTAATTTTCTGCCATTTTAATTCTTTTAGTGTTACCTCCTTTTTTTTTTTTTTTTTTTTTTTGGTGAGTCTAGATAGAGGTTGGTCAATTTTGCATATCCTCCCCCCCCCCCAATCAGCTTTTGGTTTCATTGATCTTTCCAACTGTCTTTTTGCTTCTAGTCCATTTACTGCTACTCTGATTTTTACTAATTGCTTATTTTTAGTGGATTTTAGTTTCATTTATCTTTCTAGTGTTACAAGGTATAAATTATTTATTTGAACATTTTTTCTTATTTTTCAATGTAGGCCTATGTTACCTATACACTTCCTAGAGTTTCTTTCTTTTTTCTTTTTTTGGAAGATTTATTTATTTGTGCGTACAGAACTGGGGTACAGGCCAGAGGTGCAGGGGCGGTAAGAGGATTCACCAGATACAGAGTGGGGAGAACAGGCAGATCTTTGAAGTACACTGCAGAGGGGAGCAGTGGGCAGGTCTGGAGAGGTCTACAGCTCCATGTGGATCACCTCAGGGGCGGGCTGGGATCGAACTCATGCATGTGGAAGTTGCTTTAGCTTCTTAGTGCTGTGCTTTAACTGGCAGTGCCACCAGGGAGGGCCTACTTCCCAGAGTTTCTAATAGGTGTGTCTTCATTTCATTTATCTCTAGGTACTGTAAATTTTATTTTTAATTTCCTCATTATCCTAGTTGTCATTTAGTAATGTATTGTGCAATCTCCACATATTAGAGTTGACTTTTAAATTCATTGCAATCAGAGAAGATGCTTGATATGATTTAAATGTTCATGAATCTGTGTATGCTTGTTTCATGGATCTTTCATTTGGTCCTGGAAAATGTTCCATGGATATTTGAAAAGAATATTTACTCAGATTTTAGAAAGTGTAGAGCTCTATAAATGTCTAATAGGCCCATCTTGTTTAATTATTTGTATAAGGAAGTTTTATTGTTAATTTTCTGTCTAACTGATCTGAACGTTGATATAAGCATTGAAGTCCCCTATGACTATTGTATAGCCAACATCTGTTTTTAGATCTAATCATAGTTGTATTATATATTTTGATACTTCTTTGATTGGTGCACATATATTGATGAGAGTTATGTTTTCCTGATTTACTGACCCCTTACTTATTATATCATGCCTATCCCTCTCTCTCTCTCTTTTTTTTTATTGTGAAAGATATTTAATGGAATTAGTGTCCAGAGAGAGAGAGAGAGAGAGAGAGAGAGAAGTAGAAAGGACATTAGTTTCCTAGTAAAACCTATAAATTTACCTATATTTACCTATTACTTCTTGGGAAAGTGCGTGGCTCAAACAGTGAGTCAAACAGGTCTGGCTCAAAATGGGGATATAGAGGCCCAAAAACTTGCCACAAATTTAAGTTACTTTCTCATGGCAACTCAGAAGAAAGGAATTAAGCAGGTATTAAAGAGCTATATTAGAAGGATAGATGCAAAAAACAACATAAAAGTACAAATCAAGCTATCAATTACCATTATCTCTGCCAATGACAGCTTTCACACTGTCTCTCGCTAGCATTTCTTATCCACATATCACTTCTAAGAGTCTCAACGTGTCCCTCCTCTGTGTGACTCATCCAAGTCTCTTTCCCAGTAATACCTGGGTGTAAGTCAGGACACACAAGCAAGAAACAGGTCCTTCCATATTATAAATCAAACATGGCTGCTCAGCTCATCCCACCACTCCAGATTCTGATTCATGGCATAGAGGGACTTATAGTCAAAGTTGACTGCATGAAAGTGGGAGCTAGGAAAATGGTACCTCCCCTTCATGACAATGAATATGTAATAAAGGCCCCACTTTCATTTTTGTCACCATTTCTATGGTGATGAAAGACTGGGGTATGAAAGACTCTCAGGAGACAATAATTTTTGTAGTTCCATTGTTTTCAAAGGAAGTATCTTCAATCATGAGGAATTATGCATGGATGGCAAGTATAGCAAAGCCCTCCATGTCTAGATAATATTTGAGCAGTTCAAGTATAAAGAAAAAATATGATTAGAGATATACTAGATACTTGTATTCTAGATACTACAGTATAAGCAGAAAAAAAAAAAAACTCAGAGGAAGACAAACAATCTTAAAAATGTTTCTACCATTAAAGTTATTTTTTCTTGGCCCTCCTTGGTGGCACAGCTAATTAAAGCATAGCACTAAGAAGCTAAAGCCACTAAAGCATGAGTTCTATCTCTGCCTGGAGGTGATCCACATGGGGTGGCAGACCTTCCCTGATCTGCCTACTGCTCCCCTCAGCAGTGTACTTTGTCAATCTGCCTGTTCTGCTCCCCACTCTGTCTCTGGGTAGTTCTCTCACCTCCCTGCACCTCTGGCCTGTACCCCAGTTCTGTATGCATAAAATAAATAAATCTAAAAAAATTATTTTCTCTCTACATCATAATTCTATTTAATAGTATATAAAGGAGAGAAAGAAGACAGAGAAGTTAGCTCTTTTAGCATAAAATGCATTTTAACATTGCTGCAGATCCTGTTCAAGTAAAAGAAAGAAAAGGTTTCTTTGATTCAAAACAAAACAAGCAAACAAACAAGCAAAAAGGTGTCATTTCAGATAAAAACATCAAAATTGCATTGACTTCCAATAGTCCTTTGAGGCTCATGTAAAAAATCCCCCTCAACTTCCATCACCAAGAATAAACCAAGATTTTTGTCCTATGAATTTCTTCAGAGGCAATTTCTGCAAATGTCAACAGTTTCAAATGATCAAAATTAAAATCTGATCATAACAAAAGTCAAGGAAATTTGTTAAGCATTATAACTTACGTTACAGAACATTACAACAATCTTGACAATTTATATAACAGAAACTTAAAAGGCTTCATATAAATTTTAGAACACCAGTATTTATGGTTATGATATGGTGAAATATTTTGCCCAAAAGGCAGTGCTTCCCATCAAGCCCCAAGTAACCAGATGAATGCCAAATAGATTGAATTGATCTAAAGTATTTCCCATGAGGAAAGGAAGAAAATTTGTAGAGTGTCTCAAGAGCTCTATGTAGGTTCCATGAAATTTCCTCTGATCAATCAAATAAATGACTACCTATTTTTCCTAATTCAGATGAGTGGGATTTTTTTTTCATCAGTATGAAAAATACATTTAATTAGACTCAAGGCTCAGCTAAACTCATCAGCACAATTCTGACAATGAATTATTAACTTTCAAAATACAAATTCCCACTTTACCTGACATTAAAAAACTTTATGCACAAATAACTCAAATAGAAGAAGAAACACATACTGGCATATGTATTTCAAATTAGCCTGTTAAATTACAATTAGCCTCCATTAACCAAAATTATCACAGACGATGCTTTCCTGGATAAACTGGTATCAGCTTCTATTGTATTTCTTAGTTCAAAATTTCTGTAGGTATCATCTATATTAATTTTTATCATTAAAGCCCCAAATAATTATACACAAAGGGGAAGACACATAAGCTTACAACTCATAAATATAGATAATACCACTAGTTTTCATTTCAACCCTGTGCATAAAATCTTACAACTGCAGCTTTACTCATATTGACAAAGAAACAGGTACTTCTTTCCTTCTTTACAATAATAAACTCTTTACCCTGCCCCATAGAAATTGACAGACAATTTATATAACAGAAACTTAAAAGTTTTCATATAAATTTTAGAACACCAAAATATTTGTGTATATGACATGGTGAAATATTTTTCAGTTCACTCACACTAAAGTGGCCTTGTTATTTGTTTCCTTAACCATACATATACCTGAAAAAATCAGTCTGTAAAGAGATTAATTGGTAAAAATTAAAATACAGGACCATAAATAACAAACAAATAAAAATCAAAACTGTTAAATTTTTTTTAAAGTTAAGAAAAACCAAGGTTTTCTTGTGGAGTCAAAATCAAATTCCTAGAGCTGAATGCAAGGTCCATGGTTCCAGATATCATACTACTTACCTTAGACTTGGAGGGAAAGAAAGGTTTAGTTGCAGCAGTTACCAACGGGGACTCAAGGTTATCATCTCAGGGTCTCCAGCTTTATCTCGCCAGAAGTGAAAATATCAAAATCAAAGTACAAATCAAGTCCTCCAAACTAGAGAGGAACACAATAGCAGTATCAAACCTGGTGCTTCACACAAATACATGTCACAAGTGGCTGTCTGTGAACTTGGAGGTTCTGTACTGTATTTTTTAATATTAAAGAATACTTCAATATATCAAAAAGTGTGCTTCCCAAAATAGACTTTCGTTAGAAGAAACAGAGTAATCTTGTCATTCATGTATAATCAAATCCAAGAATTCAAATTGCAAAATACCCCAAACAAGTAGAAAAATAGAAATTCCAATTCACATATAATCCAGATTAAAGTATTCAAAATTTCTAATCCAGATCTTGCAAAACCAAAGACACTCCAAAAATTCATTAAGGTTATAACCACAAATACCTAGTTATCTTTTAATCATGAAGCTCATATTCCTTATTTGCTCCCAGTCCCCAAACTTGAATTCTGTACTTCAGACAGTTACTGGACCATTCTTGGCTTCAGCCAGAGTTATAAAATTTCCAGAACCTCCTATATACTTAAGAGATTGAAAAAAAAAAAGAAAGAAAAAGGTTTTGTTAAAACAATCACCAAAGAATGTTCAGCCTTTTTTATCTCAGGGTTTCCCATGCCCCTCTGACTTGGGTTTCCTGGAACAGAACCTATTATCTCTTCCAAGAGTCTCCATATGTCTCTTTCATGTGTCTCCTCCAAGTCCCCTTCCCAGAATTTATCACTTTAACTGAAAGCTCATTTTATATAAATATGGCTGTCCCTGCCTTTTGTGTATGTGTGTATGGGTGTGTGTTGTAGGGCAAACATCCCATGTATAAACACTTTCTAAGGTTGTTTCCAGCTACTTACTTTGAACCTATGCTTATCGATGAGGTTCAGACAGGTCTGGAGACAACAGAAAGTTGGGTTTTGTTTTCAGGTTCAACCACCACTCTGTGCATAATGGATCTTTTTATTTAAATAATTTTAACATTGTTCAATCACTTGCTTTTGCATATGAAATATGCTTTAATTCTTTGGAAAATACTATAAAATTTGGAAATTGAATCATACACACAAAAGGCAGGGACAACCATATTTATATAAAATAAGCTTCCAGTTAAAACAATACATTCTGGGAAGGGGACCTGGAGGAGACACATGAAAGAGAGACTTATGGAGACTCTTGGAAGAAATAATAGGTTCTGTTCCAGGAAACCCAGGTCAGAGGGACATGGGAAACCCTGAGATGAAAAAAGGCTGAACATCCTTTGGTGATTGTTCTAACCAAATTTTTTCATTCATAGGAACAGTCATACAACATATTTATGCACAAAACATTTATCACATTTATTTGAGAAGCACAGAGTGTGTCTACTAGAGATGATTATGGAGTAGGTGAAGGGGTGGGAAAGAAGAAACAGGGAACTATTTGACTTATTAATATGCTGATAATGTTTGCTATTTCTCTTTAGTCTTGTTTTCCTGTGGAGACCAGGTTCATTTCTTGGGACAGAATTATCCAAATGTTTTATTATATGGCCAGTTGGAAAGGGCAAGTGCCGCGGACCAGCGCAGCAAGAGCAGGAGACAAGTTTCAGGGGTTGTAATTCTAGCACAAGGTGGACAAGGATGAGGTTGAGTGACAGACAGACATGACTTCTAGGAGTGCATATCTGAATATAATTTATTTTTAAGAGTGCAGAGCATTTATACAATTTTTCTTGGCAAGGAAATATAGGGGTACAATGATTCTTTCAATGGAAGCATGACAGATAATACATTTTTTTATTGTTTCTGAGATGTCATCAGGGGCCGAGACCAACCCCGGGCCCTGAGAAACCATTGTGTGTATTCAAGGTTCAGTGGTGCTAAACAAATACCCTATCTATCACTTTGCCTTGCTAATCCTTTTAATTGCTCTCTCCATTCTTTTACAAGCCACCTGGTAGATTTAAAGATTTAAAGATTGTAGTAGAGTTTCTCAGAATTAAATCAGTATTGAGAACAGAGGAGGCTACATTCCTTTCAAGAGTATCATTACAATGAAGCACAGTGTTCATAACATTTCTTTGGTTTAGTAGTTGTGTGTCAGTAGAATCAGGAAACAAATCAAAAGTTACAGTGAACATTCAAGAATCAGCCATTCTTTTATTCCTGGAGGGCCACATATTCCTCCCGTGTGCCCGGTACCTTGACCATGCCAAACTCTAAGGATTTCTCACTTAGGCGCCGTGGGAGGGGACATGGCAGGCAAACATGCTGAAATCCAGTCATCTGGGTCAAAATCCCTGCCCTGAAACTTTGTCTATAGGATTTTGGGAAAATGAAAACCTTCTTGAAATTTTCTTTCCTCTCTCTCAAAATGGGGAGTGCTATGTGCATTTCACGGGTTATTATAATGATTTAAACTGGCTTGTAAAGAGTTTGGCCAAGAATTTTTCCTGAACAAATAATAGTCTTTGTTTTTATTATTGTTATTGAACTGGATAACTATCAGGAATCTTAGCCTGGTTTTTGGTTTTAAAACTGGGTTTGTTTCAAGTAAAAATTCCAAAGTTGTTCTTACTGTAATTCTGAACATTTATGAAAGTCTCCATATGACTTATTCTTTGTAACTAAGAAGAAAGAGGCCCTAGAATATTTGAACGCTCAAAAATAACTAAAAAGTTAAAAAAAAAAGTGAGACAAAATTCATAGTACCTGAAAGAAATCTCTCTGTCTAATAGAAATATTTCAAATGATGGCATCATGTAGCATGAACTGAATGGTAGTTTCTCTGTCTGTTGGGAAATATGTGAGTGATAGATGGTCATAGACTGTAAAATGATATCTTAGCATTCACCAAGTGAATCCTGTATCATGTTGATTGCTATTGGCAGTAGTCATCGATAGGAAATTTTGTTTCCTGTTAGAATCCTAGTTATTTTGCTTTCTACGGTTTCTTTCAGATATGCTGCATACCACACACTTTTACTTGGAAGAATTTTAAATTTGTTAAGCTGATTTGATGCTGCTCAAATTCCTTTAGCTATTTTATTCCTCTATTTAGGTTTACTTTGATCACAAAATGATGTGCTGTTGGACACATTGGAAATCGTGGAAATAGTGACTAAAAAAAAAGAACCTCAGAAATGAGAAATGATCTAGTATTTCTTTTCTAACGACACACACAACTCCTCCCTATTCTGACTCCACCACCAACGAATTCTATCTTTGGTAACTGAGGTGGTTTTTGGAATAACTATTTTCAAATATTTTATGGAATTTTTTTCTGAATGGCTCTGAGACTTAGAAAAACTCATTGTCTAGTTCTTGATTAAAATGTACCCTTAAAACTCTGTTCTTTGGAGATGATCAACATGTTTATTATCTAGATTGTGATGATGGTTTTACAGGTGAATGAACATGTCCAGATTCATAAAATAGTGTATTCTAAGTACGTGAAAATTTATTTATAAATTATAAATCAATAAAACTACGAAAATAAATTAGACACTTGTACTTTTACTAAGTGAAATAAAATATTTGCATCACCTCAGGGAGTTTATTTTTAATATTCTAAGCTATAAATTTTCTTAATATTGATTTACTATACCCCAGAAAATCTAGTTTGATTCCCATCATAAAATGTAAATATTGAGGTGGTGTTATAAAAGAATCTGGGATTTATTTCAGTCTGGGATAGTCATTTGTAGACCTCTTCATGATGCACAAATGGTTTAGAGAGCATTGCAAGTTAGTTCTAAACCTTGAATTACTGAAGCATTTTGCAACTGTAGAAACATTTGTGCATGTAGGTGTGTGTGTAGAGAGAGAGAATGAAGATACCAACTCTGTTATTTTAAACTTAAAAAATAAGTGGCCTGTCTTGATTTCTGCTTAGTAATGTTAATATTTTTCAGATAGATAGCTCATAGTTGACTCAATTGTATCTAGTTATCACAAATGGAAATTTTAATACAACACAAATAAGAATTTGCTGCATAATGATAACCACATCTGGCCATAACATTATCTGAATGTTATAGATTTCTTGTCTACCAGTTTTGTAATAGCTGCTGAGTCTTAGTGCTTATATTGCAGAAGTATAAATGTGAAACTTTGGAGGGAGGGAGATTTGACTTACCAGGAAATGCAGATTCTTAAAATTAAAGCCTTTACTCTCCAAATGTAAATAATTTCATAAGTTAAAGGAGAAAAGTATTTAATAAAGTTTCTGTGTTCACAGAGAATTATTCAATGAACTAAAATTTTAAATGTTGTGTTCTAAAAAGCATAAAGGGAAAAACATTGAGAATACATAAAAAGGAATTGCAAAGGCTTTCCGAAAAGCTTTGTGTAATGTGTCAAAAATGCTAGTGACCATTACAAGCAAAGTAGAAGGATGCAGGGATAAATTCTCAGTAGAGAGTGTTATCAAAAGCCAGGACAAAGGCACACCTTCTAAACTCTGAACTTCAATAAAAATAATCTCTGACCTGGAAACATATTCCCTTAGAAACTGAAGATGTAGTCAGATAACAGCCATTGCAGAGACTGTACCTTCACACATATTTGGGATCTTTTCTTCCCTCTCATTTCCACTTCCAATACCCTGATCACTTTCATCATGTTCCCTTGCCCAGATTAACACGTTTATTAAAAAGTCCCTGTCCCTTTGCTTTCCTTTTATCATCATATTATTCATCTTTTGCAGAGCTGTTACTGAAATCTTATAAAACATAAGCCAGATCATATTATCTCCTGCTTACTTATCCCATCCCTGATGGAAGGTAACTGTCTACCAACTTGATCCTTCACCTGTTCTGCATTTTTCTTGGGCTGAAATGGCCAGAGGAATTCTGCTGCAGGCTCAAATGTTTCAAGTTATATTCTACTATATGGTTCTTAAGAGATTGCAGTAGCTGTCTTTATTTGCAATGCTTCCCCTCACCCCACTTCCACTTACAGCATATCCGTTCATTATTCAGAAGTCAGCCTGAACATCATCTTAGAGAAGCTTTCCCTAGACATCCTATCTAGAATGACTGCCCATTCAGCCTCTGTAGAGTACTGACCACATCAATACTAGAAAATTAACAGTAAGCCTCTTGATGCAAAATATCTAAGTGGAACTGAGTGAGGCTCAGCCCTACTTAGAGATAGGTATTAAGTAACTATTTTCTCTTTTGTATAAGAGCCTATATAATATTCTCTTAATAATGCTTTTGGATGACTGACTGAATAAATGTTTAAGAGCTAGAGGAAGTCAAAGCCATGGAGATCAAGGTGATGAGGGTTGGTGTCTTGGGATGTTTTTTGAAAGAGTTGGGATCAGGCTGGAACTTTGCCTAGAGTGTGGAAAGGTGGAGGAGAGAGCTGGGCACACATTGTGGGTTGGGAGTTAGGTAAGAAGGAAAATCTTGATGAGCAAACTTATAGTTTTTGGGAGCTACTGCTTCCAAATGAATGCACCAATTTAGAAAAGAAATTGCATAGCAGGGAATTTTGGGGGAATGAGACTAAAACAGAGTGAGGCCAAAAGAATGGCAGGGACATTGAACACTATATAGAAAAAGTTGGTGACTCTAGAAATAAAGGTATGTTGTTTGTGTGTATGGAAGATAAAAATATGTTTAATACAGTAGGAATTGTCACAATTTTCTAAAATTTTTCATCATGTATATAGAAATGTGTTTTGTTCAATGACTCTCATATATTTTATCATTCAGTCTGTTAATTCTGTTGATGCTCACTTAAATATAAAGTAAACATATTCCTCAAAAAGAATAGGTGTTCTTCTTTTTCCTTATTAGTCATGGACTGTAGTATTGCAAAATTCTATTTATAGACAAGTTATCATTGATATATGGTATATTTCACTCTAGTCTCACAAAAAAGCTATGAAAGCCTTTTCATAATTGATAAATATGAAATCTCATAGATTTTGTATAGTCTATCATAAATTTGATCAACTTAAATGCTCATTGTCTAAGTTTCACTGTACAATTAAAAAAAGGCAAAAGCATGCAACAAAAAGCTAAATCAATTTTAGCATTGCAAAGATAATCAACACTTTAACAACCATTGCCTAAGCTATTAGATCATCTTGAACTGTAATGGTTACTAATGAATTTGACTGACAATTTTGACCCATATGTGCACAGAAGCCTACATTCTTAATTTGTATATTTCCTGTGCAACCTTGGGCTGGCTCCTTTAGCTTAATTTACTCAACTGTGAAATGGATTCAATAAACAATGTCTTTGTAAAAATGCAAACTGTAGCTGAAGTAAATCTTATGCTAACAGTGGCTTGTCCTGACAGGAGATTTCCTATCCTCTCACTTCTATCTACCCTAAGATATGCTATTTATAAAAATACATCAGATATATTTAGGTTGAGGCTTTTTGTTCATAATAGCATCTGTCTCACAAGAAGCACATACAAGATTCACTAACAGTGAAGAATCTCAGCCTAGAAAATTAACAGTAAGCCTCTTGATGCAAAATATCTAAGTGGAACTGAGTGAGGCTCAGCCCAACTTAGAGATAGGCATTAAGTAAGATGTGTGGTAGTGTCCCTTTGCGGGACACTACCTGCTGGAAAAAGCTAGGGGGAAAAAAAAAGCCAGTTCTCCAGTGTAAGAACTTTGAGAGTTAAAGTACTATGTGCTCTGATTTTTCCTTAAGCAATTAGGACAATTACTGCCAGAAACTTAGAACAAATCAGATACTACAAATCCTAGAAACCACAGAACAAAAAGCAAGAGGAAATTGACAGTGATGGGGAATATTCTGTAAAGTAAAATATTTACTAGTGATGCTCTGAGATGGGGCAGATATAACACCAGGGCCATCAATGCTTACTCCACCCAGATGTCACAGAGAAAAAGGTAGGGCATGGGAGGACTGGATGGACAGATCTATTTACTCAGAACACATTTAAGGAATTAGTTTCCTTGTAAAAGATGTAATGGTCACCCAGAGTCCACAAGAAGATCCAGAAGGAGACATGTCAGAAATGATACAGAGCAAGAGCAAAAAAGAAAGAAAGATACAGATAAGAAGGTAGAGGTAAATAATTAGAAACAAAAAGTAAAACAAGGAATTTTTGGAAAAGAAACAATAAAATACATACTGATAATCATGAGATATGATGGAAGCAATGTTTACTTATAGAAAAGTCTATCCATTGATAAATGAAAAGGATCGAAAAATTCTACACATAGCCAGTGGAAAGAAACCTGTATCCAGATATACTCAGGCTGCTTTTTTGAATGCTATGAATAGTCAACCCCACAGGTGTCTAGCCAAAACAAAAAATAATAATAAAAAAATCAATCAATCAATGCTACTAAGCTTGACAAATAATTTGCATGAACTAGTTACACTAATTCCAATATGCTTATATTATCTAGAATTTTTCTTATGTGAGTTTGATTCCATATTCTATTAATGTATAATGGAGGCTCACATTTCAGTACAAAGAGGATATAAATATTTACCTTTATGTTGGTTATTAACACAGATGAATTTAGTGGTTAATGAAATCTCATGTGCTATGAAAAGTAGGGGAAAGCCACTTATTGTGCTAAAATGAAAAAATCAGTGGAAACAAATGACCTTTAAAAAGACCCATATGCTCTCATTTGTCATAATAATTGCCCCAAGCAGCCTCCCACTCCACAGCAACTCCCAATTGCCATTTTGTACCTATATTTTACTGTAATACATAACCAGGATACTTGAGTGGGGATTGGTTTCATGTCTCCAAGCGGGAAAAAACAGAATAGGTCCAGAGTATGTTTTTGCTGCTATAAACAATGACAGCTTCACAAATATCTAGGGCAGTGCTGAAGGATAGAAGAGCAAATTTAAAGGGGCATGTACTGGCCTAGCTCGAAGAACCATTTTCATAATTGAGTTAATAATCATAAGAGTTAATTGAAAGAAATGGGACTGAGAGGTCATGAATTAGTCATTATATTCAAAAGGGAAAAGTGAATATAAAATGTACAAAATGTAGTTGTAATACAAATAAGGGTATGTATAACAATGTATTTTTAATTATTTATTGATTGTAATAATTAAAGGGGGATTAATACATGGGATTCCTGGAAGTCCTATAACATTAGAAATTTTAATAAATTCATTTCTATAAAAGATATACAAGATCTGAAAAACATGGCACAAAGAATCATACAGCATATTATATTGTAGTATTCTTATCTGTCTATGCAGATAAGATATTGGATAAATTTGGTGTCATTCAGTATGACATATCTTTTATTATCTGGAATACAAAAGAAAAAAAAACTTGAAAAAACAAATCATTGGGCCCTCCCTGGTGGCGCAGCGGGTTAAAGCACTGCACTAAGAAGCTAAAGCCACTTCTGCATGAGTTCGATCCCCGCCTGCCCTGGAGGAGTCCACATGGCGAGGCAGACCTCTCCTGACCCGCCCGCTGCTCCCCTCAGCAGTGTATTTCATCGATCTGCCTGTTCTGATCCCCACTCTGTCTCTGGTGAATCATCTCACCCTCCGCATCTCTGGTCTGTACCCCAGTTCTGTATGAATAAATAAATAAAAATCTTTTAAAAAATCATTAACATATTAATTTAAATGCTAAGAAAATTTCTTTTTCCCCCACACTTAGCTAATTGTTTATATCTTCCAGACAGGAAAAAAATATGAAAATTTAAACAGTGTACTAACTTCATAACTCTCTTGACAATGTGAATATTTTGCTTACTTTAATTATGTATCTATTTAAAAGTACAAATACGTTACTTATTTGTATTGGTGTGGGAAGAAGGTAAAAAACATAATCGTGAACAATTAGAATAGACCAGGAAACGGTAGTTGTTGCATCAAGCTAAGTATGGACTCACTGCAAGGGGCCATGGATATCCAGAATAACCATGTGGGGTTCTGGGGGCCTGGGGGCATGTGTCTCAAAATAATGAACTAGTCAAATACCCAGGAAAGAGGTAACTAATGCAAGTAAGAGAGCTTATCTCCTTAGGAAATAAGACGTCTGAATAGCTTTGTGAAAATAACAAAATGCTGCAATAAACAACATGTTTCTCTGAACATTTTACTTTAAAACTATAGGTTCATAAGGAAGTTGTAAAGCTAGTACAGAGAGATCCTCTGCATCCTTCACCCAGGGCCCTCTACTGGTTTTCATCTTTCACTGTTGATATCATAAAAAAGGCATTGATATTGGTACAATGTCTATTGTTAAAGATCATTTTATTAGGCTTATGAATTCATTGTAACCCTATTAAAATCAAAATACAGAACTATTTCATCCCCTCAAAATATCTCCCTTTACTGTTGCAGTTCTACCCAACAGTTACCACCACCCCACACAAACACTATCCTTTTTTTAAGGTATACTGAACTTTTAATGCTATATTAATTTCAATTGCACAATACAGTAATTTGATAATTATATGTTGGAAAATAGTCACCACAGTAAGTCTAGTTAACATCTATTACCTTACATAGTTAAATATTTTTCTTATGATGAGAACATTCAAGGTATACTCTTTTAGCAACTTTCTAATAGAGTATTAACTATAGACACCACACTGTATATTACATCCCCATGATTTATTTGTTTTATAACTGGAAATTTATTCCTTTCAACTTTACACCAGTTTCCTATACAGTGTCCTCACCTCTGGCAACTACATATCTGTTCTCTGTATTTATGAGCTTTTCTTTTTTTTTTTTTTTAAGATTGTACATTTTAGAGAGGTCCTATGATATTTGTCCCATTTATAATGCGCTCTAAGGCCATCCAAACTGGTACAAATAGCAGATACTCTTTTGTTGTGGTTGAAAAATGTTCTGTCTGTAATCCATTAACCTTTAATTGATAGGCTATTTGTTTTCATAACTTCATTATTAGAAATAATGCTGCAATGACATGGGTGTATATATCATTTTAAGTTAATGGTTTTGTTTACTGGAGATAAATACCTGGAAGTAGAGTTTCTGAATCCTATGGTAGTTCTAAAATAATTTTTGATGAATCACCATAAGTTTTTTGAGCATTGTGCCAATTTACATTCCTACCAACAGTACACAATGGTGCCCACTTCTCCATTCAGCAATGCTTTTGATTTTTGCCATCTTGACACATGTAAGGTGGTATGTCATTGATGTTTTCATATTCTTTTCTCTGATGATGAATTATATTGAGCATCTTTCATGTACCTGTTGATCATCTATATATCTCCCATTGGAAAATGTCTATGCAATCTTTTTTTTTAATTTGTTTATTTTATTTATTTATGCATACAAGTACTGGAGTATAGGTCAAAGGTGTTGGGAAGTGAGAGGATTCACCAGAGACAGAGTTGGGAGCAGATCAGGCAGGTGTATGAAATATACTGCTGAGGGGAGCAGCGGGTGGGACAAGAGAGGTCTGCTGCTGGCCAGGGATCGAACCCACACTGTAGTGGCTGGTGATAGCATGATAGTGCTGAGCCTTTATACCTTGTGCCACCAGAGAGATCCCTGTTTCTGGACTTTCAGTTTGGGCATTCTAACCAGTGAAGGATGGTATCTATGACAGCTTTGGTTTTCACTTCCCTAGCTACAGGAGGTGAGGATGTTTTCATATGCCAGTAGGCCATCTGTGTCTAGAAGGCTCTTCTGCCCCAATTGTGTAAAATAATATAATATTTGTTTTTACATAATTTTCTGCCTTTTTCCATCTCAGTTATAATCCTTGTGGGCTTCCCATC
Source organism: Condylura cristata (assembly GCF_000260355.1). Classification (NCBI taxonomy): domain Eukaryota; kingdom Metazoa; phylum Chordata; class Mammalia; order Eulipotyphla; family Talpidae; genus Condylura; species Condylura cristata. The sequence continues at coordinate 57,316,969 of NW_004567110.1, read as the reverse complement.
ACCAAATCTTCTGTCCACTTTTAAATTTAATTTTTTTTTGTTATTGAGTTATGTGAGTTTTTATATGCTTTAGATATTAGCACCTTACCATATATATGGTTTGAAAATACCTGTCTCATATAACAGGCTGCTTTCATATTTGTTGCTACATTCCTTTGCTATGTAAGACTTAGTTTGACATGTTCTTTTTTACTTTTGTTATTTCTACTTTTTATGTCAGATTAATGAAAAAAAAACATCATCAAGGTTTAATCAAAGATTTTACTATTTATAATTTATTCTAGGGGTTTTATTCAAATCTTTCATCCATTTTGATTTAACTTTGTGCATAATAGTGACTCACTTTTATTCATCTGCAAGTGACCATTTACTTTTCCCAACAGCATACATTAAAGGGACTGTCATTTCCCAATTTTATATTCTTGGCTCCCTTGTTACTCTTAATTGAACAGAAATATGGAAGTTTATTTTTGGGCTTTGATTCTGTTCCATTGGTCTACATGTCTGTTTTTATACCAGTGCCATACTGCTGAATTACTATAGTTTGTAATATACTTTGAACTCGAGTATGCTGCTTTTCAGATTTTCTCTTTGTCTTTGACTTTAGATATTTAATTATAATCTGCCTTGCTATAAATCTCTTTATGTTCATTCTATTTGCAACTCTTTAGGCTACTTGGATCTGTCTGTCTGTTTCCCTTACAAGGTTAGTGAAGTTTCAGCCATTATTTCTTCAAACAAGTTTTTGTCTCTCTCTCCCTCGCCCTCGCTCCCCGTGATGGGAAGAATGGTCTGCTAGATGTTGTCCCATAACCCCCTGAATATATGTCAATCTTTTTCTTTTCTTTCTTTTTTTTTTTTTTTGCTCCTCTGTTTGGGTGAGTTACCCTACCTAGCTTTTGATTGTGAATTTACTTATTCTTTCTTCTGCCCCATATCATTGGCTATTAAATACTGTAGTATAATTTTTTTGTAATTATAGTCTCTTTCAGGTCTCATATCTATTTGGTGCTTTCTTATATTTTCTTTCTTTTTGTTAAATTTCTCACTGTGCTCATCCATTCTTCCTTGGAGTAAAACAACACATTTATTACTAATATTTTGAATTATCATATGATTTATTTACATTTAATTAAGGAATTTACCTGAGCTTTATATTACCCTTTCATTTGGAAGATATTTCCATATTTCTTCATTTTTCCTCACCCAGTGTGCTGGCTTCAATGCAGTAAAGTGGCCAACTCTCCTGTTCTTGAAAAAATGACATTGTGTAAATGAACCTTATTGTTCAACTCTGTTCTAGTTGTTGAAAATTTTTGTCATTATTGAAGCAATTAGCATTATATTTAATGACTCCCAATAAGTGAGAATGTTCTAACACCTGTCAGTGACCTTTAGTTCAATTCTATATTTTTGGAGTTTTGTGTATCAGAATTAGGCCTTAAAATCAAAATACCCAAAATGGGGGTTCAAATACTTTGTACAAAGTTAGATTTTTGAGCTCCCTTCTTATTCTGAGTTACTATATTGGAGGTGGGATTTTTAAGATTTACTTATTAATGCATACAGAACTGGGATACAGGTCAGAGGTGTGGAGGGTGAGACAGACACCAAAGACAGAGTGGGAGGCAGACCAGGAAAATTGACAAAGTACACTGCTGAGGGGAGAGGTCTGTTGCTCCATGTGAATTACCTTTGGGTTGGGGATGGAATGGCACTGGGGCATCTACCATCAGATTGCCATGCTGAGCTTTAACCCATTGAGCCATCAGGGAGGGCCTGAGGTGGGGTTTTATGGTGAAATTGTGTCTCAGTTTTTCCTACCCATTTTGATGTCATTTCTTCCTCACTTCTCTAATATTTGTGGTTGCTTTACTAGTTTACAGTTTATTTCCAGAAGAAACTGTTCCATCTAGCTGTAGATAGGTGTGTTCATGGGAGGTATTCTCAGACTCCTCCTTAGTCACCATCTTTAACTGGATTTTGGTTGGTACTATGATAGTATTCAAACGGGGATGTGACACTAAAATTTAGAAGTGGAGAAATTCTCTGTAGTTTATACAACCAGCAAAGACAGAGGAAATTTCATATCCTAATTTATTTTCAAAAACTGAAATTTTAGCCACCACACAATTTAATCTCAGGGTACAGGTTGGTCATTATTTTCTATCTATGTCCAATTTTCTGCAATTATAGAGGAATTATAGGAGGCCACTTATCTGTGTTCAGCATCAATATTAGTATTTTCTATATGTAAGATTTTTATAACCACTTTGTCACCGAAATAATAGGAGAGACCTAACTGTTTAGCTCAAATCTGAATTGTGTTTGTATGTACTCTGACCAAAGAGAATTTTGACTCGAGACAGAATTTATCAGAACAGTTAACATCAATACATCACCATAATTATATTATCAAATACAAATATTTTAATATAAATATAGTGTAAGGTCTGTGTAAACCTCTAATGAAGTAACTTTCTGTGACAACATGAATATTTATGATAATATTAAATGGTGAAACAAGAAGTTGGGGTGAAGGTGACATGTATGAGAAAACAAATGCCATTTAATTGTGGGATTGCATAGCATATACCTTAAACTAGGGAGATTTGTCTGATTTATTCAGGTGAAGCTAGTACAAGTTATATGAGTCTTTAAAGCAAGCATCTTCCTCCCACTGGTAGCAGAGGGAAAGTTAGAAACTAAGCATGAGGAGGGTTCGGGACCATATATCAAGGAAACAGTTCTACAATCACAAAGAACTGGGTTCTTCCAATCTGCTCTTGGAAGCAGAATTCTCTGCCTTCCAGAGAAGAACCCACCCATCCCAAACCTTGATTTCAGCTTGTGAGGCCATGAACAAAGTTGAGCCACAAATTGACAGATAAGTAATTGGTTTTGTTTCACCTCATTAACTTTGTGACAATTTATTATATCAACAGTAGAAAAAAAATGCAATATACAAGTGATACTTTCTTTTTCATATGACCCCTGTAAGAATTTTCAAAGAAAAAATATTATTCATTATGAATAGTGAATGACTTCGGAATATTTGTTTTTCCAGATAACTAGATGTTTGGTTAAAGAGCAGAATTATTTGCTAATAAGGTTACCAATACTGTTTCAAAATCATGCTCTTTCCAATGCAAGTAATTGTTTCAGGCTACTTGAATAGCCTTAGGTTAATCCAGAAGCATAGTTGGTTACTCTTTCTAGTTTAATGGGAAAAGCCAATCTTTAATGATATGATGATATTAGATTATTTTATCTTCACATCTGACCACTGACTGGTGTATATCGATAATTACAATAAACCACGTTTATGGAAAATAATAATAGAGTTGATAACAAGAAGATGTAATAAAAATGTACTGGATTTAATATGTTGATTTTTTCATGGTGAATTAATTCATTCTTTGCTCTATGTAACAGCATTTCATGGTTAGAAATGACTAGGTCTAAAGAAAGTAGTAAGGAATATGTTGGAATGGGTGTAGATAATTGAGTTTAAAATGAGTATGCAATCTTCAAATTAAAAAATAAATAATCAATGTAAGAAGTTTTTTCCCTTTTCATTTTTGTTATAGATTAATCTTAAGAATATTGGTGAAATCTATAAAATACGTATTGGGCATGACAACAGTGGAAATGATCCCAAGTGGTATCTGGAAGAAATTATACTTGAAAATATAGATACTCATGAGCTGTTTTGTTTAAGTGTTGATTCCTGGATACCTGAAAATGAAAATGATGGCAATATTTGGAAAGAAATACCCATTGTGAGAATTAACAAAGCAACTTTGCCAGGTACATAATATTATTTCTTTTGTTATATGTATTAAAAATTAACTGAGATGATGTAGAATTGAAGTCTGCAAAATTTTTCTGTTAAGAATCAGATACTAAATATCTTATGCATTGTGGGTCATACAGTCTCTTGGTAGGTTTCAAATTCCCTTTGAAGTGAGCAGATAATACAGATAATAGTTAAACTAGTGGTGTGGTGTTATATACCAATGAAACGTTGTTTCTGAACACTAAAATTTGAATTTCATATAAATTAAATTTTTCAAGAAATGCTGTTGTGATTTTGATTTTTTTAAACTAATAAGTAAAGTAAAAAGCATTCTTAGCTACTTGGATAGTACAAAAACTGTCCATGGTGCTCATGAATTTGTTCCACATGTCATAATCTATCTATTCCTGGTTTAGAACACTAGGTATTAGGATTAGTACCTGTATAACATGAAAAATAGAAATACACATACAAAGATATATGTTACCAATTCACTTTCCTAAAAACTGTTTTACTACCATTTAAATGACTTTCTGTCCTAAGTAGAACAACTAGGCAACAGAAAGATACAAGATGAAACCAAATTGGAAAAGAAGTAAAACTATCACTATTTACAAATGACATGGAAATAAGTGTAGAAAATTCTAAAGATTGCATTAATAAACCTAATTGGAACATTAGATCAATACAGCAAGGTGGCAGGGTATAAAAATCAGTTTTGTTTTGATGTGCAAAAAGTAAGCTGGCAGAGAAAGAAATAAAAATGAAATCACCTGTATAATCACTTCAAGAAGTAGTAAAATTACCAAAGGTAGTAAAGGTACATATACAATGAAAAATTATAAGACACTTTTTGTTTTAAAGATTTATTTATTTATGCATACAGGACTGGGGTACAGGCCAGAGGTGCGGGGCGGTGAGAGGCTTCACCAGAGACAGAGTGGGGAGCAGAACAGGCAGATCAATGAGGTGCACTGCTGAGGGGAGCAGCGGGCAGAACAGGCAGCAGCGGGCAGAACAGGCAGATTGAGAAAGTACACTGCTGAGAGGAGCAGAGGTCGGGTCAGGAGAGGTCTGCCACACCATGTGGTCTCCTCCGGGGCATGCAGGAATCGAACTCATGCAGAAGTGGCTCCAGCCTCTCAGTGCTGCACTTTAACCCGCTGTGCCACCAGGGAGGGCCACTATAAGACACTCTTAAAGAGGTTAAAGAAATATAAGAAGACACAAAAAAATTAGAAAGGTACTTATTGATCATGGATTGAAAGAACTGTCATTGTTAAAATATTCATCTTATCCAAGGAAATATACATATTCAGTCAAACTTTCAATAGCATTCTTCAAAGAAATAAGATAACATTATTGAAATTCATATTGAGCCAAAAGAGACATTGGATAGTCAAAAAAAAAAAAAAATCCTGACAAAATGGAAAAGTGGTGGTGACTTCAAACTATAGACAAAGCTGTAGTAATCAAAACATTATGGCATTGAATTTTTAAAAAATGACAAACCAATGGAACATATTAGAGAGTGAGCCCAGAAATAAACCCACACTAATATGGACAGATAAAGCTATGACAAAACAGCTAAGTGAATAATACATTGGAAAAGGAAAATCTCTTCAATAAGTGACGGTGTAAAAACTGGACAGTCACATGCAATAAATGAAATTAGATCACTCTGTCACACCATCCACAAAAATTAACTCAAAATCAATTAAAGACATGAAAGAAGGAACTGAATACATAGAAAAAAGGGCAAGGCACTCAGTGACATTGGCTTCAGTGATAGCTTTGTGAAATCATTTCCAATGACAAGAAAAGCAAAAGTGAATAAAAAAACTGGGAGTGCATCAAATTAAAACTTCTAATCAGTGAAATGATTATTAAAAAAGAAAAAGATACCCAAATGAATGGGAGAGAATATTTACAAACCATACATCTGACAAAGGATTAATATCAAGGTCTACAAAGACTCATAAAACACAATAAAAGAAAACTAATAATTCAATTTAAAAAATGAGCAGAAATGCTGAACAGACCTTCTCCAATGAAGACAGACAAATAGCTAACAGAGACATGAAAAAATACTTACCACACTTATCATTAGTAAAATGCCAATGAAAACACCTGTGAGAATGATCCACATCAAAAAGTCCAGAGAGAGTAAGTCTTAGCAAGAAAATGAAGAATAAGGAACCCTCATACACTGGTGGTGGGAATACAAACTTGTGCAATCCTTATGAAAAACAGCATGGGGTTTCCTCAAAATACAAAAATCTAGCAATTCCACTTGCAGAATACAGAAACACTACTTGAAGAGATGTATGCACACCTGTGTTCATTTAGCATTATTTACAATATTCAAGTTAGGGAAATAACCTAATTGCCCAAAAGATAGATGAGTGGATTAGAACAATGTAGTAGATATTCACAATGGATACTACTCAACAATAAACTGAGATGAACTCTTTTGGTATAAAACATCTGGATCTGGAGGGGATAATGTTAAGTCACTGACTCAGAAGAAGACAAATTTTACATGGTCATACTTATATTTAGGTTAACAAATATAAGGATTAACAAAATGTGTTTTTAATAAAGACCATTCCAATAATAAACCCTAGAAGTCCTTTTGCAAAATAAGGTTATCAAAGATGGAGTTGGGAAAATAGAGAGGGCCCATGAACTGTGCTGTGCTGTAGAACTCTGGAGGTCTTGGTAGTGGGTGTGATGTGGTAACAGTAATCAAAAATGTGTCTTTCTACTTGGCTGTGTTGTAGCAAGTATCAGAAATCATAATCTTGGAAGAACCTGGAAACTCTGAGTTTAATTTTTTTGCTAAACTAACACATTGCCTTAATTTTCTCTCTCTACAGTCCCAGTGTTTTTATAGCCACCTTGTGTTTGCTTCTACTGCTGTAAAGAAAATGCTACTTCTCAATAGATACTGGACTTTTAATCAGATGGCTATGTGGGGTGTGTGTGTGTGTGTGTGTGTGTGCGTGCGCGCATGCACATATGTGTGTCTTTTCTTGGAGTCCTAGACCTCTCTGCTGTATTTGACAATGTTTATCCCTTTTTTGAAGAAACAAAGATTTCCAGATGTCTGGAGCCAGATGTACTGGGTTAGTTTTGGCTTTCTGGTGTGCTTAGCTGTGTCACCATGGACAAGTTACTTAATCTCCCTTCACCAACATGATTGCATGTATAAAATGGGAATTAAAATTGATGCCAATCTCAGTCCCAAAAGATACATTTCAAAAAATGGAAACCCAGTGTTAATCCGAAAGATCTTAATTCTGAATGTTAAAATCCCTAAGGCCTCCATCCTCCTGGGGGAACAAAAATGTGTAATATAAAGAAAGTAGTCGGAAGCCAAATTAACCACGTGTTCATAGAGATGCTCTTGCCCTAATATTATCTCGAGGGCTTTTCTATCATTCCTTCTGACTGAATCCTCCACTTATGGTGGAGAAATTTGTGAAACTGTCCCCTTGCAGAGACACTATGATGAGTTCTCTGAATGAGGTGACTTCACAAAAAAAGCAGAGAGTCAAGAAACTTATTCTCACTCTGTACTTGAAAACTGAATGCCACTTGGTGACAATGACCTTGGGGTGTGTGAGCAGGGTCCCTGTGTACTGTGTACGAGACCCCAAGACAGGGAGTGCTCTCCAAGCACAAGTTCAGTCAAGAGTGTGTGGACTGAGATATTTCTCAGAGAATATGCCTTGCTCAAAAGGTCATGACATCATTGTAAAATAATTTTTGGGTGTTCTGATCTCCAGGTATTTTCTTTTAAGGATTTCAATCTTTTGCAATTGTGGTTTTTGTAACTTTTGACTTTTAGGATTTTGGCATTGGGGATTGCATCTTTCAGGGTCATGAGCCACACCCCATGAAAAATAATGCCTGTGCCCTGGGATTATTTTCTGTACATTAGAAACTCATTTAGTCTTAGGCTAAGATGTAGTACTTATTTTTGGTATGTAGTAGCTATTCAACAAGTGCTATTACCTTCATGATTATCATTAAATATTTCTTTAACACTGAGCTCTATCACATCATTCTAACCTAATTCTTTGTTATTTCTTCCATGTATTACTTCTATTTCTATCACTGCCTCCATTTGGTCTTCTTCCTTTTAGTATGTGGGTTTAGTGCTGGATTCTTTTCAGCCCTTTTCAACTGCTCTATCACTTCTATTGTTTTCTTTACACAGGGAAATGACCCTTCTTTATCCTCAGCCTGTCCACTTCCCTGCTCAGTATTTCCTGGTAATTCACCACCTCACTATCTTTAATATCCATGCTTGGTCTAGTCATTTAGCCATTCCACACACATATGAGTAAACACCAATATACAAACAGGAATTAGGTACTTTTTTACTTTTTAAAGATTTACTTATTTATTCATACAGAACTGGGGTATAGACCAGAGTTGCAGAGGGTGAGAGGATTCACCAGAGACAGAGTGGGGAGCAGAACAGACAGATCGACTAAGTACACTACTGAGGGGAGCAGCAGGCAGGTCAGGAGAGATGTGCCACACCATGTGGATCTCCTTTGGGGTAGGCAGGGATTGAACTCATACTGAAGTGGCTTAAGATTCTTGGTGCTGTGCTTTAACCTGCTGCACCACCAGGGAGGGCCAGGAATTAGATACTTAAGGGGAGAAAGAAGGAGGAAATAAAGATGATTGAGACAGGGGTCCTGTTCTCCACAGCTGTGCAGCTACCATGGCCTCAGTAAATCTGCAATATAATGCCTCCTCTCTCTCTTCTCATCAATTTCATCTCTTTTTTGTTTGTTTGTTTAAAGATTTATTTATGTATGCATACAAAAGCTGGGGTGTATGCTAGAGGTGAGGGGAGGTGAGAGGATACACCAGAGACAGAGTGGGGGAGCAGAACAGGCAGATTGACTGAAACACTGTTGAGGGGATAACAAATATGACAGGAAAGACTTGCTGCACCATGTAGGTCACCTCCCTGGCCAGGGATTGAACTTGTTGTGCTCTAGTGGTTCTAGATAGTTTCATAATGCTGGGACTTAATCCCTTGCGCTGCCAGGGAGGCCCCAGTTTCTTCTCTTCTATATCCCTCAGAAGGTTTCTCTCACACTTCACTGATGCTTTAAACCTACCACATCCCAAATTGAAGCATGATCCCTTTAGTCCTATTTCCTCTAAAACTTACATGGAAAGTATTGGCTTGTCTGCAGTAGTTTCATTTTGATTAGTTTTCTCTTCCAGCAGGGCCTCCATTGTACATCTCTCAGCCTTAGCACAGAACTCCTGGGCTGTGTGCCACAGAAATACTTGCTGATTAATTCAGATGTAGCAGGACAGACTTAAGATAAGACCAGCTTGATGAAAGGAAAAACATTGATGAAAAATCTTCATATCTGTATATATTTCGACAGTTTTTAAGAACTTTTCCTTATATAAAATTTCTTTTAATACCTAAAGTTCTGGATCTCATTTGATTTGATTAATAGTTATCCCATATTTAGGGGGCCGGGGGCAGTGGGCAGTAGCATCCAGGCATGTCCAGGAAATTCTGACAGTTAAAAGATAAAAGGGCCCTAAGAAATTTAAATTTAGAATCCTGGTTTTCACCTTGCATATACTAGGACCTAGCTTTTATTCACGCAGTTGCTAACAACTATCAAAGAACACTTGACTTTTTTTTTTTTTTAAGATTTCTTTATTTATTCATGCAGAACTGGGGTACAGGCCAGAGATGTGGAGGATGAGAGGATTCACAGAGACAGAGAGGGTAGCAGAACAGGCAGATTTATTAAGTACACTGCTGAGGGGAGCAGTGGGAGGGTCAGGAGAGATCTGCCACGCTATGTGGATCTCCTCTGGGGCAGGCAGGGATCGAACTCATGCAAAAGGGGCTTTACCTTCTTAGTGCTGTGCTTTAACCCTTTGTGCCACCAGGGAGGGCCCAGGAACACCTGACTTTTAAAAATAACATATAGAAGAATTTTGACATCAATGGTGGCAGTTAGAAGTAGAAGAAATCTTAGTTGTTTGATTATCAGTTTGTAGCATTTTTAAAAGTTACATTGTTTTTAAATGAACTTTATTTAAACTATTAGATAATTATAATGTATTTCTTCTAATCACCTCCAATTTGACATATGCACAATAGGTTATATACAAGAAAAAAATGTGGAAGGCTTTTTTATTTTATTTTATTTTTTAAATATTTTATTTTATTTGTACAGAACTGGGGTACAGGCTAGAGGCTCAGGGGTGGTGAGAGGCTTCACCAGACACAGAGTGGGGAGCAGAACAGGCAGATCTACAAAGTACACTGCTGAGGGGAGCAGTGGGCGGGCCAGGAGAGGTCTGCCGCGCCATGTGGTCATCTCTGGGGCAGGCGGGGATCGAACTCATGTGGAGGTGGCTTCAGCTTCTCAGTGAAGTGCTTTAACCCACTGTGCCACCAAGGAGGGCCTTTTTTTTTTTTTTTAAATTCATGATACAATAGAAACTACATTGTATTTTAAATGAACTATTGATTTTGGGTTCATTTACCTTGAGCAGCAATAAAGGCTCAGCATGTCTCCTCTGCATCTTTCTGTTCGTCCTTTTCCCAAACTAGCTAATGAAACTTTATCCATTAGCATTTCCCATTTAAAGGAGTAATTTCTTAGCTGAAGCACACCAACCATTTCTTATAGCATTTTCTTCTACAGAAGAGAATAATGTAATACCTAATACCTAGAGCTAACTTTATCCAATCTTCTCATTTTCCAATGGTTCTGATACATGTATCCAGCTGCCCCTTTTCCCAGCTCCCAATGAGATAATTGCTCATTTTTTTTGGTGAAAAGCATTAAAATAAAAACAGGAAAAAATGACACCTTAGTGTTAAAGAATTAAGTAGGAATCAAAACCTATTTGTGAGCAAGTTATATTCTGAACCTGCTGAATATCACTTTGAAAAGTCATTATTGTTGCTACTAAGAGCTTGATATTTTATTTCTGTGATTTCACGTGAAGTCACAGCAGATTCAAATCACTGAATTGATGCTTCTCTGGTTTTGTAGTGCTTGAAAAAGAAACAGGGAGTTGACCTTGCAAATTAGGGGATTATCAATCCATCTGTCAAAACACCTTGAAGTTAGCTGGGGGAGAACACAGAGTGATGTAAGGGACCTTTGATTTAAAAAAACAAAACAAAACAAAATACAAACAAATAAACTTTCAATACTTTCGATTGACAGGTTTGATAGTGTCCTGGAGACCTGTCTGAGGGTTATAAATTCTTTTTTTTTTTTCAGAGCATATAAAATGTGGGTTTCCTTGCTGTTAGCACATACACTCAACTAATTAATTTTGTGATTATATTTATTCTTTTTAAAAGATTACTCTAGTGTTTCAAAAGAAAGGCTTATGACTATTGTTCTATAAATTATTTCTTTTATGGCTGATATAGCTTACTAGTGAGGTCAAGAGATCTCTTTTTAAAAACTAGCACTGCCAAGCTGATCTTGTTCTTGCTCTCACTTTCTCTTTTTCTCATACTTCCCTTTCACTTTTTCAGTCTACATTTTCAAGGGGGAAGGCACAAGGAGCAACTGACTGCCCTAGGTTGATTGTCTTTAAGGGTCTTTAGCAGTGTTTCGTGTTCTTTTGGTAGATGCTACAAGTGGAATTAATGGGCCATATAATGTATCCATTTTTAATATTTTGAGAAACCTCATTACAGTTTTCCATAGGCCAGTCTATATTCCCAACAGTGTAAGAAGTTTCCCTTTTTCTTTTACTCCATATCCCAGCGAGCACTTGTTTCTGTTCCTTTTGATATGGGCTAGTCTCACAGATGTGAGGTGCTATCTTGTTGGGGTTTTGATCTGCATTTCCCTGATGATGAATATCTTTGTATGTGCCTGTGACCATCTGAATGTCTTCTTTGTACATATATATATAATTAATTGCCTATTGGGGATGCTTCCCAGGATTCCTAGTCTGATGAGAATGCTAACTCAGTTCAACTGTGGCACCATCTCTTCAGGAGAGATAGGTGATAACAGGAGGTGAGGCTTGGGTCACAACAATGAGAATTGTTTGATGCCAGGTTTTGGTGATCACACAGGAATTATAGTTAGTGGTTTACTTTAAATCAAGAAATAACTACCTGAAAATATATGAAGGGGCCATAATAGAAATGTGTCAGCTTCAAAATATATTTTATATCAGATTTTATGAGAAAATAACTGTCTTTCTAAAACAACTACTTGCAACCTACAGCAAGTTTTAGATGGCAACAATTGAGCTAAGAAAGGTTTTAAAGAAGCAAGCAAACTTTCTTTACTGTTTTCACCTTACCACAATACCCTTCTCAAGGTGGGGCCTGTGGGTGCCTTCACCTTGGATCAGATCTCTGGGTCAGAGCCCCTTCTCAAAGATGTGTTTTATTTATTTATTTTAGCAATAATATAATTATTCTCAACCAAGAAACACATGAGAATTCAGCCCCAAGCTGCCAATAGATATGATCTTAGTCTACAAACCTTAGAGAAACTAAGGTGTATACACATGTTTTAACACTGAATCCCAATTACCATCTGTTTCCAAGATTTGACTTTGGGCAGCTTGTATCACTAGGATCACACCACAGTGAAAGCTGAGAAAGCTGCATTCTTGGTGACCTGAGAAAAAGAACTAAAACAGTCGATTAATTAAATCAAATTAGAAATTTAGCCAGAGGGGATTGTCTTGGGAAGTTTATCTGAGTTGCAAGTGGAGCTCCCCAGGTACCAATACCAATGTCTACTTTGTGCTGTGCAGGCAGCCACGACACTCACCTGCATCCAGGTGCCCATGCGCAGATGCAGCAGGCACACCCAGGGCAGCTATGAGAGGGCTGGGCAGGGCACACGCTTTCATCAGTGTCTAGGAGCTCTTGAGCCGCTGCACTAAAACATAGTGGTAGGGGAGACTCCAAACACAAGTAGTTGCATTTCTTTCTTTCCTGGTTTGGAAAGTGTTTAGAAAAGGACAGCCTACATTCACTAAAAAAATACTATAAAATATGGTGTGTGCATTGAAGCACGTAGTCCACAAAATAAACAGAGAAATAAGAACAAGTTTGGGAACAAAACCTAGGAGGGAGCTTTGACTTTAAGTACAGTTTTGGAGTACAGAGGTGTCATTGCTCATTTTATCTTGTGTGTGTGTGTGTGTGTGTGTGATTTTCTTTAAATTTTAAAGACCTGATAGGCTGTGTTACTGGATTCTTTGATCAGACAGTATCTCAAATACTGAGATCTGATCTACCTACCAGAAATGGACTGCAAAGGTTATACAAGTATATACAAGTGTTTTATAGTCAATAAAAGAGGGTGGGGGCACAAAAAGAAGGATTATTTAGGCAAAGCCATTTTCTGTGAGAGAGGCAGGGAGATTCTTATGCCAGTGATCTAACTAGTCCAATTCAGGGAATCCCAGATTGATTGGTATAAAATTCCACTTTGGGGAGAGACTGAAATTGTAATCAGGTTAAGTATTAAGTCTTGGTGGGACTTGGCATGAAATACTCCAATTGCTTTTTTGTTTTTTCTTTCTTTTTAAATTCCCCTCTTTTTGATCAGACTCTCTATCTGAGAGATTTGAGCAAAACAGAAGGCATCAGAGCCATTCCAGCTGCTGTTCTGGAGATCTTATGTTTTTTTTTTTTTCTTTGCTCAATGCAGCACATTTTAGATGATGGTGCATCTTTGAATGGTTCTTTGGGTAGCCAGTAGTGAGCAGTGCACAATACTTATTAATATATAGTCTATCTACATATTTTTATATTCATCTATTCATAATTATTCAGTAAACATTTACATGTGTTAAGGGTTCAAAACCTAAAAGATGTGAGTCCTATATGTAGGATGGATGAGAATCAAGAACAGAGACCAAAAGGTCCAGGATACAGATGAGAACATTCCTGCAGGCCTGAGCTCCATATGCGGCCGATTCTGTGAATTTGGGCATTGATATATTACTGATAAGTGCTAGTTATGCTAATTACATTCTTTCATGGTTTATTCAAATTCATTCTAAATTGAGAATATTGATTCCATTTAGGGCATTTCTCTGGCAAGAGCTGCCTAAATTGAAGAGAAAAATTTCTTGCTTTAATTAATTTGTTATTACATTCTAATACTGACAAATGACAGACTGAAATGTTTACTTCTGGCATTTAATACTAATCAGCACTTCCTTACTTAACTGCAATCTGTTTTTTTTTTTCTTTTTTTAAATTTGGGGTTTCATTTTTTGTCCCTACATATGTATACTCCTACCAAATCACCTGTGTTAATACCCCATCTGCCTCCTTCCTCCTTTTCCTCCTATTTTCCATCCTCTCTGGTAACCATTACGTTCAAGACATATTCCTGCTGTATTTTGCCTGTGGATATTTGTTGGTTACTTATATTATTGAAACCATATGATATCAGTCTTTTATTTTCTGACTTAATTCATTTAACATAATCACCTTGAGTTCTATTCATTTTGTTCCCAAAGTCACCATTTCATCATTTTAAACAGCTGTATTGTAATCCATTGAGTATATACTCCAGTTTCATTATCCATTCATGGTCATTTAGTGTTAAAGTTCATTCTTAACACTAGACTAGATTAGTGGTAATCTTTCCTCCTGAATCATGCATTGTTCTTTATAATTCAGATACCTATGTAAGTCTGATGATGAATTACTTAATCCTGTTCTGATTGAGTAATTCAGAACAAATAAACAAACATGTAGAACATTCTATCTTATTCTCTGAAAAGCTGCCCTCATACCTGGTGCAATCAAAATTTGACCCATCAAAGTAATGAGAAATTGGCATGATAAGTTATTAGGAGATGCAAGTGGAGTTCAACTTAAAATTACCTAACTGTACTGAATATATTTTATAAGCAGTTTTGATTCAATTCTTTTACACATTTCTTAAAAAATCAGGAGGATATCATAATGAGGCAATTTTTCTAAATATTTTTCAAGTTTTTTTTATAAAAGTGTACTATTTTATCATCTTTAGTGAATGTGAGTCTTCATAAAAATAACTTTGAAGAGTACAAAAATACCTTTTTTTATTCTCCATAATTAGTGGAAATCCATACCCGTCATCAGACTTAGGAAATGATGGAAAAATTCTTTATCTTCACTGTGGTAGTAAAAAAGTGAATTATAATTCATATAATCATACTTTAATAACCTTGACTTAAGTATAATCCAGGCCCCTATTTCATTAAGTATGGAAACCTTAAACTTAAAATATACTGTTGCTTTTAGGATAAAACTTAGTTTGTGCTTTAAAATTGGTCAACTTCAGAATCTTCTTATCCTGCTTCCATGTGCT
Organism: Condylura cristata; assembly: GCF_000260355.1. Lineage (NCBI taxonomy): Eukaryota > Metazoa > Chordata > Mammalia > Eulipotyphla > Talpidae > Condylura > Condylura cristata. The sequence goes on along the minus strand of NW_004567110.1, from coordinate 57,301,795 downwards.
CATCTACTCCATGTAGATATCTTATATCCCAAATATTCCTGAAAATCATCCTCATATATGGGGAACACCTCCTAGTAGACGTTCCCTCCATTTTCTTTATCCATCCCTGGTCTTCAGGTATTGCCTTCTCCCTCTTTGCTGAAGGGAACACAGGATGCCACCGTGGCTTTGGTTTCTCTTCTGTAAACTCCCAGTAAAAAATCATGTTTGAGGAATGTATTTCAGTCCCCTTCACAGCCAGGTGATATTTGACAAATCCTTGTGACCAAGGAATTTATGTCTCCATGAAAAGGAAATCTTAAAGATATCATCTATGAAGACATTAATGCTTGGAACTGATGCTGATAGCACAATAAAAAAATGCTCATTAAAGATTCTGGTCACATTGCTGAGGTCAAATTTTTGAAAGAATTTTATGTCACTACTGAGATGATGTTAAATCTCATTATGTAGGCCATACATTTATAAGCTCAAACAAAATTCAGCTTTGAGAGTGCTGCATATATTCTATATTCCATATGAGATGGGGAAATTGTTGAAATGATTACACTGACAGCTAAATATCATGGGTAGGAGAGTTGAAGATGATACTATAGGCACAAATAAAAAATAGTTTAAGTATGTAATATAGCTCTCAAATGTATTATGTGGCAGTGGTAGCAAATAGGAAGATGTACACTGACTCTGTGCCTATAGCAAAGTTTGTCGGAGTGAGAGAAGCTTTTGTAGTCTGCTGAAACTGCTGACCAGCCTTTGGAAAGAAAACCTAATCAACTATGGTGGAAAGAACATTAAAAAAAAAAAATGGCAGAAATGTCCAAAACACAAATAACCTAAGCCAGTAAATTAGGTCTTTGAGATATTTTTAGCTAAAGATAGTAATAGAAGCATTAATTAACTATTTAAGACCCAATGCTTTTAGCATGGTTATTTGTAGTTAGAATGATTGATTTGTAATACAATCAAAGTGATCTCTTCAGTAATAACACTGACACTTAGAACATTATATTTTGCAAGTAGATGAGGTAATTTTTACATCTCTCCTAATTCACATTTCACATTTTTGATGTACATTTTGGTTCCCCCATTCATGTCCGATGTATGTAAACTCCCTCCCTTAAAGGTAATTTGTCGCTCTTCTACATTTTAACAACAAAATGCAAGTCTGTTAACAAGAACATATATCCCTGCCTTTAAATTACAACATTGAGCCCTGACTTTCATTCCCAAAGACGAACTGAGTGGCTTTGCTTTGAATTTCACTTGCTAAGATACTCTCTACAACACATGACAGAGTGTTTTGGCATGCATCTGAGCAACACGATGACTAATTGTTCTTTTAATTTTCCCCTTGCTTTAAATTAAAGAAGAAAGAAATTTGTATTGCTTTAAGGATCATGAAAATGCCTGAAATTAGAATCCATTGCTATGCTTTTGGTGTTTTAAAAAAGAGTCTACATGTTTCTATTGTAGACATATAGCAAATCTTTAGTGAATTATGTTATCTAACAAAATTAGAGTCATTGTTTCAGCAAATGTTGGTTTCTTTTAAGCTTTGGGAATCTGATGTGGTTTGAGAATAAAACTTAGTGTTCAACTATGATAACCATTATGTTCTGAAATTCTGGCACATTTATTTCTCCCTTATTTTTTAAAATTTAGAGGCCAAATAAGATTTTTGTTATTATTGTTTTAGTTTTTGGATTTATTAACTGTAATTTATAGCAGCTCCAGAAATGCAGGGTTGCAAATATTTGAGGTGTGTGTAGTCAAACAGCAAAAGGCCAACCTATGTGGACTTTCCTCAGCTTACTATGGGGTAATGTCCCAACATATCCATTATGAGTCAAAAATGCCATAAGTTAAAAATTTATTTCATCTACTTATGTTACTGGGTTATCAGTGCTCAAACACATTTGCCTACAATTGGACAAATCATCTGATTCATGTATCTTTTAGTATCATTGCCTATTTTATAATGAAGTGTTGAATACATTCTGGAAATCATTAAATATTGTGTTGAAAATCAAAAGCAGAGGATTTTAATTCCAAATTCGAAGTGCAGTTACATGGAATGTGTACTGCTCTCATACCATTGTAAATTTGAAAAATTATAAATTGATCCATTGTCAATTAATTTATCCTCCACAACTGTACAATCGTAGAGGATAGTATGAATATTGTTTTTGTTTTATAATATGTAGTATCTGTTCTAACTAATTTTGGCATTTATTTATTAAAAATCCTTATTAATATATTATTTTTCATCATGTACCTTTTAGTATCTTAAATGTTCTGATAAAAAATGGTATAATCATATCAGTTTTTATCCAAAATTAAAAACAAATTTCTTGGTTAACAGAAACATAGTTTCTCTAAGGTTCCCAATGTAAATGAGATCCTTTTCATCTACATACTTATATTCTGGCATAACTTAAGCTCACTTCATTTCAGCCAGTTACACAGGTTTTAAAAACTAGATTTTTCTGTGTGTTTTTAAAGCTTTCTTTGGTTGACCTAAATTCATGAGAAATATTCTAATTTTCTGCTTAAGTTTGGGTAAGTTTCACTCTGGGGTATTTTAGAATATGTAAGATTGCACAAAGAAACTGATTTATCTTCTCTGCTTACACCATTTCCCAGTATACCGCATTTATCTTTTTAAAGGTCAGGCATGATGGAAAGAGGCAATGCTTCTCACTTACCTTGTTTCCTTACTTGTTGGATTTTTATATCTGAGTTTGTTGGAAAATGTTAATCTGAATTTCTATAAATGCAGCTATTCAGTTGCAGAGTATGATTTGTAAAGAGTTTGCAGATAAAAAGCATTCATTGTATCCAAGATATTATTGTATCTGAGGTAGTATTTATTAGCATATATCATTGGGAACAATCTTTTTAAGTTTATTTCATTTTTATTTTTTTTGTTTAGTAACTGCCACTGGTTTATCAGAAAATGCTTTAATTCTAAAGTCAATATAGTGGACTATAATATACTGGTGCCTCACTGGACTCTTGTTTTTTTTTAAATTAAATTTGCATCTCTTTGGGGTTTTGGTTTTTTTCTTTCATAAGAGTGTAAGAGTGTTATTAAAAGAAAAAATCTCCATTATTGGAATAGTAATCTCCATGAAGTAGCAGCATGAATGACCAGCTGTGATTAGAACAGCCAAACTTCAGGGGGGGAAATTGCCACTTTCACCTAATTAAGAGAAAAGAGAGTTTTGCCTTTTTTTTTTTTTAAGTACGACTTCTCATAATAACTGTGAAAGTGTATTGGTTAATGAAAGTGCATAATTGATAACAATAATTATTTTGAAACAGTAGTTCTGGGAATAGCTGAAAGTCTGTATGAATGTGGTAAACATGAAATAACAGAGTGGGTTTGAAACATAAGAGTGGGGCCAAGTACTACAAAGCAGCCCAAGTCAATGAGATGAAGGGACATTCTGGTTTCCTTCCAGGGTATCTAAATATATTCAAAGAAAAAAATTAAAATGAGAACGATAACATCAGATTTTGACATTTCAGTGGTGGTTTACGAAATCTACACACAAACTGGCAAGAAGCCGGGTGCAGAGACAGAGTCTAACGTATTTATCAACCTCATCGGCACCAGAGGAGATTCAGGGAATCGATGGCTCCATCAGTCAAGAAATAACAAAGACAAGTTTCGGCGTGGTCAGGTAATAGAAAGATCCTACCAGTTCTTACCCATTTTAATTTTTTTTTTAAAGATTTATTTATTTGTGCAGACAGAACTGGGGTACAGGCCAGAGATGCGGAGGGTGAGAGGCGTCACCAGAGACAGAGCGGGGTACAGAACAGGCAGATCGATGAAGTATACTGCTGAGGGGAGCAGCGGGCAGGTCAGGAGAGGTCTGCCACGCCATGTGGTCACCTCTGGGGCAGGCGGGAATTGAACTCATGCGGAAGTGGCTTAAGCTTCTTAGTGCTGTGCTTCAACCTGCTGCGCCCCTAGGGAGGGCCGAAACTTACCTTTTAATCATTTTAAGGTACAATTCAGTGGCACTTAATAAATTTGCAACATTGTGCAACCATTACCACCATCCATCTCCAAGACTCTTCATTTTGCCAAACTGAAGCTGTTTACACATTAAACGATAACCATCCCAAATCTCCTCCCACCCCATCCTTGCTCTATTCCCAGTCTCTGGCAACGTTTACCTTGCTGTCTTGACTCCTCTAGTAACCTCATCTAAGTGGATACAGCATTTGCAATACTTGTCTTTTGTGACTGTCATGTTTCACTTAGCACAATGTCTTTGAAGATCATTCATGTTGTAGGATGTGTCAGAATTTCTTTTAAAAAATGGATGATATATAATCCACATTTTGTTTATCCATTCTTTCATCTATGATTGTGATTTTGATGCTTGTAAATAATATTGCTATGAACATGGGTGTACAAATAGATTTTTTTTAATTTTATTAATTTTGTGTAAAAGTGGGGTGCTGTCCACAGATTTGGGGTGTGAGTGAATTCACCTGAGAAAGAGTGGTGAGCAGAACTGGTGGACCTAATGAAATACTGCTGAGGGGAGCAGTTGGTGAGACAGGAGTGGTCCATTACACCATATGAAAGGCCATATTTGGGTTAACTTCCTGGCTGGGGATCAAACTCAGGCTGTGGTGTTGATAGCGCTGAGATGCAACCCCTAGGCCATCAGAGAGGCCCCTACGATAACATTTTAAAGACAAAACAGAAAACACTAAGAATAAAGAAAAAGATAAGTTATACTATTGTAATATTAAAGTTTTATTTTCCATGAGACATTAAAAGAAGAAAAAGGCAAATCACAAGTAGCAACAGAGATTGTAAAATCTGTAGTGGCAAAGGACTTTTTTCCAGACTATATACTACATCCACAAATCAAGGAAAAAAAGACAGATATCCCAATTTAAACCATGAGCATGCCACTTGAGTATGTATTTTAAAAGAGAGGATATACATGAAAATATAAACACAATAACAGCTGAGAAATGTTATTTGTAATATTCCATACCTCAACATAACTATTGTCCATAAGTAGTAGAATGGATAAATAATATGGAATGACATTTAGTAATGAAAATAAAGTGCTATTAAAGTAATAAGGATGAATTTCAAAATGTAGAGTGAAAAAAGCCAGGCAGAAGGGAATACACTCTATGATCCTGTTTTTGTAGCAGAACAATTCAAAGAAAAGGTAGTGGCTTTTACCAGTGGGGGAGATCATGCCTGGGGTAGAGGGTCTAGGGGTGCTGTTAGCACATTAATACTTCAATAAGCATGTGCACTGAGTGTTGTGCATTTGTCACTAACACATTACATTTAGTTGATCGTTTATTTTAAAACTTCCTATGTGTATATGCATCTGTATGCATATGCCAGTACATCACCCACTGAGAAGAAAAGCTGCGCAAGCCCAGCAGCAGTGCATGTTAGAGGCAGACAGTCTAGTTTGATAACCTGGTTTGGCCCCTCTTAGCTGTTGATTGTGCACCAGTAATTTAAATCCATTACTCTCATTCCTCTTGAAGTGTAAAGTAAGAAAATGAATAGTACTGACCCTTGAAGTTTGTTCAGAAGATTAACTGACTTAATATATGAAAAACACTTAGAAGAGCTTGCACGTGGTAAGGGCTGCATGAGTTATTATTATCACTGCTAGTTGTAGACAAAATATTTAAAATCTATGTTTATTATACCCTATGATTGAGGAGGGTAAGAATTATATGCTACATTTGTGTCGGTCCCATAAGACATAATGTAGAACTTTGCACATAAAAATAGCTAGTGGTAATTTTTCTAGTTGAAGTAAAACACTGAAGTAGTGGTATATAGCAATGTAATTATATAGCAATACAGTACTAGTAGTAATGTTATTTTTTTATAAAGGAAAACCTAATGGTCACTCAATTTATTTCTTTATTGTACAGATTGATATTTTTTCCATTGAGGCAGTATCTCTTGGAAAACTGAAGAAAGTTCTGGTTAGTCATGATGGGACAGGACCAGGTAAGTTTGACTTCATTGGCAAGAAGCTTGTTTTGCAAATTTATTAAAAGTAGAATCTAAAGCAGACAAAAGAAAAGATGAACATACAGGCCATGTAAAATTGAGATGAAAAAATTCTCTTTGAAGAAATTATAGTTAAATGAAGTTTGTCTGATTACGTTTTTACTATAACAAAATGCTGTTAGAGAAGAAATTTCCTCAGGATACATAAACTTTGATGTGTATGTCTGTGTCTCTGTGTTTGTGTGTGTGATCTCTAGACCTACCAGACAGTATTTAAAATTGTATTTATCAAATTTCCCTGTGAACGTGTTTCTCTTAGGTCTCATAACCCACATTTTCAGCAACCCAGAAACAGGGAAATCATCCTAATTTTCCCCTTTCTGACACTGTCTTTCCCCACTTCTGAACTGTTAACTTAATTCTGCGCCATTAATATCTGCTTTCCCAAATCCCTTAGCACTGTTAAATTCAAACTTGAGTTGACGCTAGAATCTGTATTCTTCATTGTCAAGTGGAAATATTATATTGTATACCTAAAGCATTTATTATTTTCATTCTATGTCTCTTTTTTCTTCTGCTACATTTTGAATTTTTAATACTGTGCTATTATTCATTTTTATTCTCCCAGTGTTTGGTGTGGAGCTCAATATTATAGAAGCTTAATTAATAATCACTTACTGAATGAAAGGATTTAAATCAGTAAAATTATTTTTAGTTAAACTTTTTAAAAGAAGGGAGGAGAACTTCAGATGTTTTTAGAAGAAGAAAACATGTGTGTTTTGTATATAACCAAAGAGATCAAAAGAAGAAAAGAATAGTAAAGTATAAAGAAAGAAAATAGACATGATAAAATTGGTTCAGGTTATCCAAAGGAATTTATTAGAAAGACACAGAAATCTACAGTATCACAGTAGAGTGGAATGGCTTTACATTATTTTCATGAGAGAAGGAAACTTACACTGAAATTTCCTCCTTTTGTTCTCCAAGTCTTCCCCACAAAGACTGCATGGATATATAAAATAAGTGACGAGAATCAAGACTGTAGACTTCTGTTCTGCATAAACCAGAACAGAACAGTCAGAAACCCCTGGCTTAACCAAGTTTCAACTTAAAAATTATCCCAAAACTCCTTTTGGTGACAAGAGAAGAACACAATGCTAGATCTAATTCTGCACTCTGAAAGGGCCAGTGTTGAGGAACTACAGCTGAGTGTAATTCATTAACTCTCAGTCTACAACTGTAAAATAAGAAAATAAATAGTACTGACCCTCAAAGTTTTTTCAGAAGATTAACTGACTTAATATATGGAAACCACGTAGAAAAGTTTACATGTAGTAAGGACTGCATGAGTTGTCATTATCAAAATATGACAATCAAGGGATTCTTATCCAAGTAAAAGAAAGTTAAGGATTTACTTGAAGGGACAGAGTGGACATCTGAAGTGAGATGTTCTTACTGAGAACTGAGGCTTCCACAGAGAGAGGGAGAGAGATAAGAACAGATTGAGGAGTCATACTATGGACTACAGTGGGTGACTGGGTGCTCTGGTGGTGGATGCACAAGGGTGTCTGCTTTGAAAGGGGGGGATCCTATATTTCTAAAATGCTAACAATGATGTAAACCAATGGTACTTCAACAAAAAGCATATATAAAATTTATAAAAGACAGTGATAACCCAATTTTCGAAAAACTTTTCAAATAAGCACTTGAAAAGAGGAAAAGAATAAAAAGGGCAGAAGGAAAAACAAAAGTAACGTTCTCACTTTAAACTGAAATTTAAAATATGTTGTATAGGATTAAAAGTGTTTAAAGAACTAAATTATTCATGCTGAAAGCCTGTAGATGGAAGAAGCAACAAATTTCTAAATATTGATTTTCATTTTCATTGAAACTGATTAACAGCACCTATGCAGGTGTGGGAAAGATTTATTTTTCTTCCTATTTTAAAAATAGAGATGCTACTTACAACATTATTCTTTTAACTTGAACACAGTTGTTATCTGTGTCTTTCTAAATGCAAACAGAATAAATAGAAAGCTTCAGTCATGCCTTACATTTACAGTAATCTTTATAAAACAGATTACTTAGGAATTATCTGAGTATCTTTAATAAAGAAAATAAACTCCTGGGCCTACCAAAGAGATCCTGGCCCAGGAGGTACTGAGTCAACGGAAATATATATGCTAGTAGCATAGGTGAGTCTGATGCATGTGGTTCTCACACCATCTGTGAAAACACTGTTGTCAGATGGAAGAGATCTTTGATGAGGGTCTACTGTATTCCAGGCATGTTGCCAGAGACTGGACTTCTGTTGTGGACAAGATGCCTGTGGCCTTTGTCCTCAGGCAGCACATGGTGGGGACAGACACATGAAATAAGCAAGTAAAATTAAGTATGACATAGTCTGAAAGTGACCCTCAGAGTGCTTTGGACCAAGTTGCCAGGGACCTGGTCTAGTTTGGAAGAACATGAAGATCTCCCTCAAGATAAGATGAAAACATGAGTGACAACCTATAGTTTCAGGTTAGGTTTTGGCAGGATATTTGGGAATTTTCATGAACTTCCTTGACTGATGGGATTGGCTATTTGATACTCATTTAAGGATAGAGGAAGTTATAATTGACCTTTGGAAAAAGACAGGTTAGTTCACTGCATTCTGGCCTCCAGTGGGAAATCCATGTACAACTTAGAGCTGGCTTTCCAGCCTTCCATGTAAGTGGATACACATCATAGGATGCAACCAGCTGTGAATGTGGGAGTGGCAGATAGAAAAAATAATTGCATATTAACTGAACCCAAACACTTCAAGTCTATGTTGTTTTAGGGTCAACTGAGATTACTATAACATGATTATTAAACTCTAACTATACTCTGATCACTATTCTCAGGAAAAGAAAAATAATTACCTTGGTTGTCACAGTATCTAGACAGTTTTTCTCTTTTTTTCAAATTTATATTTTATAAAATCTGATGATCTATCACCCAATTTGAGTCCAGAATATCACTGTTTCTAGTGAATTTACCTGTATTTGTTTCTCCTGGTTTCTTCCTAAAAGTAGCCATTCTTAATTTTTTTTAACATTTTCTTGATTTTTTTTGTCCTTTCTTTAAAAAAATGCTTTGAGGATAATTTGGATGGTTGTGCTTTGTGCATTATAACATACTATATGAAGTATATTGGTTCTTAACGTCTTTTTACTCAGGGTTCTAAAGTTCTTTCACTTCCTTATGTAGTGCTATACTTTATTTTCATGACTGTGGCAGTCTGTTGTGTGATTGCACATAAATAATTTATCTCTTGTTAATGGATAGTTGTGTTGTAAGAGTTGGGCTGTCACAAACAAATTGAAATGAGCTTTCCCTTCCTTGCTTATTAGTGCATAGAACCAAGTGTTCCTAGCAGCTGGGTATTCCCAAATAATGATTTGGCTTCCTGAAGGGATATTGGGAAATACCTGGAGCTTATTTTTGGTTAAGACAAAGAAGTGGGGGATGTGCAACCAGCATCTATGCAGAGGCCTGGGATGCTGCTCAATATCTTACATTAAACATTTCCCCACACAAAGAAGTATTGGCCCCAAAATGTCCATAGTGCTGACAAGTGCTGCTGTAGGGTAAATCCATAGAATTCTAAAGCTACAGCAAATATTACATCATAATCAATTTTATATGATAAACTACTTTTTTCAAAAGTGATTGTATTTTTACCTACAGTGAACCTATAGAACCTATATTGTGTCATATTTTTACAAATATTTGATACACATAAACTCTGCCTTCACTTAATATACATTATTTTCCTGAGTTCTAAGGAAGTTGAATTTTTTTTTCATTTTTTAGTGTCTATTGAATTTCCCCTTCTGTGGAAATATGTGGTGTCTATAATAGGATTAAGATAAAGAATTCTAATAAAATGCTTTAAAAAAGGGCTTTGTGCAAGATCGAAGCTTATTTCATGTATAAGGGAAGGTCATGAGGTAAGCAGCTCTAATGACTGTTCCATTCAGCTCTTATGAACCCAGGTCTTCTCATCTTCCAGCACCATCACTGAGGCATGATCCTCTTCTGGGGGTCACAGATGGTCACAGTACAGGGAAAAGAGGGAAAGTTCCTTGCAACAGTGTTCTCTAGGCAAGTGAGGTGGAAACTGTAGAGGTGACGTCTGTCCCATCCTTTTTCCATGAAGTGTTTTTTTGATTGTAAAGACTCTTGGGAAATGTGGCTCCTGCATTTAAGTATTTGAAGAAGACAGTTATTACCATCATATCTTCTCTAGTTTGTACTATATTTTGATGAACTGAAATTTCTTAATTTAATGAAATTGAGTTTAATAATATGAAGCTCTGATCAGCATATCTTAACTTTTTCTACCCTTATTATACTCCATAGATAGATGAATTTAATATTTATATGTTTATGCATACGCACAAATATATATTTAGATATTTATAGATTTAGACATTTACTCCATCTGTAGCTTATGTCTATATATGATATGAAGTTGGATTCCACTTTCATTATTTTACATATGGATAACCAATAGTGCTGCCACTAGTTAGCCTTACTCCATCATTTTTAAGACTACATCATCATTAGATAAAACAGTCCTTACTGGCCCTTCCTGGTGGCACAGCGGGTTAAAGCACAGCACTAAGAAGCTTAAGCCACTTCCACATGAGTTTGATTCTCGCCTGCCCTGGAGGAGATCCACATGGCATGGCAGACCTCTCCTGACCCGCCCAATGCTCTCCTCAGCAGTGTACTTCGTAGATCTGCCTGTTCTGCTCCCCGCTCTGTCTCTGGTGAATCCTCTCACCCTCCACATCTCTGGCCCATACCCCAGTTCTGTATGAATAAATAAATAAATCTTTAAAAAAAAAAAAGTCCTTACTTTGCATGGTTTCTGTATGCACAAATTCCAGTTTCAATGACTTAGCGATATTACACGAGTCCCCTAACAGCTTGGTTCAAATTTTAGTTACCATGGTAGATTAATTATAATTGCCAAAGTGCACACTTTCTACAGATCTACATCTTGATCAGTGACCAATGACTTTACTTTTTCAAAGTTTATTATGTTATTTTGTTGCCCATCTGTCACACAGTTCACATGCAGATAGCAAAGCATGTTATTGTTTTGACTCCCAGTGAAAATCTCATGAGTAGTTTTATAAAAGTGTATAATTCAAAGGTGAAAGTGCATAAAAGAATAAAATGATAAGGCTGGAAATTAACCTGATATCAAAAGTAAATGAAGCAACAACCCAAATGCCCAAAAGTGGATGACTGTATTAAAAAGATGTGGTACATACACATAATGGAATATTACTCAGCTACAAAAAAATAAATAAACACATGCCTTTTGCAGCAACATGGATGGAGCTGGAAAAGATGCTTAATGAAATAAGCCAGAAAGAAAAGGAAAAATACCGGGTGGTTTCACTCATAGCAGGAGTATAATGGACCAGGCTAGAAAATAATAATAATAATGAACAGCTATATAGCAGAGACATTTTATGGGGGTAGAGTGGGGAATGGGGTAAAAAAAAAAAAAAAACAGCAGAGGGAGGGAAATGCACTGGGCTATGGTGATGGGAAGCCCAAAGGGATTGCAACTGAGATGGAAAGATGCACAAAAGGATGTGAAAATAAACTATTATGTTATTTAAAAAAGGAGGGAAGGAAAAAAACCCCACACATCAGCATTTAAAAACTAGACTGTATGATCAGAGAGCATAGTTACTCTACAAAATCAGGGAAGGAATTTCACGTAGTGCTCCCTTACCTCAAGTCATTCTTCCTATAGGTGGACAGGTAGCTAGATAAGTGGATGGATAAAATTGTACTTATAAAGTAATCTCTAAGCTACACATTAAGTTCTTCAAACCAAGCTGAACACAGTGCGATGCACATTTATTCTAATCCTTAAAACTATAAGGACTCCTTGGCCCTCCTTAAGTGGCACAAGAGGTTAAGTAAGCATAGCATAATGAAGCTATCCACAGCCACTGTAGTTTGATCCTGTGAAGGGAGTTGACCCACATGGCAGAGCAGACCTCTCCTGTCTTGCTTGCTGCTCCCCTCAGCAGTGTATTTCAGCATATCTGCCTGTTCTGTTTCCCACTCTGCGGAACCCCCACACCTCTGGCCTGTACCCCAGTTCTTGTATGGAAAAAGAAATCTTCAAAAAAAACCTGTAAGGATCCCAAATTAAATTTGGCTTTCCATGATGTTACCTTAAAAGTGCTAGGGGAGTAGTTCCCAAATATGAAATTATCATTGGTTTAGAACAATCAGAAAGTATATGAAATCAATAAAGATTTTTTTCATAAAATTAAAAAGAAAGTAAATGAAGCTATATGACTGCAGGAAGGTTGACACCACCACTATTTGAAAGATGTTAGGAAAGTAGCCAGAGAATTTAGTGAAAAGGACTTAGAATGCTACATGAGGAAATTGGTTGTGACAAAAATGAACACATCCCAGAGAAAGTGACGCTGGTAAAAACTTCACATTAAGTGGACTTTCAGAGATATTTTACAACTTGAAAACATAGAGTATAAAATGTTCAAGGATAATCAAAATTTAGAAAGGAGTTTGGCTAACTGCTAGGGCATAAAAAAGAAGTTTGCAACTTTACTGTAAATTATATGATGGAAAACAGAAGGTGAACACCGATGAAAGTATACTTGACACAGTTTTTAAGAAAGAAATAAACCTTTTAATGATCAATGTTTCTAATATGTTAAAAGACAATGTACTAAATATTAGTGCTTCTATTGTGGGTTTCTATACAAATCTCCAACAGATGAGTGCAGGCTTCCCTCCTCCAACAAGCAATTCTTGGACACCAGTAAAGTATCTAAGAATTCACCTCTATTCTGACACTAATTACCTACACTTAATCATCAGATTCCATAGGTTAAGGACTCAGTCTCTCAGAAGCTCCATCACTTTAGACAGCTGCAAGCCCCAGTCAGCTCCCAGATAGTTAAATGTGCTTCTGATCAATCAGTTGCAGATTGAAGGGTCAATGAATCCCTCCTTAGATTTTAGGTGCTCCTTAAAAGCCCAGATTATTATCTGTGCTTTTGATCAACTGAGATTCCCAGAATCCTCTCCTGAAATTTGATTAAGTTTCTAGAATGACTTATAGAATTCAGGAACTCCATTTACTCACTAGATCATCAGTATATTGCAAAAGATCTTATAAGAGATGAATCAATATTCAAGAGAAGAGAATTATAGTTTGAGGCCCTAGAATAAGGAAGCATTAGTCTTCATGAAGTTTGGAGCCAGTCAGGCTGCACCTGGCAATGGAAGCATTTTCTGGAAGCTCTCCTCCTCTTGACATTTTATGGAGGCTACATTACATAGGCATGATTGATTGTATCACTGACCACTGACAATTGAATTCAATCTCTGCTCTTTCTGCTGTCCATGAATGTCAAGGGTTGAGATTGGAATGCTTAAATCACATGCAACCAACCCCTATCCAAAGAGGCTTGCCTGGAGTCACCTTATTGAAGTGGCAAAAAAACACCTTTAACACTTTCAATACTTTGGCCCTCGCTGGTGGCGCAACTGGTTAAAGCACATTACTGCAAGCTAGCCACAGTTGCTTCAGTGCATGTTCAATGCCCATCCCTGGAGGTGACCCACATGGCACAGAAGACATCTCCTGTCTCGCCAGCTGCTCACCTCAGCAGTGTACTTCATCAATATGCCTGCCTGTTCTGCTCCCCAGTCTGTCTCTGGTGAATCTGCTCACTGCCCCTGTACCGCCCAAAACATGATTTTGTTTTCTTCACTGTTTTTCTTTAAGGTTAGGTAAAAACATCTGGTTTTGGACTTATTCCTACATTCTTAAATATTCATAATAATCCAAAACTGTATTTTTTTGTAGATTTATGCTTCTTTTCTTCTCTATTCAATTAAAATGCAGTGGCTTTTTGTATATTATTATACAATTATCCACCTCATCTCTTCTAATTCTACTATTTTCTTTAACTGCCATGTGTCTTTAATTTAGAAAGTCACTTTTTATGTGACTGATGTCAGCTGTTTCTTCATTTCTAACCCATTATTTTGCATTTTCTTTCAAACCTTCTTTCATTTTTTCCTTTTTTCCTTTAATGCATTGACAGTACACTAATCAGTGATAACTTCTAAATTCTCTCCTGTAAAAATGATGATTATAACTTTACATCATTATTTAAACATATCAATTGTTATAGCTAATACAGTGAAATGTATTTATGTGAGTTATTTCTCCTTGATTCTTGGCTTTCAAATACTTTTTTTTTTTTAAGAATTCGGTAGAAAGTTTGTGTCCCTCATAGGGAATATTTTCTTTTTCTCTACTTCTACTACACTGAGTAATTAGGTTGCTCATTCATGTTTACATCTCTCCACTGGTGCAATTTAGATGCGCATATTTTTGTATGCAAATTACCTGACAAGTATACTTTAAAAAGAACATTTGACAAGTCTATGAATAAAATCACAATACTCTTTATGCTAACCAGTAAAAGTGATCTCCGTCATCAATTTATATAGGTAATGGATGGTTTCTAGAGAATATTATTGTTAAGTCTGAAGAGGAAGATGGCAATCAAGAAGTGCTGTTTTCATGCCACAGGTATGTCTTTACTTAATGTCTCCTTATGCAAATGTATGCTCACCTTTATCCAGCTCAATCCAGCTGAGTCATGACACACCTCTTCCCATCTGTCTACTTATTTCATTCTGCACTTTAAATTCAGAGCAGAAGACTTCTTCCAGGAGACTATTCTTTATCAATATTAGTCATCCTCTACTTGAAATATTTAATACTTTCTTTTGTGGAGTAGGCATGCTGAAATGGAAAGAAAACTAGATTATGACTTAGATAACAGGTTTTTGATACTATCTACTCATTTTTCAAATATGGGCAAACATGGATACTAGTCTCAATTTCTCTGAGGTTCAATGTCTTTATATGTAAAACAGAAAAAGTTCTTGTTCTTTCTAGTTTATTGAATCATTTAAAATCAAATGAAGTTATGTGTGAATTTTAATAATGCAGTAGATTATAAATTAAAAGAATCAAATTGCAAGGGTAGCTCTGTACATAGGTGAATCACTTAAACTTTCTGACTCCCAGTTTTCAAAAATTTATAAAAATGATTAAGTGAAATCTACTTACATTATCAGGTTATTATGCAAAATAAATATGCAATAAAACAAAAGGCACAAAAATAGAAATTAGCTTCCCTCCACTACTAATTAATTTGTAGAATGTTAATTCATTTCATTTAGTTGTACAAATATAATTTATACCAGATGAAGAGGTAGCATAGACAAGGTGAGTTGGCACTAAGTGAGTAAGGTGGTTGCCTGTTAAATCTCAATGGACATTGTCAGAGTGTCAATGTTTAACAGTTTAACTAAAACTACCTCCCCACCCCCCGGTGGCGCAGTGGGTTAAAGCACAGCACTAAGAAGCTAAAGCCACTTCAGCATGAGTTTGATCCCCACTCTGGAGGTGACCGACATGGTGAGGCAGACCTCTCCTGCCCTGCCTGCTGCTCCCCTCAGCAGTGTACTTCGTCGATCTGCCTGTTCTGCTCTCCACTCTGTCTCTGGTGAATCCTCTCACCACCCCTGCACCTCTGGCCTGTACTCCAGTTCTGTATGCATTAAAAAAAAAAAAAAAAAAGCTAAGCCAAACCCCCTCCTCCTTGCCCAAGACAGGTTTGTGAGGCTTGAATAGATAAGGGAATTGATAAGATTGTCCTAAGGACAGTTCATAAAGCCAACCACTATGGCCAGAGAAAAATGACCCCAGTTCAAGGAGTGCAGAAGTACGGGCCAGCTATTAAAACCAGACATCAGGAAGGTAATGGGTTCTAACAGGAGCCGCAAGTTAGAAAGCCTAAAAACAGACTATAAAAGAGAACCTCAAATCATTCTTAAGGTCCAGACTTCTCCAGTTGACCAGCTGCTTCTCTTAGCAGGGTATCTCAAGAAATTGACTTTCCCTGTTCTCTACTCTGTCTCTAGTGAATTCTTTGATCCCCATATGTCTAGACACACCTCCATATTTCTCCTCACTCCAAACATCTATATGAAGCAAATGTTAACAGCATAGACAGACAGACAGACAGACAGACAGACAGACAGACAGACAGACAGACAGACAGACAGACAGACACACTTATAAGCTCAGATGCCAAGGTAGTTTCCTCTGTGATTGAGAATTTGTGCATGGTCTTATGCATCCATTTGTCCATTTGTTCATGCAGAAATACTGTGTGCCTCACTGTGTCAGGCACTATGCCAAGTCCTGGATATATAAAAAGAAAAAATAAAACACTCCATCTTCAAAACAGTCTCACTCGGTGATAAGATAGGGTAGAGGGATATGGCACTGATTAGAGCTGCAGAGTTGAGTGTGTTCTGAGTTTTACAGGTGTCCTACAGTCTCCCCCGAAAGATGTGCAGAGAAGCACATGGGTTACACTGAATTTGCCCTTATGGAGCATAGTAGGAACCACCCATTCTTCTGAAATTTACTATGGAGTGCATTCTGTATGAAGACAGTGTAATTCATCTGCTTTCTTAATGCACTTCCATTTTAAATGCATGTGTGGCATAGTAGTTATTGTCATTTTATAACACTGAAGCTGTGGAAAGGTACCTTATGTTTTTATTTTTATTTTGCATGAAGACTTTTTTTTTTAAAAGATTTATTTATTTATTCATACAGAACTCAGGTACAGGCCAGAGATGCGGAGGGTGAGAGGATTCACCAGGGACAGAGTGGGGAGCAGAACAGGCAGAACAGGACAGAGTGGGGATCAAACTCATGCGGAAGTGGCTTAAGCTTCTTAGTGCAGTGCTTTAACCCGCTGCGCCATTAGGGAGGGCCAAGACTTTTAATAGCAATACCACTACCTATGGTTTGAGGATTTCACACACTATACATAGATTACCTGTAAAAATGTCTTGAAATTATTGGAAATGTTGGTAGATGTTATTCATGGTGGAAGGAGTAAGGGATCTCTCTTTCTCTCTCTCTTTTTTTTTTTTAAGATTTATTTATTTGTGCAGACAGAACTGGGGTACAGCCAGAAGCTCAGGGGTGGTGAGAGGCTTCACCAGAGACAGAGTGGGGAGCAGAACAGGCAGATCAACGAAGTACAATGCTGAGGGGAGCAGCGGGAGGGTCAGGAGAGGTCTGCTGCGCCATGTGGTCACCTCGGGGCAGTCGGGAATTGAACTCTTATGGAAGTGACTTAAGCTTCTTAGTGCTGTGCTTTAACCCGCTGCGCCACCAGAGAGGGCCCGGGATCTCTCTTTTGAGAAGGCACTAGTCCATTTCCTAGGAGTTCAAACTTGATAACATAGCATTTCCCAAAGTATTTCAATGTACAGATTTGGGGGTGTAGACATACACATTCAGACTCATTTTAGTAATATACCTCAATGATTTTTATTTTGATTACATGTTGAAATTACCATCTTTTACATTTATTAAAAAGAAAAATACTAAATTTTACCTTTTCTTTTTACTTTTTGAGAGTTTTATGTATTTTAGAGTACTGTTCTGGAATTTGAGGTTTCAGTCACTTTATACCCTATACAGTCACACAAAAAGGAGAGAGTGAAAGACTTCACTAAGAAAGTTCCAAATGAGAAATTTTAGTTTTCCGGCTTTATTAGAATATTTGTAATGTTGCCATAGTATATATCTAAAAGCCAATATTTTAGGATAAATTATTGTAACCTTGCAACTTGAGTAGGAGATAAATTTTGCTGAAATTGCACTTCTAAAAATAAGTTTGTGTGACTTGAAATCTTAAACGCTTTATAATTTTACTGAGCCTCTCCCTGAACACCTCTTTAAATCCCTGTGTGCTTTATCTTCCATTCTACAGAGTACGCCATCTTTAAATGTTCTCTCATAGTAATTATCTTACCTCTTTCCACGGCAGATGGCTAGATGAGTACCATGATGATGGAAAGACCGAGAGAGAGCTGCCTGCAGAAGATGCCCCAACAGAATCTGGAACTATGACCTCTGGCAAGGCCGGCATGGGGCTGTCTCTCTGCAGTGCATCAAAGGCTGAGCAGAGTTGATAAGTATTTACTCTTACTGGAAAAATCCTGGAGAAGATCAGCCTGTGCTGGCAACATTAACTGTTTTGAGAACTTCAAATCTTGGGAAAAGCATCAACCAACACTTGACCAAGATCAGTTTATAATCTCTGGGGTGTACATATTATTTCTTCTTCTTGTTCACATTTTGTCTTTCAGAAAATCTGATGCCTACTATTAATCTTAGTAGATAGTAACTGAAGAGGAACATAATATCTGATGAATGTAAAATACTTCTATACAATATATGTTGATTTAAAAGTGGAAAGCATTCTTAGATAATGGCATGTCCTCTGTTAGTCTATAAAGAATCAGCTATAAAAAGGAAACAATCAGTTGGATTAAACTGTGTTCCCAGGCACTTTGTGCTGGTCCTTGCAGACTGAGACTTTAGGGAGCTGGTCACTGGGCTTCAGTAGACAACAGTAGAGTGTCGTGCACAAAAACATTTGATGGTCACATCTGCCATCCATAAGCACCTGCCTCTAGGCCTCTAGGTAGCTTCAAATACTTGTCAACCTGATGCCACAGGCAAATTCTTTCAATCCTTCAAACTGACATTGAGATAAAACCTTTTTTTCTGAGGAAGAGAGGTGGATGACATGGTTTTGATGTCAGAGACTGTGTTTTGAATCCCTATTCTGTCACACTTTTCAGAAGAGGAAAAAGACTTGAGGAAACTTGAGAAGTTCAAAGGCTGAAACATATAGGCAAGTTTGATTTGAACCCAGTAGCCTGCCTCCAGCTTATATGCGTACACATGGCAACATCTCACCTGCTGCCGTCTCTGTCTTTTTAAGGTATCCCATGAAGTCGCACAGGAGACCCCAAAGAATCAAATCTTATTCAGCACTTCCATGGCTTTTGCTACATGCAGAAATCACCTGAACATTTTAAGCTCTATATTTTCTCCTCTTAAATATCTTTAAATCAGATAATTTGACCACAGATGAAGCTTAACCTTCTCCTTAGCCATATTCACTGATTTTACATATCATCACATTTTTTCCCAAAACACATTAAACTGAATCTATATAAAAAAATATATCACATTAATGTGTCACAAAATTAGCTCAGCCTATATGCTACCTACAATTATCTCCTAATGTCCAGCAGGTCTGGCATAAAATGATCAGTGAATACTTCATTGACTAGAAGCTGCTATACCCATGGTTTTCCGTTCATCAGTCCGAAACAAAGGACTAACCCAGTCCTTATAAATAGTACATTTAACATCTGAGGTTGAAAGCACATCAATTATAGCTTCAGATGATTTGAAGTTAAAATGTATATATTTTTTAACAAACTAACCAAAAGTTGGGTGCGTCACGTTTGACCTGTGTGATGTTCACTGCATTGTTCCCTGCGCAAAGCAGATACTGAGCAAACACACTAATTAAACAAATGTTTATAAAGCATCTCCTATGCGCTTAAGGGTCCAGAGTTAGGCCCTGGATATCATCTGGCAAACAGCACAGTCATTTACCTGCCTTGGGAGGGGCTTACAGCCTGGTGGGGACCTGAGTGAATAATGCAAGACTGAGCACCAATCCATGCCACTTGTGGCTAAATTGCAAACCCTTTGGAGGTAGAGATCATTGTGCTCCTCTTTGTGTACTTAGTTCTTGGCCTGCTTCCTGGATTATAGTCAGAGCTCTGTGTCTGTTAAGTGTAAGTATCATCCTTGCTTACAATACAGTACACCTTTTAAATGATAACATACTAATTTTACCTGATTCAGCTCCTATTTATGTGAAGTAAGTATGCACATGTAATTCTACTCAATTCCTATTTCTTTACAAACTTTCCTACAATACTATACTTCAGTTCTAAACATACTCCTGCCCCCCTCCCAATCCCTATCACACAGAATGGAGTTGGATGTTTTATAGTTCTATTTAGTGGCATATTTACATTCCTCCTGAGGGGGAAGTCGTTACCAATAACGATTTGATTCATTTGTGTGGATTCTTGTTTACTCGTTATCACAGCACTGGTTTTCTGAGACATTGTCCAGATTCTGTCAGTCTGATCCCTTTATGAAGTGACTGTACTCTGAGAACTGGAAAAAGAACAGAGAAGACATATTTATTTCTGGGTTTGCTGTTAAGAGAGTACATAGTACAAAGAAGGCAAATATATATGTCTATACATTTTATTTTTATTTTTGTCTTTAAATTTTGCATCATTCTTTCTTTCTTTGTACAATGTTTGCTTTCTCCTCTCAGGTGCAGTCCCCATAAAATCCCCACCACCAAGTCACCCACGCACCATCACATAGTCCCCTGTGCTCTTCCCTGTTTTGCTTCCTCTCCCTCCCCACCCTTGCAGGGTGTCTCTGATTTATAGTGGCCTGTTAATTTTGTTTTAATAATTATTTTTTTCCTGATCTCTTATTTTATCCCCTTACATTCCTCCTATAAGTGAAATCAAATCAATTCTTAATGTACAGATTGGGTAAAAAGAAATGTTTTGTTTTTTTCTTGTGGAGAAAATAATGCAGACCCCTACCCTGGGAACTTGCCTTGTTTATCCCTTGAAAATGCTGAGGCTGAGAAAAGTACAAAATCAAGGAACTGAAAGAGAATGTGGTTTATTCGTGGAGCAACACAGGTGTCTGGTACAGTCCCAGTATCTGCGTTTGCTTGTACCTCAAACTAAGTGAAAAACACTTTTATGCAATGGGATAAATCCTCCAGTTTAATCAGCAAATTATTGCAATGATGCAATGATGATGTGGATGGTCTGAAGGCTCTCATTTTTTTCCCTAACATCTCTCAAGAAGAACTCTAAATATTTAAGCAATGAAATTTCTTTGTGATTCTAGGAGATACAGTATCCTGGAAAGTTAAGTCAATTAAGTGTCCCATAGCAAGTAGAAAGGCCTTCAAAAAATAATCCATATTGTCAGGTTTTAATACAGCTATCAGGGTTGATGCTACTTTTGAATGGTTACAGTTTTAGTTACTTTTAGAGGCAAAGAAACATTTCTTCAAGCTGATGTTTTGAGAATGGCCATTATATTAATTCTTTCAGGCAAAGGACTATAACACACTAATATAGTCAGGTCAGAAATGAATCTTTTGTTTTTGTATCACAGAGTCTACAGGCCTCTGATATATATCACTAACTTGCTTGAGCTATTTCTATGCCTCTATGGCAATGACTGGGAGAACTCATTAAATTGATCAGTGAGTTTATAAATATGCAAAGCTGTCATTATAGGTTGACATTAATATTTGCAAGCTCTTTCAGTTGAGATGTTACAAATACACCATATAAAAAGAGTTTAACTATGTTGCTTTGTTTGCTTGGAAGGTCCTTCCTTATTTACCTGGAAAACTGCTCATTTTCTGATAATAAACTGACAAGCCTTCACCATGAGACTGAAATTAGCCACCCACATATTCTTGGTGTTTCCAAATCACCTGTTCCTTCCTCTCTAGTTACAATTACCATTTTCACAGCAGCCCTGTATCATAGCTCATAAACCCACAAGTCTGACAAATATTACTGTTTTTTATTTTCTATATGCCAGCTTATGTCTGGTTCTAAGCCTCTGTCACACAGAGTGCTATAAAATTCCTTCTCAGGAAGTGTGTGTTCTCCTTCCAAGAAGCAACAGAATCCTACAGGTTCAAACTTTGTTTGAAAGGGAAGGAAAGTGCTTTTCTTATTCAGTCCACCATTTTTTCCTGCTAAAATATTTTGTATGCATAAATAAATAAAAATAAATCTTTAATTTTTTTTTCTTTTTCTGCTCTCAGTTTGGAAACCTGAGGCCTAGCCCTCCACCCCGCCCCCTTTTCCTAGGAAATCTACATTTCCTCAGGGTCTCTTACACAAAATAACACATCAAAGGAATCCATTGGTTAGGACCCACCAACTTCTTCTTTCTCTGTTGCTTTCCTCTCTCTTCCTCCTCTTACAGCACCACAACCAGCAAATCTCTTTTCTACATTGTGGCTTTTATAGAAAATAGGACTTTTTTCCCCAGAGTGAATGTGATAGTGACAGAGAGAAGACTATCCCTTTGCTTCTTATGTATAATTTCTACTTTCAAGAAAGCAGCAGAAAGTGAAAACCTATAAACTCCTAAGCACATTGGAGGGCCCGCCAAAAACAGAAAAAAACAAAACAAAACAAAACAAAACAAACAGAAAATTGAGGGCCAACCAGTGGAAAATCTTAGAAAATGTCAACAAAATTCCACTTTCTCAGGGTGTATAGCTCAACAGGAAGTACAAAAGTCTGTTTTTATTTATAACAGGAGCAGGCACTCACGTGGAGTGTGGAAAGTAAAGAGGAGGACTGAGGAGGAAGATTGAATAGGGTATGTCTCCATCACTGTACCTCAAAGAATCCCCATGGTAATATACAAGGAAATTAAATGGTGCATAGTCAAACAAACAAACAAACAAACAAACAAAAAAACTAAACCCTAAACAAAAATAAAGAAGCATAATGAGTATCAACAGAATAGCAGGTAGCAGACACACAGTTACAAATCCTTGAGATAATGGAATTGTAAGCACAGATTATAAAAACATCTATAGTCCCACAGTCAAAAAAATAAGCAACAGGTTTAAAAATAACTTCTGCAGCAGAAGTCTGTAAAATTTATCTAGTATATTTAACAGAGCATCCACATAAGTCTTGTAGAAACTAATCAATGAGACGCTTAAAATGTAAAAGTAAGTATGTGAGTTTAAAGATATTTGGACTCAGCTGAAGTCTTAGCTAGACTATCGGAAAGAAATATTTTTCTAGAAAGTAGCAATAAAAGAAAAAGAGATGATATGTAGGAATGTAAGCCTAAGATACTTTAAGAATAAAATGATAAGTTTTATTTTTTAAAAAATATTTATGCATACAAGAACTGTGGTACAGAAGTACAAGGCATAAGAGGATTCACCAGAGATGGAGTGGGGAACAGAACAGGCAGTTCCAATGAAACACAATGCTGAGGGGATCAGCGGGCGGGTCAGGAAAGGTCTGCCACCCCATGTGGGTCACCTCCCTGGCTGGGAATCGAGCTTGTGCTGCAGTGGCTGTGGATAGCTTCACAGTGCTGCGCTTTAACCCATTGGGCCACTTGGGAGGGCCCTAAAATGGTAAGTTTTAATGTGTCTAAGTTTCAAAAGAACACAAAGAATTGTATATTGAGGTAATATTTGAAGAGGAAATGGTTGAGAAGTATCTAGAAATGTTGAAAGATACATATTCAAAGATATCTTAATTTCCAAAAGAACAACACAGCTCAAAAGAGAATACATTAAAAGACACCTGCGTGCTAGGGTGAACAGTAAAAACTGCTGAATACCAAAAACATAATGAGCATTTAATGAGTAGAAGAAGATAAAAGTTAGTTTACTTTCAAAGAAATTATAATAATCTAGATTTCTCCAGCCAGGAAAAATGTGTTTCCAGAACACAGAAGAATTTCAAACATAAAACACACACACACATACACATATGGATTATAAAAATTTGTCATTAGTTTCTCACTAAAGGCAATTTTAAAGCAGATGAATTCAGCCAGAAAGAAAGTGATTCTAGATGGAAGGACTGAGACATAAAGAAAGCGAAAATAAACATGAAAAAGGGGATTGGTCAAACTAAAAACTTCTACACAGTGAAATAAACTATCAGTTAAACACAAAGACCCCTACCGAATTGGAGAAGACATTTGCACATCACAGAAAGTGGCAAATATGTAGAGAAATCCAAAACAAGATTGATGGCATCCATACAATAACATCGGTGACAAACAAATTGAGATAGAATTAAAGAAACAATAACAAATAACATGTAAAACTATAAATTGGTGGTGAAAACAGAGCACTGCATTATAAAGTCCTTTTGTTAGTTAGAAGGGAATAAAGTTGTTAGATTAAGCACAATATGTTATATACAAATATTTTCTCCAATTCAGTAGGGAGTCTTTTTGTTTAACTGATAGTTTTAGTTGTTTTTTTTTTAGTTTTTTAGTTGTTTTTGCTTTTCTTACCACAGGAGAACAGTACACAAAGACATCGCTGAAGACAATGTCCTGGAGTGTGTTTTACCCTTTATTTTCTTCAATGTATTTTATAGTTTCAGATCTTATTTCCATGTTTTTAATTCATTTTGAGTTAATTTTTTCATAAGGAGTGATATAGTTGTCCAGTTTCATTCTTGTGCATGTTGCTGTGCATTTCTTGACATTTGTTGACATTTGTGTATACTTTGGTCTGTTTTGTTGTAGATGAACTGTCCATAGATAAATGGGTTTATTTCTGGCTCTCAATTATACTCCATGAGTCTGTACATCTGCTTTTGCTTTAGTACCATACTATTTTAATTACTGTAGCTTAATCATATGGTTTGAGGTCTGGGCATTTGACATAACTACTCCCCCCTTTTCTGTGAGGATTTCTTTTTTTTGCTATTTGAGGTATTTTATGATTTCATATGAAGTTCAATATTTGTTCTATTTCTTTGAAAAATGCTAAGGAGACTTGATAGTAATTGCATTGAATCTGTATATTGTTTTGGGTAGGATAACCATATTAACAATGTTTGTTCTCACAATTCATATGGTGTCTATCTTTCCATTTCTTTGTATTGTCTTCTATTTCTTTTACAGTGTCTTGTAGTTTTCATTGCTGAGTCATAAAGAAGCTCCATTTTTAGTAGTTTAAGGAAACTTCACACAATTTTCCATAATGGCTGGACCAGTTAGCATTCCCACCAGCAGTGCAGA
>NW_004567110.1:57274558-57276424 GCF_000260355.1 Condylura cristata | reverse complement strand
CTATATAGTTTATGTTTTCAGATCTTATGTTCAATTATTTGATCCTCACTGGAGGTGCATGGTTTAAAGTCTCAGCGGTATCAAGCTATCACCAACCACTGCCCCAGGAATTCAATCCCCAGCTAGGGATTGCACCCACATGGTGCAGCAGACCTATCATCTATTTTTTTTTACTCTCTAATATTAAATTGTTTTTAATGTAGTCTTTAGCATTTTCTATGCATTATTATACATCTGAAAATTAAAGTTTTACTTCTTCCCCATTTTTGGATACTTTTTATAGCTTCCTATTGTCCAATTGCTCTCACTAGGACTTCCAATACTATGTGAAATTGACGATGAGAGTGGGCATTTTTGTTGTGTATCATATCTTAAATGGAAAGCTTTCAGTTTTAAGAGTGAGTATGATGTCGGCTATGAATTTATCATTATGGTCTTTTTTACATCAAGGAATGTTTTATCTCTTTCCATATTTTTTCATCACAAATGGATGCTGAATTTTATCAAAAGCATTCTCTGCATATTTTAATATAATCGTATTGTTTTTATCTTTCCTTTTATTAATGTGATGGTCTAGAGACCCACATGGAAAAACCTGTGTGTGATCTGGCTAGTCTTTCTTCTCTATGTTGGAGCTAGACAGACTTCCTTACTTGAAGTCTCTTTATGAGCACAAGCAGAATTCATGAGTGGGCATAAGGGGAAATAATTGACATGTCTCTGATCTCTGAAAATTTCATTGTTTAGAATTCCACTTCATAAAAGTCTCTGCGTGGGATAGACATAGCAATATTGAGCTTTCATCAACAATGGAGTGTCTGTGTTAGCACTTTATTTGTGAGTGCGGACAGGCAAGGGAGTAATGAGTATGTCCCCAGGTTCTGGGAAGCACATTGTTTAGAAGCCCACTGTGGAAAAGTCTACACATCTGGTATGCCACATGGCAATCCTAAACAAGGGATGGAGAATACCAAGTTCATGGTGGCCTTCTGTAGTTTCCCAGTTAAGTGCAGACTGTAGATTTTGTGAGTCAGAAGAGAGGGGTAGTAAGTGTCTTCCTTGGCTTCCCAGGTTGGTCACAGATATTCCTGGGAGTCTAGAGAATGTTGATGATTGTTTTGCTCTGCCCAGTGCCAAACCTAGCCCACATTCTGGTCCCCTTGGTACCTCTTCTTGAAATGTGGAAAAGACCATCTTCTGAGTGAATTATGCTTTCTTCCCCAGTCTGGCAGAAAAGATTGGGGAACTGTTGTGGGGAATGGAGGTAGCCTTTCCTCTGAACTTCTTTATTCCTGATCTACAATTTCTCAGTCTTTCCAACCGCACCCCCTTTTTTTCTTTTTTATGATTTCTAGCTCTTCTACTAAGACAATGATCCTCTCTTCCCCAATGCTTTCCTAGATGTGGTTGCCCCTTCTGGGTGCTTATCCTAGTTATTCCTAAGGAAAGCAATGATTGAAGGATCTTGTATGTCTGCTATCTTCTTTCTACCATGACTACAATTTAAAATTAATAATTTGGGTTAATGATATGGGGTCAAATTATATGAAGCACATATAAACATAAGTGCTTATTAAAACAGGTATAGTAGGGCCCTCCCTGGTGGCACAGCGGGTTAAAGCACAGCACTAAGAGGCTGGAGCCACTTCCACATGAGTTCGATACCCACCTGGCCCGGAGGTGACCACATGGCATGGCAGACCTCTCCTGGCCCACCTGCTGCTCCCCTCAGCAGTGTACTTCGTCGATTTGCCTGTTCTGCTCCCCCACTGTACACAAAGACATCGCTGAAGACAATGTCCTGGAGTGTGTTTTACCCTTTATTTTCTTCAATGTATTTTATAGTTTCAGATCTTATTTCCATGT
>NW_004567110.1:57271920-57273642 GCF_000260355.1 Condylura cristata | reverse complement strand
ATCATTCTTAATTTTGTACAGTGTATACTTTCCTCAGGTTGTAGTTCCCATAATATTCCCACCACCAGTTCACGAAGAACCATCACCAAAGTCCCTTGTACTCTTTTCTTCCCTGTTTTGATCTCTCTGCCTCTCCCTCCCTTGCACAATATCTCTGATTTCTAGTTGTCTGCTAGCTTTTACCCTAATTCTTCTTTTGTTCTCCTGTATTCTTCCTAGAAGTGAAACCATCCAATATTGTTCTTTTTCTTATTCACTGAGCATAATCCCTTTTAGTTCCATCCATGTTGCTGTGAATGGCATGGGTTTATCTTTTCTTTTACTACAATCAAGAGCATGCCATTGTGTATATGTATCATATCTTCTTGATTCAGTCATCTATTTTTGGGCATTTGGGTTATTTCCATAGTTTACCTATTATAAACAGTGCTTCAATAAACATAGAGGTACAGGTGTCATTTTGAATTAATATTTTTGTGTTCTTTGAGTAGGTTCTTAGGAGTGGGATTGCTGAGTCATAAAGAAGCTCCATTTTTAGTAGTTTAAGGAAACTTCACACAGTTTCCCATAATGGCTGGACCAGTTTGCATTCCCACCAACAGTACAGATGAGTTCCTTTTTCTCCACATCCTCAACAACATTTGTTGTTGCTAGTTTTTTTTTTTTTTTAATATGTGGCATTCTCACTGGTGTATAACATTGTAATTTTGATTTGTATTTCCCTTGTTAAAAGTAAGTTTGAATATTTTTATATACATTTTGTTCATTTGTATTTCCTCTTTGGAGAAGTGTCTTTTTGGCTCTTCTGCCCATTTTTTTGACTGGGTTATTTACTTTGTTTTCCTTGAGTTAGGTGATCTTTTAATAGATTTTTGTGATCAATCCCTTATCAGTTGTATTGAGTGTAAGATTTTCTCACTTTCAGTAGGGTGTATCTTTGTTCTGGTTAATGTCTTTTTTGCTGTACAGAAACTATTTAGTTTGTTGTAATCCAAGCTGTTAATTTTTGCTTCACTTTATTTGCTTTGGGAGATGTGTCTTTAAAAATGTTTCTAAGATGTATGTCACATAGTATTTTGTCTTTATTTTGTCCTATATAGTTTATGTTTTCAGATCTTATGTTCAATTATTTGATCCTCACTGGAGGTGCATGGTTTAAATTCTCAGCGGTATCAAGCTATCACCAATCACTACCCCAGGAATTCAATCCCCAGCTAGGGATTGCACCCATATGGCACAGCAGATCTATCATCTATTTTAAAATTAAGAATAAATGACTGAAATGACTGGAAATGAGTGATTGACTAAATGAATGAAAATAAGTAGGTTTTCTTAACTTTCAACTAACATAAGGAAAATATTCTGAGGAAATAAATCTATGTCCTATCATGGCACAAAAGAAATCTGCACCCTTCTTGTTTCTTTTTGGCTAACGAATTAAACAAGCATCAGATAGATTGATACAAACAAACAAACAAAAAACCAAAAAGCTTTATAATAACTTGTCTATTCCAATTTACATATTGGACAGACCCAGAGACCTAGTATGACTGAAAGACTTAGCCACTTGGCCCCATAGACCTTTCTTATTTTTTTTTAAGATTTGTTTATTTATGCATACAGAACTGGGATACAGGCCCGAGGTGCAGGGGTGGTAAGAGGTTTCACCAGAGACAGAGTGGGGAGCAGAACAGGCAGATCAACAAAGTACACTGCTGAGGG
>NW_004567110.1:57242564-57271175 GCF_000260355.1 Condylura cristata | reverse complement strand
GGCAGGCGGCAGGCGGGAATCGAACTCATGTGGAAGTGGCTTCAGATTCTCAGTGCTGTGCTTTAACCCGCTGCGCCACCAGGGAGGGCCGCAAATGAAAATATTTTAAGAAATGCATATTGCATTTTTAACCCTAGTAATTTTGTGATTCTGTTATTAACTAGTAAGGTGTCCTTAGAAAAGAAATTTGGAAAATATCTTATTTAGTCAATTGTCACTGTCAGGTAACAGAGAGGAACAGCTTCCCCAAAAAGACATAGGATACTTAAAGGAATTGTTAAATGAAAATCCCAAACATATTGGAACAGAGTATATTGGGATCACACAAGGGCTTCCTTAAACTGCTCAAAACCTTTAAAATTTGTTGGTGAAGATCTAGCCTGAGCATTTGGTTAACTCAGAATCCATGAAAATGTGAGAACATGGAAATAGGAAGAATTTTTCCCTGTTGCCTAGGTCACCAGGCATGAGTCATCTTATACACAAGGTTCTTGGCCATGAAATCCAGTTGAGAGAGGAGTTACATATATGACCAACTTCATGTTTCCCTGAAGGTATGTTTTAATTAGACCTCCTAGCTAAGCATAAATTCCAGTCAAAGCTGACACAGAGAAAAAAGACATTCCTAAAGACCCCCTCCCACACTAAACAATACTTTCAACTTTACATAACTGTGCATTTTAGGAGGGTTTTTTGGAAATGCTACTTTTGCTGTCTCTTTTTCTTGTTATAGGGAAATATATACTTGTCTTTGTATACTTCATCTTGACAGTGTCTTTTATTTGATCCAGACACCCCTAAGAGACCACACCCGTTAAGTTCAGTTACAAAAGTACAATACAATCTCTTAAAATTATGCACATATTAGTAATATTACACATTACTCTATTGACTAAAGAAGACAAGGTGATCTCATAAAGTCTCTATTTTGTGTAAATTTTCTGGCTATTTTGCTATCAATCTCCCATAAGTTATTGGGAGGTTAGAACTGGATGTAAACTTAATGTATGAAATACATATGTTGATTTTCTATGATCCATACCCAAAACTTACATAATCTTATAAATCAATGTTAATATTTAATTAAAATATCCATCAATGCCTCAATTCATCAAAAAGGAAAAAATCATATTCTACAGATATTTCAAAAGCTATGGAAGTTGGTAGCTATTGCTCCAGACCTGGCCATTTGTGGTTATAGCTACCCAAGCTGTAATTTGGCTCCTTAGGTTGGCTGCTGAGAGGTTGAGGGTCAGAACTTTCTGGTCATGCCTGTTGTCTGCCTATTTATTTGCCCCTCAATCAGAAAATTGTTTTTGCTTTAGACTTTTTATCCTCAAACTTTTATTTCCATTGCTGTGCAAAGAAAAGGAAATGTTAAGTCACCTGTTGCAGTCTTAAAATTCTAGTTTCTAATTGTAGGGTACTTTCTGTTGTGTTTTAATACATAGGATTCTTCTGGTTTCTCTTTGTGGTGTCTAAATGTAGGTAGTCAGATATTGCATATGAGGAGATTTTTATATTCCTTTTGAATCGCATCACCTATAATGCTGCCTGAATATGAGTTTTCGTCCCTGTGTGATACTGATCAAGCTATTAATCTCAGAAGGCATTGTGCATTAGACAAGACTGGGGAGACTTCAGGCACCAAACTGCCAAGAGAGGGGTCTATGCCTTTTTGTTGACTTGACCATTTGTGTGTCGTAAGTGCTCAGCTGATTCTTATGCCTTCTGGCAGGTACTTGCGCGTAGGCTGGCGCAGCGGAAGGGCTGGTAGACTGAGTATGGGCCTCAGCTCCTGCTCTGAGGACTCTTAGTCCTGCATTCGCTTGGACTCTGAACCCCAGCGTATCTATCACTTATGTAGGCTGATAATTCATTCTTTTACTCCTTTGCAAATCTTAAAACAGCCAGAAACAATCTATTTTCAAATGCAAATATATGCATTGTACTTGTTCTTTTTTTAATGTTCTGAGCTGCATCCATCTTGCTTTGCCCCAAAGTTTCCTGCAATGTGTAAACACTCCCCTTGTTATGTTCATCTGGAAACAACACAAAGAAAAGGATCCATTAATAAGATTGATTCTGTTCCATGATGAAAATTATTCCACTAGGGAGGAATCTGTGAAGACTCTGTGGCTTTTGAGATAAACAAATATTTTCACCTTTAGAATAGACCAGCAATCAAATCATATATTCCAAATTTTAAAGTGTTTCTAAGCTTTTTTCAGATAAATTTGATTAGAGTGGCACAAAGAAATGAAGAAAACAGCTTCCTCACTAAACTTCCCAAATTAATTTCTCTTTAAAGGTTGCCCTTTCACATAAAGTATGTTTCTATACCTTGCATTACAAATGAATTCTAATGACAAGAACTTGAATTTGGCAACAACCTAGGACAGATTCATCAAACCACAGACACTGAGCATATTGCTGCCAGCTGTTGCATATTTACAGAAGTCCCAGGGAATTTTAAAAAGATATAGAAAATCTGCAGAAGCAAAAATAAAGATTAAATTGTGAGTTGATACATAAAATTTATAGTAAGAATTAGAAATTTAAAATTTTAAAATATAAATTAGGAATACAATTTATTTTTAAAATGTCACATGAAAAATATGCTGCTAAGCCAATCAACTTTATAAAATGTCACCATCCACAAATTATAGATTATTTTCACTGGATTTAATAGTTAAACCTGGTTTTATCTAACAGTTGAGATTTAGATTTATAATGTTTGCTTATTTTTGTAAATTCACTTTCCACATACTTGACTACCTGCTGTCCTCATGACCAGCAAGGTATAATGAATGCCTCATCTGATGAGGACAAGGAATTCTTTCTAGTCAACTCAAAAAATACCAGTTCATCCAGTTCGTTTTAAAAGATGACTTGGATGGGTCAAACAATATTGTCTTAGACATTCAAGACTTAATTTTTTTATAAGTCATATTTATTTGTATGATAGTTACATACTGTAATATTCACCTCTCAAAAAAAGTATTTTAAAAATATTTTAGTTATTCACAGACACCTCCCATGTAACCCTTACCCTGATTCCACAGCCTCCTCCACTGTTGATAACACCCACTACTGTGGTACATTTATTACAAATGAAGCCATGAAAACACATCATTCTTGCCCATTCTTGCAGATTATTCTTGATTTGTAAATTCTATAGGTTTGAACAAATATGTAAAGACATGTTCAATAGTGTATACTGGACCCAGTTTCAATATGGGTGTGTATATGATCCCCACAACAGCTTAGCAATTCCTGGAGACCAGCAAGGTTCCAACAAAGCAACTAATTCAGCTCAATTCTAACACTGTCTCCTTAGGCATCAGATATCAGTTAGGGGCTCAGTGACTTCTCCACTTTAGACATCAGTGCAGGCTCAGGGTGTGATCCTGATCACCTGCTTAGATTTCAGTTCTTAGTTAGGCACTGACTGACTGCGAGACATCTGAGGTTCCCAGAACTTCCTCTTCAGTTTGGGCTAATTTTCTAGTGACTCACATAATTCAGGAAACCCTTTACTGTCTAGGGTACCAACTTATTAACAACAATATTATTTAGGAGAGAGGCATAAAGAAATGGAGGAAAGGTATACATCTTCCATGCCCTCTCCAATACTTCATCTTCTACTAATCTACATATATAAATGAGGCCAGAAGCTCCCCTAAGTTTTTTTTTTTTTTTTAAAGATTTATTCGCTTGTGCATACAGAACTGGGGTACAGGCCAGAGGCTCAGGGGCGGTGAGAGGCTTCACCAGAGACAGAGTGGGGAGCAGAAAAGGCAGATCAACGAAATACACTGCTGAGGGGAGCAGCGGGCAGGTCAGGAGAGGTCACGCCATGTGGTCACCTCCGGGGCAGGAGGAAACCGAACTCATGAGGAAGAGGCTTTAGATTCTCAGTGCTGTGCTTTAACCCGCTGCGCCACCAGGGAGGTCCCATCTCTTAAGTTTTTTACAATTAAATGGAGACTTCACTAAATAGGTATGATTGATTAACTCATTGGCCATTGATGACTGATTTAGCCTTCAGTCTCTCTCACCTCCTCAAGATTCTGGAAGTGGATCAGAATTTCCATTCCTTTAAAGGAATGGGTGTTTCTCCTGACAACCATCCTTAGGTGGTTATTCACATAACAAAGTCACCTTTATCATTCTCAACACTTAAGAAATTCCAGGGTTTTTGGAAGCTGTGATCTAAGATTGTGAATGAAGACCAAATGCATATCTATCACAAATCACAATACTGCACATGCATTCATCATTACGATATGGAACAAAATAGCTTCTTTGCCATTAAAGTCCTTTGGGTTCTGCTCCTGCTTTTTTGGGGATTGCCTTATCATGAAAGCTGTTTTATTCCAGTCACACCCCTCAACACACCTTGTTTGATTAGAATTGAATTTCTTCAGTGTCTGTTCTGCTGTGTGCAGTGAGCATTACTGATGTCCTGGAGGTGCTCTAGTTTTACAGCAAATCATGGGATCCTCTAAGCCCATTGCCTGTCTGGATCATTTTCCATTATTCTCCTGGAAGTAATGCAGGGAAACTTATCTGATAAGATTGTCCTCCTGGGGCTGCCTGCCATCTTTTTCAAATCATGAATTTTAAAAAAGGAGAGTTCTTTGGTAATAAGGCTTATTAGCAAGTGTCCATGAGGCCACTTTTATACCTCCATCCTTAATTCTTCCCACTGCATAGTATTGATAAACTCCATTAATGAGTGATATGATGAAAGAATAACATTCCTGACTCCCAGTTGGCCTTTCCAGTGGACAATCTTTCTGCCTTTAATGTGAGGTGAAAATAGCAAAATGGCTTAGAGACTGCCTTGTTAAAATAGCCCCTGCCTTACTCTGTCAGTCTCTTTCTCACAACTCATTGGTGAGAGACAGGCAGTGATCTAGGATCTATATCAGCGGGTCTAGTCTGCAATGTGGAACAGTGACCCCAAGGCTGGGTCCCAACTTTGTATTCCATTCTGACTCCTAAGCTAAGATCTGGTCTCCATTCAGTCTTACAAAATATGCAGTATAAGTCTTATGTATATGTTTTCTCAATTGATTTGGAACCCAGGAGCTCCTGATAATCTCAGATACAATTCTGGATGCCGGCAATGCTTATGGAGTGACTTCCTTGCTTCCTCCTTTCTACTGATTTTGTAAATATTTAACAACTATTTGCCATGTGCCAGGGATTGAGTCATTAGAACTTGGGAAGTTTATGTGCTTGACTTTGGAAGATGAATATATACCCATATGGGGAAAAGGGAGAAAATATTTATATTACACCAAGTATCTTTTTTTTTTTTACTGTGCACATATTTCTTCTTGCTGTCTATGAATATAAATAGCTTTTATTAAACTTTTAGCCTTAGTTACCTTTCATGCTTAGTTTATGCTGCTTTTCTGAGTGTATCTTTTCACAATAAGACCCAAAATATTGAATTTATGGGTAATTATATTCCAGAATTGATTTTTTAAAATAATTATTTATTTATGCATACAGAGCTGAGGTTCAGGCCAGAGATGTAGGGGCGGTGAGAGGATTCACCAGAGAGACAGTGGGGAACAGAAGAGGTGAAGTGACAAAGTACACTGATGAGGGGAGCAGCAGGCAATACAGCAGTGGTCTGCCATGCCATGTGGGTCACTTCCTGAGCCAGGGATCGAACTTGCACTGAAGCAGCTGAGGTTCACTTGCAGTGCCACATCCTAACCTGTTGCACCATCAGGGAGGGCCCCATAATTGATTTTTAGTGTTACAATTCATGTTTGCAAACATTATCATAATAAAAAAAATCGTGCAGAAATCAGTCTTTCTATTTAGTATGTATTGCCTACCATCTTTTTGACACAGTAGTTATACATACTTTGTATCACTGAGTTTAGGATGATCTTTCATTATTAGAAATCTAAATTTGCCAAATGAAGTATTCTTACAAGTTTTTAGATTATATTTTAACTTGAGAAACTAACTTAAAGTTCACTTCAATTTTTGATGTGGTATTTCTCACCTTTATTTTTTTCAACTTTATGAACCCTTTTCAAATAGAGGGATGAGAAATCATTATGCCTGAAAATCTTGATGCAAGCAAACATTCAACAACATTTATGCCTAT
The DNA here is from genome assembly GCF_000260355.1 of Condylura cristata. Taxonomy (NCBI): domain Eukaryota; kingdom Metazoa; phylum Chordata; class Mammalia; order Eulipotyphla; family Talpidae; genus Condylura; species Condylura cristata. The sequence goes on along the minus strand of NW_004567110.1, from coordinate 57,265,036 downwards.
CAAGCAGAGATGGACTGTAGGAAGTGAGAGAATAGAAGGTGCTGTAGAAGTTCAAGAATTTTTTTTTTAAGATTTATTTATTCATACAGAACTGGGGTACAGGCCAGAGATGTGGAGGGTGGGAGGATTCACCAGAGACAGAGTGGGGAGCAGAACAGGCAGATCCACCAAGTACACCTCTGAGGGGAGCAGCGAGGGGCCAGGAGATGTCTGCCTCGCCATGTGGATCTCCTTCGGGGCAGGTGGGAATCGAACTCATGCGGAAGTGGCTTAGGCTTCTTTGTGCTGTGCTTTAACCCGCTGCGCCACCAGGGAGGGCCCGAAATTCAAGAATTTTAAGAGAATGAAGGTTGATTTTGGTTCCAAAGGAAGAAGACTTGACCTCATTTTCACCCGCTAATCTAGGCCAAGGTGTTCTTTCTAAAGTCACGAATAAATACTTTGAGGTTATTAGGAGATGTTCATTGTATATTATATTGTAGAAATCCCACAAAATGAAAAACATCATTTGTAAGGAGGCATTAAGTGTGCTTTGGATTCAGTTTGTGTGCTTTCTGTGTATTTTTTTTTTCTTCTTTTTTTTTTTTAAAGATTTATTTATTTGTGCATACAGAACTGGGGTACAGGCCAGAGGCTCAGGGGCGGTGAGAGGCTTCACCAGAGACAGAGTGGGGAGCAGAACAGGCAAATCGACGAAGTACACTGCTGAGGGGAGCAGCGGGCGGGTCAGGAGAGGTCTGCCTCGCCATGTGGACTCCTCCGGGGCAGGCAGGGATCGAACTCATGCGGAAGCGGCTTTAGATTCTCAGTGGTGTGCTTTAACCCGCTGCGCCACCCGGGAGGGCCGCTTTCTGTGTATTCTTAAAAGTAAAACATATCAGCGCCGTGAGTGTGGCAGCACATACCAGCAATTTCACAGAACTTCATTTGACCTTGCTTCAGGATCTTCACATCATCAACTGGAACTAAACCATGAATCTTTCAATAGCTGCTCTTTCCTCATTCATCAGATGTCAATTCTAGTGTTACCTGAACACAAAAGATTTCACTTGTCTCCTTCCTCCCACCTCTGTTCAAGGTCTTTTCTTATCCCCTAACTCTACCACATATTCTTTGTAAAACTTATATTATGGACTATCTGGGGAAAAAAAAAAAAACTATCTGTTTTTTTCTCCACAGAATCCTCATGTCCTAGACAATACCTGACTTACTGCAACTTTCACAGATAGTTGATGAAGGTGTGGAGGTGGTGGGGAAATGTTCCCTACAACTCCTAGGCTTATTTACTAGGCAAAATAACCTCAGGCAGATTATCAAGAAAAAGATCTAAATTAATTACCTAAAAATGAAGAATCTATATGGAGACAAATTATTACATAATTGGGGCAAAAGAAAGGTTTTTATCTTCAGCTGAGGAATAGAATAGGGACTTGAAACTTCAAAAAGAGTGTGGTTACTCATATGAAAAAAAAAAACAAAAAAACAAAAACAAAAACTAGATGCTTTCTAGCTAGGTGTTTGCCCTGCCATAGTGATAAGTTTCTCTTATCTCTGGAAGAGATTATCTCTGGTGATAACCCTAATTATCCTTAATATTCCCAATCCATTAATCTAGATAGTTAAAGGAGAGGTAATATTTCCTCTTGAAGCCCTCAGGACCTCAATTGATGTTAACACAAAATTAATCCATGTGCCAAAGAGACACATCTGTGGGGAGGTATGTTTTGGATTTATTGGGGAGGCAGTTTCTTCAGAGGATGAAATAGTAGGTCATTATCAATTAGAAATAATATGGTCAGGTAACTGTCCCTTTTCTAATTGGGATGTTTTCATCTTTAAGTTGTGACTAACTTTAAACTGGACCTAACATCTTGTTAAAGAAGAGGAGAGGAAGAAGGGAGGAGAAAATAAAGTACATAGATCTTTCCATGGTGAGAAGCACAAAATGACACTCTAGTAGAGTCCTTATCCTGAACTCTCTACATCCTAGTGCTCTCACTTGTCACTGTCACTGTTGACAAATTGCCCTCAACTGTAAGACAAAGTCTAAATGACAGACCCTTCCTTGCATATATAACTTTAGTCTCTAATATTGTGGTCAGTAGGTTTTCGCCTGCAGAGTTGAGCACACCCAGTTGACAGTGTAAAGGACCTCCATTTCCATATCCCAGAGAGTATAACTCCAGTAAGACAAGTTTCTCCCTCACAGCTCTGAAACTCTCATTAATTGCTGTGGGTTATTTCATTATTTGTTTGTTGTATAAAAAAAGTACAAAGCATGAGAATATATAAAATAGAGAGGACAGCAAACATAATTAGATTTCACTGGTCTTACAATTCTCTGATTAGAAATGTTTAGTAAAGTCTATACTGCTTCAGGAAGAGATAGGATCAGCAAACTGTGATCATTTATTTTTTATTAAGGGTTGTGATATTGTATTTAATCCACATTTGCACTTGGGCAGATGAATCACTGGTCACTTATAAATATAATTCCACATTTGTTACTCATCAAAGTCTATGAGGAAGGGTCCTCCCTGGTGGTGCAGCAGGTTAAAACACAGCACTAAGAAGCTAAAGCCATTTCAGCATGAGTTTGATTTCTGCCCCAGAGGTGAACCACATGGTGCAGCAGACCTCTCCTGTCCCCACCCGCTGCTCCCCTCAGCGGTGTAGTTCCTCAGTCGACCTGTTCTGCTCTCCACTCTATCTCTGGTGAAGCCTCTCACTGCCCCTGCACCTCTGGCCTGTACCCTTTTTCTGTGTGCACAAATAAATAAATCTTTTTAAAAAATCAATGAAGAAAAATTATATATTTCATTTTTGGTTATACACAATCTTGCCTAAATATTAGTACTCCCCAAGTGATTATTTTTATTTGAAATTTTACTCCTTGAATGAATTGTGATAGTTTACCCATTTTAAAATACTATACAACAATACAATAATAAGAACAGCAGGTTGTAACATTAAGAACTTGATGTTTAGTGGAAAGCATCCTAATTAAAAACAATTGAGTATATATGTTACAGTCTTACACTCTTTTATGCTGCCTTTATCAGTAAAGATTTTATGACAATTAGAACATTCATTTTGGAAGAAAACTGGAAGCTCATCATATCATGGTTTTTAATTGTGATAAGATAATGATCTTATGATGAAAAAGTACAAACTTAGCTCTGATGGGAAGTAAATTGCTGGCAAGACAAAACTGAGTAAGTCTTTAAGTCAATAAAGATTAGAAGAAGGGATAGGTTGAATATTTTCCATAATTATGAAATAAAAGTGATCTTTTCTGAGTGGCAAGGAGGAAAATTTAGCAACACAATGAAAAATAGCAAATAGCTGGAATCCAAGACTTGTGCAGCAATGTCTTCATGGATGTAGTTTGCCTTCTTCCACAAAAAAACAAACAGTAAAGCATTAAAATTTTGTTCACCTGAACAACATAAAATTAGGGATTAAGAGGGAATTTTGTTGTAGTTATAGCTCTGTTGTGTATTAATGTTGCAAAAATTATCAAATAAAAGCCAGAACTTTGGGAAACAAAGTAAACAAGCTGTTTTGACAGCAAAGTAAAACACTGACTACAATATATTCTTTTAAACCTCTTCCAGTAAAATTTCACTGTCTGTATGCATTAAGTGAGATGGGTGAAAGAGACAGAAAGAGAGGGAGAAAAAGAGAGAGAGAGAAAGGGAGTAGATATACCCATGAAGATATAACTTTTCAGAATTTGTTTTGTTAATGAAAACTGAAAGCTGGAGTTGATTGTTAGCTTGCAAGATGTTCTGCATCAGGAGTGGGCTGCTTTGTGAGATCATTATCCCTAAATCAAGAGATTCAAATACTTTTTTTTTTTTTAAAGACCTGGTGTGTTATTGTGATTAGGATGAGAGCTCTGGCAATTGCTGTGAGAAACATGGATTTTAATGATTCTGTCAAAGGCTTGTTAATTAACCCAGGGGAAGGATGCATGGTTCCTTGAAGTCAAATGTTTTGTTAAGGTAAGAATCAAGGTTAAGAAAAAGAATGCAAAGGATTCACTCTGAAAAATCACCAGTCTGCATTACTTGACTTACACTTGTGGGTGTCTTGAGGTTTTTCCTATGCTTTAAAAGTCAAATTGTTTTCATACAAATTGGCATGAGAAAAATACCTAATAATAAGATTAATAATAATCTGTATACCTCCACTATACATGAGAGAAATACTGTGAAACTGAAGAGCTCCACAAAATGTCTTGTCACCCCCAAAAATAACATCAAACATCAGAGGATAGTAGGATGTGTCAGCCAGGGAAGATCACCAATAGAGTCACAGCAAACAAGGACAAAGTCTTTATTCTTTCACTCTCCTGATCCATAAAAGTTAAAGAGATTTGTTCTACTGTGAGGGAGATACCTTTTTTAAGTGCCTGTTAGTGTAGGGAAACCTCTGAGCTTTCAGAGATCTGCCTATGAAGTAATCCTTCTGCTAATGATATGTGTCAGATTTTTTTTCCCCTAAGAACATAGGGGTTACAATTGTAGTTTGAATTATAAAAGTGACTTTATCATTTTTATAGCTTAAACTTCCAAAACACTTTTAATGCTTTTAGGGGATGGAACTCCTACTAACAAACTATATAATATCCAATCAGAGAAAAGCTATTGGGTGTCCAGTTATAATTATCCTCATAGTGTTCAAATTACAAAATTCTCTGTCAGCATACCCTGATCCAGTCTTCGTAGGGAGAGCAAATTGGCTAGGCAGATTAAAGCAATGAATAAATACCTATTCATTCATGTTAGAAACATACTACACTTCCTAAAATTTGCTGAGATTGAAACAAAAAGAATAAAGTTCTGATCTGAGCTATATAATTTGTTGCTCAAATAGCCTTGCAAAGTTACTTTATCTCTGAAAACACTAATGTATTCCTCTATAATCGTTGATGAATGCCCGGTTCTCTAGACTCATGGTATGGGTGTAGATAATATCTGTAAAATTAAATATAAAATATATATATAAAATATAAAATGAAGATGAAAATGTATTAAATATTATAATGGTAATAACCATTAGATAGTTAATTTCATAATATTTGATCTCTTCATGAGCACAAGTGCATTTCTCTCTGGGGCAGAGCTAATGACAAAACTGTGGTTGAAAATTCAACATCTTTAACTGTTTCCCATTTAAATGCAAACTGACAACATTTATTTTACTTTAAGCTTTATTCTTGTTTGAAGAGTTTTGTAAAAAGTAAGGGTGCATATTAGCCAACCTAAATCAAACTGGTTTATTATGGGGGAAATCTGCAAAGAAAGTTTTGAAAGAGTCATGCCAACATTTATGTTATGTTACAATCTCTCTGAGGTCATTATGTGCAAGATGAAGTGCTCTGTGTCTAAAGATGCTTAAGTTTTCTTGTTTTATATGTCGTAGGTTAAAATTGAGCTCTAATTACATAACACATATTAATGTTTAATTGATCAGAAAGGGATGATTGACAACAGTCTATTAATTATTCAAATATGGATTATTATCAAAAGTATAAGAAGACTCTAAAGTTTTCAATAATGTTTCATTCAAGAATGAGCAGTAAAACTCTAAAATCAGTCATCAAAACATCGATAACACTACTAGAATTTCTGTTCTTGAAACCGAAAGGGCTAGAGAGCATGCTAAAATATATTGTACATTGGATTCCAAATCTACATCAGTAAATTTTATTTTTCAAAGAGAGGATCTTTGCTGGAGTTAAATGTTAGTAAAATTAATCCAGTCTTTGGTCACATTGCTAGATATTTTAAATGGTGTCATATAGAGAACACTAAAGTAGCTTAGTTTTATTCTTTTTCAAATGACTGTCAACATTGCCTAGCACCCTTTCCTTGAAGAATGTCACTGATATCTTTATTGAGATTGCATTGACTATGAACATTTCTTGGGTAGGTTGACCACTCTGACAATGTTGATCCTTCCAATCTATGAATAAACAATATCTTTCCATTTTTTCATTTCATTTAATAATGTCTTACATTTTTATTGTACAGTTACTTAGCTTTCTTTGTCAGGTTTACTCCTTGGTATTTAATTTTCTGTGTGTATGTCTGCCTGTAAAAGGAATCTGATTTTTTTTCTTTAATTCATTGGCAAATGATTGACCTTATAACGTGTATTATTTAACAAGAAAACAAATAACTCAATCAAAAAATAAATGGGCAGAAGAACTAAATAGGCACTTCTCAAAAAAAGAAAAAAAAAAGAAATATACAAGTAGTCATCAAGCACATGAAAAAAAATGTTTAATATCACTATGGTCAGGGAAAAGCAAATCAGTCCCACAAGGAGATACTAACTTGTACCTGTGAGAATGCTCTATATTGAAAGAAGTGGGAAAAATCAGAGAATGTGAAAAAATTGAATCCTCCTGTACTGTTGGTGGGAATGTAGACTGGTCTAGCCCCAACTAAATAAAGTATGGAAGTTTCTCTAAAGATTGAAAATTAATCTGGAGCCCCCCTGGTAGTGCAAGGGCTTAAAGAGCAGCACTATGAAGCTATCTGCAGCCACTCAAGCACAAGGAGCTTGATCCCCGCCAGAGAACGAAACCACATGGCACAACAAACCTCTCCTGTCCCCCCCTCAGCACTGTACTTCAGTAGATCCACCTGTTCTGCTCCCCAGTGTCTCTGGTGAATCCTCTCACCCCCTGCATCTCTGGCTTGTGCCCCAGTTCTTGTATTCGTAAATAAATAAATCTTAAAAAAAAAAAGAGAGAGAGACCTGTACTCCCATGTTTAGCAGCATCATTTACATGATGCATGCCATGCAGACATCTTAAGTGCTCAAAAACAGATGAGTGGATGAAGAAATGTGGTATATATACATAATGGAATAGTACTCAGTGATGAAAAAAGACAAACTCATGTCATTTGAAACAGCTTGGATGGAACTGGAAAAGATTATGCTAAGTAACGTAAGCTAGAAGGAGAAAGATGGTGTCACTTATATGTGGAATATAAAGAAACAAAACAAAGGACCAAAATAAAACGAACTAATGCTTGTAAGTTTACTATAACCAAGGTAATCATACGGGGGTGGAGTAGGGGTGTGAACAAAGTTGGTAAGAAGCACAGTGGACTGTTGTGATTGACTATGAGGTAGCTTGATATAGCTACACTATGGTAACTATACCTAAAGGAGAGGAGCTTATACTTCCAAAATACCAAGAGGAATTTAAACCAACTTTACCTCAATAAAGATAAAAATAATCTAATTAGATACAATCTGCTGCTAGATTGAATTCATAACTTTGCATAGAATACAATGGACATATAACTTGATAAGTTGGTATATTTGGAGGATTACACTGACCACAGGAAAAATATTAATTATCCTACTTATAACGGAGCCCTTATTTTCTCATTTCCAAGATGGACTATATAATTGTTCTCAGTTTTATAGTTTTATTTCCTCATTCAGTTTTTGTGGATATTTTTTCTTCTTTTTTGATATAACATCTCTTACCAATAGTTCTTGTAGGGGTGGTCTAGTGTTTGAAATTTCCTTCAGCTTTTATTTTTCTCAGAAGGCGTTTATTTCTCCCTTGTACAGGATAGAATATTCTTGGATAACAGCTTTAACCTTTATGTATTTTGAACATGTCATTCCATTATTTCCTTGCCTGTAGTGTTTTTTCAGAGAAGTTTGACGTTGGCCTGGTGGGAGTTTCTTTACAGGCTGTTTCCCCACCCTGTCAGCTTCGATATTCTTCCTTTATGTTGAATTCTTTGACTTTTCATGGTGTATATCTCATTAATTTTGGAGACCATGTGTTCTTGTTATTTCATTGACATGTATGTATAGTTCTACCTCTTGGCTTGGGTAGTTTTTCTTTATTATTTATTTGAGTAAGTTCTCTTTCTCTCTCTTCAATGTTTAGAATACCCATTATTTTATTACCTTTCCTTAAGGAATGTGATAACTCTCAAAGTGTGTTTTCATTTCTTTCCTTTCTATTTCTCTTTGCTTCTCCACCTGGAGTCTTTGTTAATTACCATATCAGAGGTCACTAAATCAATACTTTTTATCTATTCTACTTCCATAGCTTTCTCCAGGATTATTTTCCTCCTTGATAACTCTTTCTATATCTTGTATCTCTATTATTTTCTTATTTAAAGTTTCAAATTTTATCTTGTGTTCATTAATTATATTGCTCAGAATATTATTTTTTTCTCTAAGTTTTGTTATATATCTTTGATCAGCTTTCCTGTTTTCTTCCATTTCTCTGAATATCTTTTACATGAAATTATTGACCTCAGTAGCTGATACAAAGAAAATATCTCCCATGATTTTGTATTTGAATTCTGTAATGTTATTCTCTCTTTTTGGTGGCATATTCACTTAAAGAGTCAAAGTGTCTTATGTTATGTTTTTCCACTTATGTATTAGCAGCTTTCTAGGTTCCTTTTTTTTTTTTTCAAATGTATCCTAAGCATGCAGAACTTCCACTTTTCTAGCAGATGGTGTTGTGGTTTTTAAAAAAGTTTTCCTTGTGTTGGCATTTAAGTGCATGTATTTCAGGGAGAAACTATCTGCAGTTATTTTATCAGGGCATTGCAGAGGGGCTGTGGAGGTTCCAGTCACAGGTGAAAGTAATATGTAGGGGTGGCTTGTATTTGTGGTACTGCTGATAGCCTTCCTCCCTGTGAATTTCAGGAGTGTAACTCTACAGTCTATGGGGCCCTGCTTTTTTTCTTTAAGTTTTTTTAATTTATGCTTAAAAGAACTGGGGTACAGACCAGAAATGTGGGGGGGGTGTGGGAGGGGTGAGAGGATTCACTAGAGACATAGTGGGGAGCAGAGCAGGCAGATGGACTGAAATACACTGAAATACACTGCTGAGGGGAACAGCGTGTGGGTGAGGAGAGGTCTGTCACACCATGTGGGTCATCTCCCTGGCCGGGGATTGAGCTCATGTTGCAGTGGCTTGGGATAGCTTCATCATGCTTTAACCTGTTGCACCACCAGGGAGGGCCCTGGGTCCTGCTTTTTAAGATGGGTTTAACTTACAAAGAGGTGGAGAGAATATGAGTGTTGTTTTGTGTCCTCCTTTTTTTTTTTTTTTTTTAGCTACATATCTGGCCAGTCACAGTCACCCCAATTCCTCTGTCCTTATATACCCTCAGTTTTGAATGTGCCTGCACATTAATCAAATCTCTCCCTATGGCCACAAGCCAAAAATGGAAGCCCGTCTCTGAGAATGAGATTGGCACGGCAAGCTCCCATGCTGCTGGGCATCTTCAGTCACCTCTTTCGTGAACCTTTTGTTACATGAAGTTGAATTTCTTTAGTGTCCCTTCTGGTATTGTCAGAATTGTTCTACACTGTTCAAGAGGTGCTCTAGTTTCACCCAAAGCCACAGGAGCCTCTGGGGCATTGCCTCTCTGCATGGCTTTCAAATAATCCTCACTGCAGTAGAGGAGGGAATCTCTTCTGGTGCCATCATCTCCTGGATTATTCTGTTATTTTTAAAGAATTCCACTTGATACTAGTATTTTTTCTTAAGTTTGTAATTTTCATCATCATACTCATTATTCCAAATGATGACTCTAAGTGTATTTCAGCCGAGCATGTCAATAAGTCTGTATTCTTTCTACTGGAATACTACTCCTTTTTTATAATAAAATATCTTAATATGGCCCTCCCTGGTGGCACAGCGGGTTAAAGCACAGCACTGAGAATCTAAAGCTGCTTCTGCATGAGTTCGATTCCCTCCTGCCCCGGAGGTGACCACATAGTGTGGCAGACCTCTCCTGGCCCACCCGCTGCTCTCCTCAGCAGTGTACTTCCTCTATCTGCCTGTTCTGTTCCCCACTCTGTCTCTGGTGAAGCCTCTCGCCGCCCCTGAGCCTCTGGCCTGTACCCCAGGTCTGTATGCACAAATAAATAAATCTTTAAAAAAAATTAAAAATATATCTTTATATATGTGTTTATGTTATTACACATATTAATACTTAGAAGTCTGAAAATAACCCCAAATGCCAGAAATCAGCATAACTTAAGAGAAAACAGTCTCAAAGAAGTTATTACCTCTTGTGTGTCATATAATTTTTAAAAGTTTGGACTGGTACTAAAATTGTGTATTCTTATTAGTTGAAAATTTACTTTCTTTACATGTTTACACCACAAATATCATAAATTCATGAAAAAAAACCTTCTGATTATATTAATAATTTGAATATTCAGTATTCTCATTAGAATTTTCCCCAAAATATAAGCTAATAATAGGGATTATCTATTTGCCACATTCCCTTAAAAAGTGAGAAGAGATTAGTGGTGAACAGTATGGATTCTGGAGTAAGATTACAAGTCATGAATCATGACATTATCACCTATAGCTTGGTGATCTTAGACTGGACTGTGCCCAAATTTTTTATCCCCAAGTCAGAAACCATAATGATCTTATGAAGATTGATTAAACTTAACAAACACTTCTATCAATTAATACGAAGTATTAATCACTTCGTATGTTCGTATGTAAATAAAGGTTACCATCTTTCACATTCTACTAATCTCTTGAAAATAAACTTGTATTTCTGTCCATCCACAAAAAACTATTATTGAAGGTCATAATGAACTTGATTTACCAAAGTCTATTATGGCTTTTCAGTATTTATCTTATTCCTCTCTGACTTCACTTGTCCTTAGCCAAAAGGTTGAGAAGCGATTATCATTCCTCTCTTACTTCAAAAATTATTACAGTAGCCACTCTTTTGTGGAACTTTTTACTTTGTATGTACTATTTCTTTGTTTTTATATTCTTATGATTATTCTACTTTTCTGTCATCTCTTAAGACTTTAGCTGCATGTGTTTTTCTTGGGGGAAATAAAAGAAAATCTGGATATCTGATCTAGATTTCATTTCATTAAATGATCTCTAATGACTGTTGAAAACAATTATCCAACATCGTGAACTAATCATACATTTGACCTGTCAATGTTTATCTATTTTCTATCTATAAGTTATCTAATATTTGCATTACAGACTTTATTCTCCATGTTTGTTCCTTACATTTATTATTTACAGTAATACTCATAGACATGTACTCTGTTTTCTACTCTATACAAATGAAAAACTTGAATTTTGTCTCTTTGACACCTTTACATGAGTAAAATTCAATTAGTTCATGTGATTGTAATATAGAAAATGTGTGACTTAGAAAAACATTGTAGAATGTTCTAAGTAGGATTTATGTAATGAATTGGCTTAAAAACAGTGCTAAATGAAAACATCTTATGAGCACATTACATACAGAGGAACACAGATAAGAATAAATTTACGCTTTTTTGTTTGAAATAATGGAAACCACAGGACAATGCAGAATCATCTCTAAAGAGTGAAAGGAAAATAAAACATGTCACCCTAAAATTCCATTTTGGTTAAAAAAAATTTTAAGTGAAATTGAAACAACGCAAAATATAAAGGAATTCACTACTCACACACCTACAGTTTAAGAAATGTTTTATAACATGTGAAAATAAAGATCTATGTGAAGAAATGCAGAGTACAGGAAATGTTAAATATGAGTAGATGAAACTATGATATTGGTTGTAAAAAGCTTTTAAACGATAATATAAGATGAGTAATTTTTCAAAGCTAAGTGTATCTTCCTGTTGGATAGAACAAAGAACAGTTATTTATGAGCAGTAAAAAAATGATTACTATTTCCATTATAAAAGGTATTTTGAACAACAAACTGACACTGAACCAATTTTTGTTTAGTTTCACTTTTAATGTGAATCAATGACTTTTAAATTTCTTGATGATGTTTATCGCATGTTTCATTATTTTATACCTAATCTCCTAGTTTCTTATTCATGTTTTTGATCTCTACTACATAGTTTTGTTTTTTTTTTTTTTTTAGATTTATTTACTTAGGCATACAGAACTGGGGTTTAGGCCAGAGGTGTAGGGGCAGTGAGAGGATTCACCAGAGACAGCGTCGGGAGCAGAATGGGTTGACTGACGAAGTAACTGCCGAGGGGAGCAGCGGGCCCCAAGAGAGTTCTGCGGCACCATGTGGTCACCTCTGGGGCAGGCGGCGATAGAAATCATGCTGAAGTAGTTTTACTTCTTAGTGCTGTGCTTTAACGCGTTGCACCACCAGGGAAGGCCACACTCCATAGAGTTTAATTAAATTTTTCCTTCTGCCTCAGAATCCCCTGGTGAGAGGATTCACCAGTGACAGTGTGGGGAACAGAACAGGCAGATGCAATGATATCCACCACTCAGGGGAGCAGCACATGAGGCAGGAGAGGTGTGCTGCTTCATGTGGGTTTGTTAAGGGGAAGGATGTCCTAAAGAAACTCTGCAGAGTCTTATGGACTCCACCCCCTACTCCAGCTTTCTGGACCCTACACCCTACTCCAGTGATTGGAAACTACAACTCCCAGCAGTACCAGGGACAGAACTGCGAGGACCCAAGGGCAGAGCTAGCAGGAATTCTGGGACATTTGAAGGATAAATAGGGCATGATTGCATCTCGCTCTCTCTTGCTCAGGAAGCAGCTCTCCTGACTGCGTGACTTGGTGTGTTCAGTCAGCTTAGCTGTAAGGTATTCCATTTACTTTGTATCTTGCTCTCTTTCCCTGGGTTGTTTCCTATTCCTTTACCCTTTTGTAAATAAACCCATTATTGACCCTTTTGTGTGTACCTGCAATACAACTGAATTGTGAGCACGCGGGTGAGACCCCACAGGCAGGCAGCTCAGTCCACTCTGGGCTACCCTGTAACAGGTTTACTCTTTGACCTGGGCTCAAACTCATGACAGAGTGGCTGATGATAGCTTGATTGCACTGAAACTTTAACCTCTGCACCACCAGGGAGGTCCCAGAGGTTAAAAATTTTTAATTACAGAAAACATTTTTTGTAAGCAGACATTGTGACAGATATTAACTAGAATTATTATGGCGATCATTTAATGCGGTATTCAGATATCAAATGTTTCTGTTGTCACCGGAAACAGATATAGTGTTATATGTCTATAATAATGCAACTTAAACAAAGGCTATAGAAACAAATATAACATGGAAAGTAGGTGTAAAAATTACTGAAAAGGATTTTACTTTATCTGAGTGTGATGAGAACCAAAGCCATGGCTTGAGCAGAGAAATAACATGATCTAAGTAGCAGTCTTAGTACTATAATAAGAATAGTGTTTAGGGCTCTCCCTGGTGGTGCAACAGGTTAAGGCACCACATTATGAAGCTCTCCTAAGCCACTGCAGCATGAGTTCCATCCCCAGCCAGGGAGATTACCCACATGACACAGGAGATCTCTGCTGACCAGCCTGCTGCTCCCCTCAGAAATGTACTTTGTTAGTCTGCCTGTTCTGTGATCTGATACTGTCCTGCTGCTCAAGTCATTGCAATCTATGAGAGAACTTTATGGCAGGTGAAAAGTCCATCAACCCTAGGGAAAGGTGTTGAGGAATCTTTTAAGAAAGTTAATATCTCAGCCCCTGCCTCTTGTCCAGGGGGAGAGTTTAGGGGGATTGAATAGTAAAGGGAATTATTATTTCACTAAGCATGATCCCTTCCAGCTCCATCCATGTTGCTGCAAAAAGCATGAGATTATCTTTTTTGACTGCTGAGTGATATTCCATTGTGTATATGTACCACATCTATTTAATCCAGCCATCTACTTTTGGGCATTTGGGTTGATTCCATGTCTTTACTATTGAAAGTAAAGCAGCAATAAACATAGGGGTGCAGGTGTCTTTTTGAATCACTAGGAATTTTTGATAAGCTCAAAGGATTCATAAGTGAAATGGGAAATGGTAGGGGTTTTTTGTTGTTGTTGTTAATTGATTTCAGAAACAGCTCCTAAGCAGGTATTTCTTAAAGAAAAGTGTTCAAGTAACTAAGCAACGTATAAATATATAGAGAGAGAAAAATTGAAATAGCTAAGATCTTCAAGTATTAAATTATTTCAGAAATAAGGGCAGTACGAATGTGAGGGGTTATCTGGATAAACTGTTGAAACATCAGCATGAAAATAAACTTTATTTAATATAACCTTATTTAAACTTTATAGAATTCAATCTTTGGTCCTATTTTAAGGATATTCAAATAATATTGAGGTTTGCTCTTATTTCTTGCTCAGTTTTAGGGAAAAGATTTAGTTGAACTCTACCTCAGCCTGAAATTCAGGAGTACTACGCAGACCTATGGAAAATGTCATAGATGTGAGCTGACCACTTAGCAGGTAAGGTGTCATCCACTAGAACTTTATGGACACTTGAATTTCAAAGATATGGCCCTGAAAATTATAGGACATATAGCAGAAACCAACTCTTGCAATCTTTGCTTATTACCTATATCACCTATGAATGTATGAGAACTCTCCTGACTCATGTGGAAATCATGCTCAGTTTACAAATATTGCCCCCCCCCATTGAGGAGTAGTTTCTGTTAATACCTTTACCCCTTGTTGTTTTCTTTTCTCTATCAAACATGTATTGCATTGCTATATTTCTTTAAATCCATCTCTATCCCATAGAGTTTGGCTTAGTGACTCCAAGTAACTATTTTAAGTTATATTTTTGGTTCAAAGTAGTCTTAAAGCTCAGGAAAAAAAATCATTTATTAAAGAACATTCCCTTGGTGGTTTGAGTTCTAAATCTTAGATGTCACCAGTGAGGTTTTTCACTTTAGTTCTATTTGCACAATTTATTAGAAGAGATTGGGCACTTTTTTTTACTTCCTAAATTTATTTATTTCCTTATATCTTTGTTAATTTCTGCACAGTGTTTGATTTCTCCTCCCAGGTGTAGTCCCAGTAGTTTTCTCACCACCATATCATGGGGAAACCATCACCAGAATCCCGGGAGCTCTTCCTTTGCCTGTTTTGTCCCCTCCCCTTCACCGTCCCAACTGTTTCCCTCAGATCTATGGTCAGCTAGTTCTGTCTTTGTCCTGACTCTGTTTGGTTTGAGTGTGGGCAGTTTTAAGGTTACTCCTTCAGCAAAAGAATTCTTGTCCCTAGGGGAAGAGAGGTAATACCAAGTATATGCTAATTACTGGGTTTAGAAACTTATCCTGTCCTTCTTGTGTTGACCAGCAAATAAGGCTAGTCATTGACACAGGTAATTGATTTATATATATATATATATATATATATATAAATAAATTCCCATGATTTCTATACATTGATGATCAGAATCTATTTTACATTAGTAAGTAGTAAGAATTACCTGCACTGCAAAGTCTTTAAATAAAACTGTGATGCAGTGCTTGGGTTGAGGATTGAAGTGAGTTAGTGTATAAATGTTCTCTTTTTCCATTTTGTGGGTAGGCAAATAAATAGCTGTTGGTGGTATTTAAGGTAATTTATGAGATTCTTAAGCTTTAAAAGGGTTTCATCAATTTGATTGCATAAGAATCACCTGGATACTTGTCAAAACACAGATTACTAGGCCCAACATCCTGAAATCTGCATTTTAAAAATGTATGCAAATTGTTATACATATTTATTTGGAATCATTGGCCTTCCCTTTCAAGATAAATTTTAAATTAATAGCATCAGTTCTGATGTTCTGTTCCTGTAATATTTGTTAATTCTGAAGCAGAAATGCCCAGAATCCAAGTGTTTAAATCTCAGGGGATCATTCATTTTTGTAAATTTCAGTTTTCACAATAGAAAAATTATATCAGCTGCCTTTGAAATCTTCACGAAGTGTATACACACTCAGTACTGGTAATTCAATTCAAAGTCCTACTGATTAACCAATACTTGTTGTTTGCAATCAGGAATTAATAAAACTAATAAGCAAATGCTGCATCATTTCTTTTAACATGGATTTAAAAACAGTGGATCCATCATTAACTCTTAGGTTTCTAGAGTACAGTGAAATGAACTTCAGGATCCAGAATTGTATAAGTGTGATGTGTAAATGCTAATTTTATTGATCACTGACTGTTTATTAAATCTAGAAGGTAATGAGTTCATCTGAAATCTGGAACAATGGAAATTAACTGATTAATAATATGTTGAAGACAAACTTGCTTCAAATATTGTCAACTGTTTCCTTTAATATAGCGTGAAATTTTGTATTGCTTCTGAGCCTCATTCCCTAGAGTCCACAAGTTCCTTCTAATTGGACTGAAATCAGTAGTCTATCACTTTCTAAAGAACCAGGATTATTATTATGTAATATCTGAGTGTTCTTCTGTTGCTTAGAGAGCTATGCCAGTGACCATGGAATACACTTAATAACCATGATGAGGAAAGTCCTACTCACGGAAGTTTTACTAGTTCTCAGTTATGAACCTTAAAATTGCTTAACTGTCCATGAGAGGAGGAAGCAAGGGTAATCTTGCTACCAGCTGCACACTGCTGGGTTTTTGAGTGTCCCAAATAATGAGATTCCTCCTATGAGTGAAACCATTCGATATTTTTCTTTTTCCTTCTGACTTAAGAGAACCAAATAAGACATCGCGGGAGAAAAAGTGTGTTGTTATTACAATACAAAACACAACACAACACAACAAAAACAGACAATTGTAAATCAGAGATCCTATGAGACACTAAGTGACATGGTAGCCGTGCAGTTTATTTAAAGTGAAACAGTGAGAGACATGGCTCCAGGGAAACCAGCTCAAAGAAAAGACACTTCTAATCCAGGACCTGGATATCTCCACATTTTTTTCCACTAAGTTGTCCTCATTAATTTTTCCTTTCCTTTCGTATGTCAAATTCACTGATCACACCATCCAATGGATTCCCATTTTCTGAGCTTGTGCTACCAGGGAAAATCTTTCATATACCTGAAATGTACTCAAAATAGGGTATGAGCCCTCTAACACTCCCTGGCCACCTAGATGTGGATATTGCTTTGTGCAAGTCTAAGGCAGGTATGAGGGCCTGGGACTCCCCTGGCTTGTGATTTTAGCAGGATATTCTGCTTTGATACCCTCATCACAGTCATAAACAGTTGCTCTCATGCTTGGACAGGGCTTTTATCATTTGTTTCAGTTCTCATTGGTGGGTTTTTTCACCCTTGTTATAATGTTCATGAGTTTAAGTTGTATTAATTGGAATTAAACCAGAGTTTTATACAATAAATTATAGCCACTCTAAAGGCATCAAGACTAGTTGCTGTTTTCTCCTTTCTCCTAGAGGAGTGTTCAGTGTGCTTCAGACAGTAGCCAATCTGTGTACTTCCCACCCCTGATTCCATCTCTGTTTACCCAAGTTAGGAACTGGACTTGGCATTCCTGGAGGGATTGATGGGCTCACAGATATCTTCAGCAAAGTCTACTCAAGAAAATTTAGTATCAAAAGCCCTGGTGTCTGGACTGCAGCTTACAGAGGTGCTGTGTTGACCACCATTTCCCTGGCTGTATGTCAGGCCACCAGCCACATAAGGCTTTGAAGCAAATATTAGAATAAACTAAATGACCTACAAGAGAGACAGGTAATTATGAAGCTAAAGACAAGTGACCTTGAAAGAACATAGGTTGAATTCTGTAGGTCAACTTCCATGCAGAGAGTTTTTCAATAAATACAATATATTATTTGGAATGTATTTTTTCCTTACATGATTGTCTTAATAACATTTTCTTTTCTCTATTACATGTTACTTTAAAAGCATATAATATAAATTATATATATACATATGTATATATATACATATATATACATATAAATATACATACATACACACACACACACATATATATATATATATATTTCAAACAGTTATATGTATTAGCCAACTGTCTATTTTATCCATGAGACTTCTGGTTAACAGAGTCTGGTAGTATTAAGTTCTGTGGGGTTCGGTATTTGGGTCTCCCGTGTTGTTATGGATCAACTGAATAATACATTAGAAGATTATAACGTTAGTCTTTTACTCAGAAAATCTCTGATGTTTGAAATGTATGGGTTGGTTTTTAAATTTTTTTTAAAAAATGCTCCATTTAAAAAAATATTTATTTATTTATGCATACATGAAGAACTGGTGTCTAAGTCAGAGGTGGGGAGGGTGAGAGTATTCACTAGATCTAGACAGTGGGAAACAGAACAGGCAGATATATTACAATGTTATCTGGTAATATACTTAACATTTGTATGTGTTTTATACAAAACTAGAAAAATGATGATTGCTAGTTACATTGAAACTCTGTCTTCCACTTGCTATTTTGTGTTTCACTTTATAGTACATAGGCAACCAGAAGATTATTTTTCTCTTCTGGATGTACATTTCTCCAGGTACTACTCCTCTTCACTGGGTGTATTAATTCTAGATTTAACATTCCTTCCCACTAGGGATTACCTTTTTTTATTCCAGCTTTGTCAAAACTCTGCAAAATTGCCTTTTTTCATAAGAATTATACTCTTTTTGGCATTTTAGAAGTATTTTAAAATAATGACTGCATAAAATGTCACAATATTTGGAATTGAGGCCTTTCATTAAATCATTTAATATAAAAAGCTTTAAAAAGAGCTGCAAGGAGACATTTAAAAATAAATACCATGGAGGCAATTTTCCTATCACCTGTGAACCAAAATAATTGATGACCTTTTGTTTGTCCTTAACTCCTTCTCCTCCCCAATTTATGTAGCTCCTCTTGTAAGTCTTTATTCCCTCATAGGCATTGCACAAATCCTGTTAAAATCTTGCTTTGTTTTGAACAGTTATTTTGACTGGATTGACTAGAATTTATGTGTGTGTCTTCTTCAGTAATCCAAAGTACCCTAGAAAAAAGTGTGAAGTAGTGTGAATTAGGCACATATTCACATAATTTAGTTTCTTCTTCAGGTAGCAGATCAAGACCAGAAAAAGACCAGCAACCCAGGCTTGTCACTGTTTATTATATTTTTAATTATTTACAGAGAGAAAGTTGCCTGAGTACTCTGTTCCAGAGCAACAGAATCACCTTAAGGCAGAGAAAATAAGTATTTTTTTTCCACCCACACCTCTGCCTACTACCTTTTACTGATGTGGAATCAAGGAAAGCGTTTAGAAACCTTAAGAAGTAGTAAATTACTATCATCAGCATTTAAGCCTCAGGTTCTAACTATCACCCCAGATATTTATTAATGTCACTTAATAAAATGTCATTGAGGGACCTCCTTATTTGTGCAAGGGGTTAAAACACAGCACTATTGGCCCTCCCTGGTGGCGCAGCGGGTTAAAGCACAGCACTGAGAATCTGAAGCCACTTCCGTATGAGTTCGATTCCCGCCTGCCGCCTGCGCCCCGGAGGAGACCACATGGCGAGCCAGACCTCTCCTGACCCGCCCGCTGCTCCCCTCAGCAGTGTACTTCGTTGAATGTGCCTATTCTGTTCCCTACTCTATCTCTGGTGAAGACTCTCACTGCCCCTGAAACTCTGGCCTGTACCCCAGTTCTGTCTGAATAAATAAATAAATCTTTAAAAAAATATGTAGTGGCCCTCCCTGGTGGCGCAGCGGGTTAAAGCACAGCACTGAGAATCTGAAGCCACTTCCGTATGAGTTCGATTCCCGCCTGCCGCCTGCGCCCCGGAGGAGACCACATGGCGAGCCAGACCTCTCCTGACCCGCCCGCTGCTCCCCTCAGCAGTGTACTTCGTCGATCTGCCTGTTCTGCTCCCCACTCTGTCTCTGGTGAAGACTCTCACTGCCCCTGAAACTCTGGCCTGTACCCCAGTTCTGTCTGAATAAATAAATAAATCTTTAAAAAAATATGTAGTGGCCCTCCCTGGAGGCGCAGCGGGTTAAAGCACAGCACTGAGAAGCTAAAGCCACTTCCGCATGAGCGCGGCAGACCTCTCCTGGCCCGCCCGCTGCTCCCCTCAGCAGTGTACTTCCTCGATCTGCCTGTTCTGCTCCCCACTTTGTCTCCGGTGAAGCCTTTTGCCGACCCTAAGCCTTTGGCCTGTACCCCAGTTCTCTATGCACAAGTGAATAAATCTTTAAAAAAAATGTAGATATAAAAAATATGGCTACTATAATCTGTGTGGACCAGCTGTTTTTATGAAGACAGGGGCCGTTTACTAACATAGTAGTGTAATTTGAAAATTAATTTTATGCTAAAGTTTTTATACTCAAAACCCCTGAAAGTATGTTTCTTTTTTACTCTGAGTGAGTTTGATCATCATTTCATATGAAGCTATTTCTCCTGTTTAAATGCTGTGGTCATTTTTAGTTCATCCTTCTACAGCAGAACTTACTTTTTCCCCTCTATTTTGGAATAACCAAATATTCATAGATATTAACTTTCATAGAAGAACAGTTACAACTGTTCTTCTCAGTTTTCACCTGAATTTTAAAATTATTATTGTTACTATTTTTTAAAGATTTATTTATTTGTGCATATATACAGGTCAGAGGTGCAGGGGTGGTGAGAGGATTCACCAGAGACAGAGTGGAGAGCAGAACAGGCAGATTGATGAAATACACTGCTGAGGGGAGCAGCGGGCAGGTAAGGAGAGGTCTGCCTCGCCATGTGGGTCACCTCTGGGGCAGGTGGGGAT
The DNA here is from genome assembly GCF_000260355.1 of Condylura cristata. Taxonomy (NCBI): domain Eukaryota; kingdom Metazoa; phylum Chordata; class Mammalia; order Eulipotyphla; family Talpidae; genus Condylura; species Condylura cristata. Next base: position 57,244,519 of record NW_004567110.1, on the reverse strand, counting down.
CAAACTCACGCAAAAGTGGCTTTACTTTCTTAGTACTGTGCTTTAACCCTCTGCGCCACCAGGGAGAGCCTTTAAAATTATTTTTAACAGTATGGCTAAGCTATATTTTATTGTTGCTTAAGTACTATAAATTTTTTATATTTATTTATATATATAAATATGTATATGTATACACACACACACTATGTATATATATGTATATACACACACACGCACTAACATAAATGTATCTTGAGGGTTCCATATCTTGTGAAATAATGTCATACTGTAGAGCAGTCCTCTAGCCATGTGACTGTGACTTCCTCTGTGCCAGGAGTTACTTACTCCTGAAAGCCCCCCCACCTAATTAACCAAATCTGGTCTCCTGGCATCCCAGCACTCTGTGTTCACCAGGGACACCTCCCCCATAAGTCTCTCTAAGCATACTTTAGTGTTGACTGAAAATTTGAAGTTTTTAATAATCACTTGCCTCAGTTGTTGGGGTCCTCTAGTTTAAAGTCAAGCTAATTATTTTTAAGTTTCTTTGAAAAGCACAGGAGAGAAATAACAAGTCTTCATATTTTCCAGAGCACAGTTTCTGATTTTAGTTTAAGATCAAGAATAATTATAGTTCTGAATACAAAAAAGCCCCGACTGTTGTTCTCCCCTCAATTTGGCATTATAATTGACACAGAGCATTGTATTCATTTAAAGATAAAAAATTATGAATTTTTATATGTGATATGTATTGAAATTACTACAATTTAATTAATATCCATCACATCACATGGTTATATATTTTTTGCTCATGAGGGAAACTTTTACGATCACTCTCTTAGCAATGTCCAATACACAGTACAGTTTTATTAAATATCATCACTGTGTTGTATATGACATTCTTAGAATTTTCTTATAACAGGAAGTTGGTATACCTTGATCAATTTTATCCATTCCCCCTTATACCTACCCTGCCTCTGATAACCACCAATCTATTTCTGTTCTCTGTATTGATGAGTTTAAATATATTATTTCTGTTTTTCTACATCTACAATGTGTGTTTGGGAAGATGAGAGTCAAAGATTACTTGAATCTCTTATCCTAAAAGTCCCTCTACAGATATGAGGGTGTACTCAGCTTCTATCTCTTGCTCTTTTCCCCAGTAAGTCATAAATATGACAGGGAGGTACAAGAACTGTGGACTTCCTTTCCAGATAGCCTCTTCACAGCAAATAATGCCAATATCTTGCTGATATTTGCCTTCTTTGGCAGTCATGTCAGGGTGCAAGAAGTATTTCCAGCAGAGAAAAGTGTAGAGTTCTCTTTTTTTCATCCATATATTGAAAATTGTCATGTCACTGGGGGCTGATTTAAGTAATATGTTTGAGTGCTACTTGTGTAGTTTAAGAGGTATGTCACAGGGTGCAGGCCAGACGTGCACGGGATGAGAGGATTCTCCAGTGACAGAGTGGGGAGCAGAACAGGCTGAGGGGAGCAATGGGAAAGACAGAAAAGGTCTATTGTGCATATGTGGGTCACCTCCTGGGTGGGGGTTGAACTTCGATCAAGAAGTGATAGCACTGAGACTTAACATCTAGGCCATCAGGGAGGCCCTTGTTTTTTTGTTTTTTTTTTTTTTTAATCTACAACATGGGATAACACTCTTTATCATGTTATTTAGCAAGATGGCTGCAGTTAAACTAAGTGATGAGCTGAAACGTAAATTAATGCGGTAATCTGTCATGCTTTTTATGTAGCTGGCACACCTGGGTTTCTCATCCTCCAGGTCTGAGTGCTTAGAAACAGACACTAAGGAAATTAAGAAGCAGTCATTCCTTCATGGCCTGGGGCTCACATGGTGAAAGAAGCTGGCTTGGAAGGGAAGTCCCCGGGGATTACAATTGAGTTGAAAAAAATGTACAAAATGAAGAATGATGCAACAAAAAAATGAATATATATATATATATATACATACATAA
>NW_004567110.1:57172663-57242464 GCF_000260355.1 Condylura cristata | reverse complement strand
CAACAAAAAAATATATATATATATATATATATACATACATAACAAAAATGACTATATATATATATGTATATAAGAAAACAGGAGGAATAATTGATTGGTATTTTAGATACTATCCAAGGACATTTTCTAAGTTTAGTATAAATAAAATTTACATACTACTTTAAAAAAAAAAGAAAGAAATCTCTCTCTCACATTTTTAGCAGATACCAGATTGACCAACAACCATTGGCTCTGGGATGTCTGTGAGGTAGAATGCTGAAGGCAGGGAAGTGTTCTGATCATTGCAGTACATACATGACCAGTCTAACTCTTCCACTTCAGCACCTTGCCCAGAGTGAGGTATAATGCCATTCACCGCTGTCCTGCCTTGAAACTACAGACTGTTTGCTGTTGAGTGTAAGCTGAGTATGAACATCAAAGTCCATATGGGCATTAGCTATAATCTAGAAACTTGTCTTCTTTTCTCCCTCCTGCCCTTGTCCTCTCTCCCATAATCCTTTATGATCTGATAGTTCTTAGTATAACCAAAATTCTCATTGTACAATATTCTAGATGCTCACCTAAAGGTGCCTAACCCAAGCATCTTTAGGAAACCACTAACCATTGACTATATTTTTAAAATATAAAAGAGTTGATAATTAAAAAATCTCAGATATTATAAATTTACTCATTCTTCTGCTTAAAGAGACAAAACTGAATTCTTCAGGGAAGGCCTTATACTGTCTTCCTTTGTCACCTGGTGTGAGACAGAAAAAAAGTCAATGGCTTAGAGGTGAATTTTCTTTGGGAACTGTCAAATTATATTCTCAGCAGAATAATGAAGAAACATTTAAAAAAAAAAACCCTCTCTGTTCTTATCATTCTATCTACACACACACACACACACACAAGCACAACATGTGATTGTGTATATGCCTTTTCTCTTGTGGTTTTCTTAATTTAAGGGTTTCACTTTCTACAAGAATAAGCTCTGTACTTAGTGTCTCCCATATACACAATTTCCGTTCACCTCTGAATTATGTAAACATGTACATTCCCTGTTCTCTTGAAAGTTGCTATCAGTTGCCAATTTAAATGCAATTTTCTTATCATTGAAAAACCTGCACTCTTTGGAGATGCTTCAAGCTTTTATTTTTACTTCTTTCACTTAGATATATGTAATGACACTCTGAAAAATACTCCCTGGCCCTTCTATTTGGCCTTAAAAGTAAGAAAATCTATCTTAAAAGGCTACTCCTCAGTCAAAGCCACTCTCTGACGAGGCTGGAGTCATGGACTGTAATGTGTCACTAAACGAAAAGGTTTAACACTTAAATGAAAGTGTCAGGGAAAAAAGTGATGAAACAGCTATTTCCCCTTTACTGTTCAAATAAGCCTTAGTTAAGGAGCTAGCAAGGCTGTGAAGTCATGGGATTCTAAAATCATCCTTGGAAATTGGTATAAGATCCACAATCAAATTCTGACATGCAAAAAGAGTTCAGATCTAGAAGGGATGACTTTAGCATACATTTTTTTTTCTCATGAGAAGTTTTCTCTTGCAAGTAGACAGCTTACTATGACAAAGAGGAGGGCCAATTTGGTTTGTTTCAGCTTTATTTTCCTGTGCTGCCTGTATGATTTGGAATATTATTAACTGTCAGAGACTCTTTGTCCCTGATCACAGATTATTGGGGGGCAGAACAGGCAGGGTCACACGGTGGGAACAGCATCGGCAAGATTCCTAGAAAAAGGGAAAAAAGAAAAAAAAAAGGGGAGCGGGTACAAGGAAGACATGGGAATGGGAGTTGGGTGCAAGTCTTCCTGCTCATCTTTTTGCAGGTCTTTATTTATACTGTTTAGCAAGATTTACTTATAATAATGCATCAGGTAAGTTAACAAGAAGTCAGCATAAAAGTTATAAAGAAAGAGGGGAATAATGCATCCTCTTCCTGCTACTTTATGGCCTACTATACTAAACTTCTTTGTGATAGCTTTCATGTATACAGATTTTAACTATGACTTCAAAGAATCAGGGTGTGGGAAAGTATGAGCTGTTAGCAAGGGATTTAGGAGTCCGAGGGAAGGAATAAATTGTGTTAGCAGAGTCATTAGTGATAGTCTAAAGCAAAGCTAATGGCTAACTTAAGGTTAGCAGAGAGTAGCAACTGTTTGTTTTAGGAAAAGGATAATTAAGACTAGTAGAGAGTAGTTAGTGATTGTTTTAGGAAAAGAGTAAATTAAGAGGAAGTCACATAGTTATGCATTAAGCAAAACCTGTGTTGATAATGTTAGGAAATTGTCCATGGGTTCTTATGTCCTGGGAGTTATCTAAGATTTGCTTTTTGTTTCAAAAGACCAAGGAAGCTTTCCAGGAGTCTTGAGGCTCCGGGTCTTATCTCTCCAGGAGCTTGCCTTTTGTTTTCAGTTAAAGGAATTTCCTGCCCAGGAGCAGCTCAGCTTGTACTTTACCCAGGCCAAGTAGCCAGTTTAGAGCTAAGGCAATCCAGTTACAAACTGATGTTGCTACAATATTTTTGATATTATGATTATACAAAAAAAGGAGGTCAAAACATAAATCAGCAATGGAAGCTGAATACTGACTCTAGAGACTGTAAGAAAATATAACTCCTCTATGGGCTAACAAACTATGTGATACCAGAACTCAGAAGGAAGCTGGGCCTAAACCATTAAGTTATTTTTGGACTTAAAAATCATTATCTAAATTGAAAATGTGATATCTACTCCAATCAAAATACTTATCCAAAAATTCAAGAAAGTTCCTGCTTATAAAATGATACAAGTACTATTAGTTGTAAATATAAGTATGATTATTTATATATTGGTAATTTTCTAGCTATTAATAATGGACATTGTCCTTTATCTTGTCTGGGCTGAATAGTAAGAAAGTTACATACAGTAATAGCCTTAAAAGAAAGCATAATTTTAGTCAATAATGGAGACCACTTATTTGATATCAAATCTCAATCATAACATTTTAAAAATGTCTAGGTTTCTTGGCACATTTTCTGTGCTTGGATTTCAATTGGTGTCTTTTGATCTTGCCCTTTTGTACACATGATTCAATGATGAATTTAACAACTTCTGGTTCTTCTGTTCTGCTCCAATCCTACCTGCATGCCCCATTTCTGGTCTTGAGGAAACTCTAGTTTGCTTATTTCAGTCCAGCCTTCAGTCGAGGGCATGGGGATTTCACCATACAAACTTGTACGCCCTGCATAATCCACCTCAGAGTTTTTCCCTCTCTAGACTGTTAGGTAGATTCAGCAGCTTGAAGTGTCCCTCTCTTTGACAATGCTGTTCACACTCTTTGACCAAGTCTACCTAGTCAGGTTCTGTTTTATCATTGTTTGGGTAAGACTGCTATTACTCCTCCAATTTAAAATAGAGTTAGATTTCCCATTCTTTCAAACTATTATTGATAGACTTTTGGGAATATCAGATGTATTATATAGGGCCTTGAAATTTGCTGTGATAAATTTCAAATTGTTTTCCTTTTGATCATAATTAGAAAAAAATTGCCTAAAGGTATTTTACAATATATATCTATGTATATAAAATGCCTGGATGAGCACTTTTTTAACCAAGCATTACTGTATATTACCTGTGCTGAAAGTTGTACTAGGATAGGTTGAGCTACTCTATCTCTCCTAGGTGAAAGAAGTACCAGGGGTAGACCGAAGATGGAGACAAAAATGGTTGAATCAAGAGAAGGACGTTCAGTCTTACAGGTTTTTGTATAAAAGCTTTTGAATAATTGATTTGAAAAAGTTGATTAAGAATTGGGTTTTCATCTGCTGCATGGGCTTATAAAACATTAAACGTAAAAGAAGCTGCACCCCTTGGGCCCTCCCTGGTGGCACAGCAGGTTAAAGTACAGCACTAAGAAGCTAAAGACGCTTCAGCAGGAGTTCAATCCCCTCCCTGAAGGTGACCCACGTAGCGTGGCAGACCTCTCCTGAAATGCCTGCTGCTCCCCTCAGCAGTGTACCTTGTCATTGTACCTCTGGCCTGTACCCCAGTTCTGTATGCATAAATCTTTTTTTGAAAAAAAAATCTGCACCCCAGTTGTTGGAACTTTAATTTCTCAGAAGTTGTCATATATATTCAAAAGCAGTGTTATTCATTCCATTAAGTTAATGTGCATAATTAAACTTTTCTTGATTTTTTAATTTGTAAACTTGTTTCTAGTGTAGAGTAATAACTAAAGCATAAGCAATTTATAATTTATGTGTATATGTGCATTGCAAAGCAGCTTTACAATAAATATAATTTATGGGCTCATTTTTTGTTTTTTACCTTTGGTAGGTCGTACTGTCTCCATCATTATTATTTGATCATGATCTTCATATGAGCTGGTGAACAGCACAGTGAAAGGGTATTTAACCTGAGTCTGGGACCAGATTCACTGCTGATGGGCTGTATGTGTAAGAATTCACTTCCCCAACTATGCAAGACAGCATCTTCATAAATATTTCAATCACAACATCTCTAATTAAATAAAGTTTATAAAAAATGTAAGCTTTGTAGTGTTACAATGGCATAAATAAAAGAACCTATCTAGCTACTGCTGGCAGGTAGAATTTGGCCCATGGTGAGAAAATGAACTCTTTCAGTCAAAGATTATGGAGCTTTGAGAACTCTGATGATAACTAAATCTAAAACATGTCTGTGAAAGTGGAATTCTAGGTAAGCGAGGATCATTAGGTAGAGAAGGTCAAGGGGTTGTGGAAGGATCCACAGTGAAGTTGCTACAGGGAGAGACAGAGCTGGCACAAAAACAAAACAAAACAAAACAAAACAAAAAAACAAGAGGAGTGCTTACAGATTTTTCGACTTATTTCATTCCAAAACATTCATTAGACTAATAGATATACAAACTTAGGAACTAGTAATGGAAACATTAGAATATAAAAGCTGTTATGCTTTTCAGATCAAACTTCACAAGTGCATTTTATTTTGTTTCTTATTTACTTCTAAGTTAATTTAGATAGAAAATAGAATTGAGACAAATCTACTTATATCAATAATGGGAGAAAAAGAAATGATTGGAATGAGTTAGACTATGGTAGTAATTGAGTATCTCTTACTCTAAGGTTTTTCTCTTGATCCTCCACAAACGACTTGATTGCCAACTGATTCTTTACAGTTTTCTTGTTCATTTGCTTCTGAAGAAAAATATCTCAGGTAAAACATTTTTCCCTGTTATATATTGTGCTTATATTAAGCAAAAGCTTGCTTTTTCTATTGAGACTTAAAATCAATTTGAAATCATGTGGCCCTATGAACCCTCATAGACTGAATTCTGAGTACTTAGTTTCTGCGATAACTGATGGGACTTCTAGTAAAATCTACTTCTTCCATAAGCAATCATCTGTCATCTTGTTTAGCAATATATGTATGTCTCAACAGTTGACAAGCAATGATATGCTTAATAGAACTTGAAAGAGTGCATGAAAGTGTCTGGAAAAATGTATTTTTGATTAACAGTGGCAGCATTTAAATTTCCTGAGTACTTTTCATGGTTATTTAGTTGACAGTATGTGGTAGACTTGGGGGTTCTGAAATTCAGTTCTTGGATTGCCTGGAACCAGCTTTGCATCTGCAGGCAGCTCACTTTGAGTGACTATGTTTAAGTTTCTTCATCTACAAAAGATTCTTAGAGACCTCCAAAAGGATGGAGTTATTTGAACTGTGACGATGTATTTATAAGAAATCAGGGAAGTCAATACAAGTTAAAGGTACACAGTAATAACTACAAACTGACAAAAAGGGAGTGAACTAAGCAGTACACTGCAATGTTATGTCTTTTTCTTGGCACTTTCAACTTTCCCTTTTTTAATTATAGGTGGATTTTTTTCAGAGTTGGAGCAGTGTATCTTGGCAGGCTATAACAGGTTATGCTGCATCCCAGAGTTAAAAAAGGTATCATATTTTCAAATGTGAAATAAGGAACTGTAGGCTGAATGTATGTTTTGTTATATGAAATGTATTAGAATGCTAAATGAAGAGTTACTAATTTTAACATCCTTTGTTTCTTTAAATTAATTACATGTTGTTCTTAAGTAATTACATGGTATTCAAAACAAAATCGAATTATCTTTTTAAAACACTGAAACAAAATAATGAATTAAGGCAGAACTGCATTCTGCTCTAATTTAATGTGCATTTAATCATTACCATTATTAATATTGCCAATTGTTATTATTATCATTATTATTTAAAGAAGTCTTAGTTCCTTTTTCTAAGTTTAACAGTAGAGTTTGCCATATTACCTAAGTGTATTGCAGTAAACCCCAATTTTTCAAAGCAAGGTGATGGAAGAAGGAATTCACAAAGAATGGCATAGACTTCAGGTCAGATATGTTTGAATATTGTGGTTATATTTTAATTGGTGATACAATTACAAATGTGGTCTTTATGGTATTCTTTAGCAGGAAGGGTCAGTGTCCAATGACAAAGGAATAATGTCAATTCATTTTTGAATATAAAATCAGGAGGACAGAAACATGGATAAAATGATTATATTTTCAAACAACTTGTGATAGTTTCCAAAATTTTACACTCGACTATTTGCTTTTAGACCCTCCCTGGTTATGCAGTGGGTTAAAGCACAGCATTATGAAGCTAGCCATAATCATGTTACCACGAGTTTGATGCCTGGTCAGGGAGGTGACCCACATGGTGCACCCTGCTCCCCTCAGCAGTGTATTTCATCAACCTGCCTGATCTGCTCCCCACTCTGTCCTTTCAGCACCCCTACACCTCTGGCCTGTACCCGAGTTCCATATGCATAAATAACTAAATCTTAAAAAAAAAAAAAAACTGCTTGCTTCTAAACTTTTGAGTTAAGAGAAAATGAAACCCTAACACAAGCAATGCTTCCATCTATTTGTTTTTATTTCAATTCATAAGCAGTTTAGATTGCTAACATTGGACAACTCTGCAGAGTTCCCTTGACAATTGGATACATGACCTCAACATGTGACACTACCAGAAGACTTTAATTTTGTGAAACTTCAATATGCATACGTTGCACATTATGTTTGAATATTATAAAACATAAGCCAAAGTACTTATTGAATCTACTTAATAACATCTGGGGGAAAATCCAGTTTATTTATCATCAAAATCCTACAGCAAATTAAATAACTAATACTTGAAATAAAAGCAGAACTATAAGAAAGGGAGTTGACTTTAAGTTTTTGAAACATGATAATCTAAAACACATGAAAATGTTACTTGAATTAGATAATTAGAATGTGAAAGTTACAACATGATAAAAATATTGAATGACTAACTAAAACATTTGCTCAATGATTGGAATACACCTTGAATGCAAAATATATATTGTAGCTCCCATATCTTGATGCTATTCAGTACTGAAGAAGTTTGTCATCGAATAAACTGTCACCTGCTATTTCATTTTGAGTGTTAATATGCATCTAAAGGCAAGGAATACAACAGAAATATAGCATTTTCTCTTCATCTAAAAGCCAAGTAAAACACTGAGTTTTTGTGGATTTGTCATGTGAAGTTCTCTCTCCTCTTCTGTAATATTGTATCTTTAGTTCAGTTTCTCTGCTTGTGTATTGGATATCAATGTAAGAAGTTGTTTTTCCAAGAAAAACGGAGGAAGAACATGGTATGAAAGATGAAAAACTGATGTTTTGTTGTAATCCAAGTATACTTTTCAATTGCTCATTCATTTCAGAGAATTTTGAGACGTTTCTGTATTTTGAGCATGTGGTTTTTTTGCCAGTTAAATAACCTATCATAGACCTGTCTGTATAAATTAATTACCCCGCAAAGAGAGCTATCTATGTCATGTAAACATAATATATCACTTTTCATCCAGGCTGAATTATTAAGATGATTATGCTTTGCTGTTTTTATAGTTTAGCTGTGTGCTTCGAGAACTCTGTGTGTCTCTTAACTTTAAAATAATGTCCCTAGGAATCACAAACAGTAAGGAAGCACAACAGTAAGCAGATACAAGTAACTGCTTGTATTACAAGCAGTTTTAAAAACTGTGATTAATTTTGAGACTTGTACATTTATTTTTGCCAGCAAATTTTTGACTCATCTAGTTCTTGGCATTCATCTCCAGAATTTTGGCAGATCATGTTATTTTCTATCAAAATGAAGAGATTTTTATTTTGATCATGCATATTTTGAAAATCAAAGACTTCATTGTTTAACAGCTAATGTAAAGAATTATTTTCCCTATTGGGATTTTTATCAAATGGGGGCACCATTAGATACTGACCACCACTGACTCTAAAGATACAGAATTGTTAATGAAGCTCATTAGATCTTGCTTATTGCATGTTTTCATTTCTATAATTGTGTTTATTTTGTCTGGTTTCTTTAAAATTTGTCATGAGGCAGACATTTATGATAAAATACCATCTTACATTAGAAAAATTAGACTTTTAAATCATCCTTTTAGTTTTTAACTTTCCTATTTGTTACATTTTTTAAACATAGCAATATATCTAAGATTGTTGCTCAGAACTGAATTCACTTAATCAAAAAGGGCTGGTCTCATTTTTCCCTCACAAAATGTAGATTCCAATCTAGGTGTCCCAGTTGTCATTTGGTGTCAGGGGAAACTTGACCAGCCTCTAGTACTCAGCTCCATCACATTTACAGTGAGAGGCACAGTTCTCAGGAAGCTTTAAAGAAGGGTGGTGATGTTAGGCTGAGTCCTCTTTTGAGCAGTAAAGAGAAAAGGCAAAACATGTGACTTACGCCAGCTGTCTTCTCCTGTTAAGGAGCTTAGTGAGTAACAACATCCTTCTGCTCCGGCTGGCATGTGATTATATCTCTTTAGCCAGAATTATGTCCTATGTCAATTCACAGGTCACAAAGCAAGCCACGGAATATAAATATTTAGCTGGGCATATTGCTGTCTTAAGCAAAATCAGGGAGTCAAAAGAAAATTGGGAAGCTAGCAGTCTTTGACACATTCACAAATACATAACAAATTTAGTATTAGCAAACCAATAAAGTTAACAGAGAATGCATACAACCTTCCATCTTTTGGAATAAAGGAGACTTAAGTAAACAAAGAGTGATGATAACTGTATCACAGCCCTGTAATATCTTTCTTGTTGACTAAGAAAAGTGTCAAAAGTGTCATGACCAACAGGCATGTGAAAAAATGTTCAATCTCACTGTGAGCAGGGAAATTCAAATCAAAACCACAATGAGATACCACCTTACACCAGTAAGAATGGCACACATTAATAAAACTAACGAAAAAAAAAAAAAGTTGGCAAGGATGTAGTGAAAAAGGAACTCTTCTACACTGCTGGTGGGAATGTAAACTAGCCCAACCACAACGAATATCTATGTGGAGTTTCCTCAAACTACTAAAAATGGGGTCACCATATGACCCAGCAATTTCACTCCTAGGGAGTGTTGCTTTCTAAATAAGCCTTTCCTTTCCTAACTGTAACCCTTGTCTCTCATTTTTGACTTGTGAGTATCAAGTGATTCAGATTCAAAAACTGGAATGTATGATACAAGAAAGTAGAGATAACTTTGTGCATGGCAATTGCTTTTATTTTTAAATAATATGTTTATTTTTACATCATTTTGTGCATTTTCCATCTCAGTTGTAATCCCCATGGGCTTCCCGTCACCAAATCACACATGTGCCATCACCATAGTCTCATGCACTTCCCTCTCCCCACTGTTTTTGATTCCATTCCCCATTCCACCCCCATAAAATGTCTCTGGTATATAGTTGTTCATTATTCTTACTTTTTTCCCCTCTGGTCCTTTATACTCCTGCTACGAGTGAAGCCATCCAGTATTTTTCCTTTTCTTTCTGGCTTATTCCACTAAGCATGATCCCTTCCAGCTCCATCAATGTTGCTGCAAAAGGCATGTGTTTATTTATTTATTTATTTGGATGCTGATTAATATTCCATTGTGTGTATGTACCACATATTTTTAATCCAGTCATCTACTTTTGGGCATCCAGGTTGTTTCCATGTCTTTCTGATTGCAAATAAAGAGGCAATAAGCATGGGGGTGCAGGTGTCTTTTTGAATCAATGTTTTTGTGCCTTTTGGGTAGATACCTAGGAGTGGGATTGCTGGGTCATATGGAAGCTCCCAACAGTTTTCCATAGTGGTTGTACTACTTTGCATTCCCACCAGCAATGCAGGAGAGTTCCTTTTTCTCCATATCCTTGCCAACATTTATTGTTGCTAGTTGTTTGAAAATGTGCCATTCTCACTGGTGTGAGGTGGTATCTCATTGTGGTTTTAATTTACATTTCCCTTATTACAAGTGATGCTGAACATTTGTTCAGATGCTTGTTGACCATCTGCATTTCCTCTTTGGAGAAGTGTCTTTTTAGCTCTTCTATGGCAATTACTTTTTTCTTTTTTTAAGATTTATGTATTTATGCATTCAGAACTGGGGTGCAGTCCAGAGGTACAGGGTGGTGAGAGCCTTCACCAGAGACAGAGTGGGGAGGAGCAGAACAGACAGATCGACGAGGTATACTGCTGAGTGGAGCAGCAGGAGGGTCAGGAGAGGTCTGCTGTGCCATGTGGGTCACCTCCAGGCAGGGACCAAACTCATGCTGAAGTGGCTTTAGCTTCTTATTACTGTGTTTTAACCTACTGCACCTTCAGGGAGGGCCCCGGCAATTCCTTTTTAAGGTATATTACAAAAAGCGCAATCCTTGAAAGAAAAAAAATATTAAGTTGGACTTCAGTAAAATTAAATATTAAAAATTTTAACTCTGCAAAAGACATGGTCAAGAGAATAAAAACACACCAGAGTGTGGGAGAAGATATTTGCCAATACCCATATCTGTTATAAGACTATTTTCAAAAAATATACAATGGATACTTAAAAATTTAAAAATGACCCAGGAAACTTAACAGACACCTCAGCACAGAATATGGTATACAATTGGAGGAAGCCCACACAGATCCTCCAATCATGTCATTAGGAAACTAAAAATTTACTCCAATTACATTCTTAGTAGAATGAACAAAATCTAAAACATTGACAATGGACTATGGACTTCAGTGAAGATGGTGTGTGAATATAGTTTCATCACTTATGTGCTATCTGGCTGGGGAATGCTCTTAATGGGAAAAATTGAATATTTGGGGGTGAGGAATGTAAGGGAAATGTGTAATTTTCTCTTGATTTTCTGTGAACTTAAGACTGCCCTAAAAAATAATAGTCTTCAAAAATGTCTGAAGAGGGGATCCTACACCTCTATAATGAGAACAATGTTGGAAATCAATATTAATTTAATGAAATATATATATGTTAAAGAAATACATATATGTGTGTGTGTGTGTATACATTACATTAAAGCTTTGTTTATTTGTGCATACAGAACTGGGGTACAGGCCAGAGGTGCAGGAGCAGGGAGAGTATTCACCAGAGACAGAGTGGGGGGCAGAACAGGCAGATCTTAGAAGTACACTGCTGAGGGGAGCAACGGGCGGGTCAGGAGCGGTCTGCCTCGCCATGTGGGTCACCTGTGGTGCAGGCGGGTATGAACTCATGCAGAGGTGGCTTTAGCTTCTAAGTGCTGTGCTTTACCCCACTGGCGCCACCAGGGAGGGCCTTAATAAAAAATATTTTAAATAAGATAAAATAAAATTGTATCAAACATGATTTAACAAAGTGGGATAAATTTGACAAAAAAGATTATAGATGCATACACTGAAAATTATAAAACATTGTTTAAATAAATAGCAGAAGTAAAGAATTGAAAAGATATTCAGTGTTCATGACAAAGAATTAACAACATAAATTATGAGTGACTTCCTTCAAATGTGGAATATAGAGAAACAAAACAAAGAAACTGACAGGATTAAACAAAATCAAAGTCTAGAAAGTACTGAAGTATTGAGGCTATTAGAGGGGGTAGGGGTGGAAGCAAAGTGGGGAGAAGGCTCAATGCAATAGAATCAAGGGATGTGGGTGATCTGGGGTGGGTGGGTGTGGTAATAAACTGAGGAGTTCTCAACCTATTCCTCTCAGTCATATACAGTGATAAAAACCCACCTTACCTCAAATATATAATTAAAAGTAAATACATTTTGATGATCATTCCAAATTTTTCAAAAATGACTACTTAGTAGCTTGTTAAAAGGAGTATTAGTTTTTAACTACATATGTAAATTTAAAGAGAATTTAAAGGGTTTCCTGAACAGAGCAAGGAAGCATGGCATTAGATCTCTTCCCAAACTTGTGCGATTTATTGTTTTAAATCAGGCAGATGAAAAAAATATATAATCTAGAGATGTGAAAAGAAATCTGTGGTCAGAGGAACATTTGGAATTATATCTCAGACATTTGGGCATGCAGCAAAAAGCAAAATTGTCTAAGAAAATTTATTTTGCAACATTCTGCCAAATCCCAAATGCCAGAGAATCTTGGCAGACTCTTTGATAATTCAGTCTAGCTGCTCTAAATCATTTTCCAGAAACTGGGCTTTGTGATGTTATATGCGACAGTGTTGAAAGGAATCAAAACTGCTCATCCTATTTTAGAAAAATGCCAATAATCAAATATGCTTTGAATTCTACCATGGAAGATTCTTGTTAATATGATGTTCTATTTGACTTTTTAAAAATCATTTTGCAGTTACATGCTGAGTGCATGGTGCTATAATTAAAGTTTCTTTTCTGTAAGTGGCCTATATTTGAAGAAAGGAATGAAGTTATACAAGGTAACTTTCATTGCATATTGATTTGTTACATTTAAATCGGTATAGTTAGCATATCGCTGATATGATATCACATATTTTGATATTACATATCAAAACTTTTGAGAATTATTGAGCATTTATTTCTTCTATTATTCTTATACTGGTTTCCCTCATGAAGTCAGATAATTCTCAGAGTGTTGCTTCATTTTTATCTTTTACTTATTTCCATTCTTTCCTTTTCTGCCAATATTTTTTTGTTCATTCTCATCTTCAAATACACTAATTTGTTCTTCCTTTTAGTCTATTCTACTTCCATGGCTTTCTCTTGAAATTTTCTTCTCCTCTACTGCTCTTTTTTATAGATGGAGATAGAGGATACACGAAAGAGCAGTAGAGGAGAAGAAATATAATATATATATATATATATATATATATATGTGTATCTTTATATGTATGTATGTATATCTCCATATATTATATAAATATAGCTCCACATACATGTTATATATATATATGTGTGTAAGTATATGTATATGCATATATATATAAAGTGTAGAGCATCAATTTCTACATTCTGTTCATTGTTTTTATTTATCTGTTCATTCATTTATTTTCCTGAAATGTCTTCCATTCCTTGAATTTCTTTATTAGGGAAATTTGAATTTTGTGTCTGATAAGGAGATTTATTGACAATGAAATGAAGGTGATTTCACTAGTGATTTTCCTAATCAATGTAATAGAGCTCTATATAAAGGAACCTCATGATTTCATAGATAATAGGTTTAAAATATGAAAAGAAATTTGAAGATTCTGACAGTGTAGTGGCCTAATTCACCTACCAGCTGTAATGCTGAGGTGAAACAACCACTGATGTACATTTCTACAGTTATTTTCTGGATAAAGGATCTTGGTCTTTTTTTGAAAATAGCTTACTCCATTTTAAGCAGCAAGACAGAACCCATAAGATCTGGAAATATATTGTTATAAATGAGCAAAAGTAATTTTAGAAAATGTCTAGATTAATGCTGAAAAGTGAATAAGGCAACTTAAAGTTGCAGCCACTAGACAAGATGTAGCTATTGAGCATTGTTAAGAAAAAGTTATTGTTAGTTCTAACAAGTTGTGTCAGTGTCTATAAAAAGCTGTTGATTCATGAGAGGCAATGAGAAAAGTTAAAAATAAAATATGTTGGAGTTATATTAATACAATTAAAGAAAATTTCAAAGAACATTTATTTTAATAACCTTTAATTGGGTGAGCATGATTGTATTTGAATATTAGACTTTTTATATCAAGTATATATCTATATTGACATGAATTTCACTTTCTCTGTAAGAAGAAAATGCTGGAAATGCTGAGTAAGTAGGATATTTCTAGGAAAAGAAGGAATTGTTCTAAGTGAAAAAGAACAAATGACCATAGCAAGGTGAAAGGGGGGGGGAACTATGAATAAACTGGTAGATTAGCACATGCTTATATAAGAAACTACAAAATTCACTGTAGTCACCCCCACTCTGATCTCCTAGGAGATACAAAGAATAACAGTTATAAAAAATACTAATAAGACATACAAAAATTTGCAAAACTGCTAATTGATCAGGTTAGACACTAAAACTTGTGAGAAAGATGAGCTTTGAAAGTTCCATTAGGCGGCCGTCCCTGGTGGCGCAGCGGGTTAAAGCACAGCACTGAGAAGCTAAAGCCACTTCCGCATGAGTTCAAATCCCGCCTGCCCCGGAGGAGACCACATGGCGTGGCAGACCTCTCCTGGCCCGCCCGCTGCTCCCCTCAGCAGTGTACTTCATCGATCTGCCTGTTCTGCTCCCCACTCTGTCTCTGGTGAAGCCTCTCACCGCCCCTGAGCCTCTGGCCTGTACCCCCAGTTCTGTATGTACAAATAAATAAATCTTTAAAAAAAAAAAGAAAAAGTTCCATTAGGCTTTGAGTGAAGCTTGTCTTTAAAACGTGTACTATATCAGGGGAGGGCAGAGCACAAGGACATTGTAGTAGTCATGGGTGCCTTGGTGGTAGGAGAACTTTGGGAACTACAGATGTGGGGAGAAATAAAATATTGTACAAAAATGAAGAACAATATAAGAATATTTAAAATACAAATTAAAGAGCCTCCCTGTTGACCTAGGAAGAAGTTAACTCTCAGGGCTACCACTGCAAAGGTGCACCAGGACTTCTGAGTTCAATCCCCAGCCAGGGAGCTGACCCACATGGCACAGCAAACTTCTCCCGTTTTGCTCATGGCTCCCCTCGGTAGTGTATTTCAGTAGATCTGTTCTGCTCCCCACTCTGTCTCTGGTGAGTTCTCTTACCCCTCACACCAGCAGCCTGTCCTGCACCTCAATTCTTCTATACATAAATAACAAATAAATAAATCTTAATATAAATTTTCAAAATGTAAAAAACAAAATAAAATGGATACTATAGTGGTGGGAGAACTACAGGACTATATCTGCACAGAGAAATCAAATATGTACAAAAAAGAAAATACCTAAATCATCCTTATATATATGTACAATCAATTTCTTTAGTTCTCTAAAAATACAAAAATAAATTGAGTATCTTTCCTGAAAAATGGAAAGCAGAAAACTTTCAAATGCAAATTTATTGGAAAAACTGAGATACCCAAGGGAGATACTAAAACATGTTAGTTTTGAGAGAGCAAAGGACTAAATAACAGCAAAGCATTGTGGGATTCCTGCCAGGCATTGCAGCATGGCAGCTCCAAGTTCAGGGCTTGTGTGCTGACAGCTGCTCCTTTCATCTCCTGTTGTCCTTCTGAGTTCCCTAAACTCAGAATTTTACAGTTGTGCTGCTTCTCAGCTAGGCATCTTCTAGGATCGCTATCTCATTATTTTAGAAATTAGGAAAATTTGTGTCTGGAGGATGATGACTCATGTAACAACCTCTTTCTCCTAGACTGCTGCCTCAGGGCCTTTCCAGAAGATAAAGGTAGAAGAGCAGCGGGTTTTAAAATTAGAGGACCCATATTTGTGTACCATTTCCTTCTTTAGGCCATGACTTAACACCTTGGAGACTGGTTCTACTCGTTAGGAAATGGGTTTATATATATATATATATATATATATACATTATAGGCTAAGGTAAGATTAAAGAGAGAATGTATGCATGTCCACCTGGCAGTCTAGAAGTGGTGGTGGAATCTAACAGAGCTTGACCAGTCTACAAAGATGCTCTCCCGTAATCAGCATGGGAAGCCCTGTTTTGGAGATTAGAATCAGAATTTGTTTTGATTCATTTCAATAAAAGGCTCTATAATTATGAACTGTGTTTTCAATATCAGTCTGATTCTAAAACACTTGTTTTTGCTTTTTCACTCTAGTTGACTTTCTTTCCTGTGATCATGTTATGTAGAACATGTTAGGAGAGTGTACTTAGAATCTTGAATCATAGTTACTGTAATGGAATTAGAGATCATTACATATGGTATATTTTATTAAAAAGTTCATTTACTTATGAGTATCAGTGTAGAATAGGGTTTCAGTATAAAACGAATATCCATGTTGTGATAACAAAATTTTTTGGAAGTCCCTGCTCTTGTAAATGCTGGTAAGCCTGCAAGGATGAAAATATACAAGCAAAAGGTTATAACATGATTCAGTTATGGGGAAACTGGAAACTTCCATTTTGGCATAAAATAAGAAAATGTCTTATATTTGTATTTCATAAATATGTGAGATTGGGAGAAATTAGGTATTTTTTTTTCATCTACCTTCAACTAAATAGTAATAAAACAGACAGCATCTAAAAACATCCCTGCAAATAAATCCTAGGTGAAATCAAGCGGCAATGTCTAGTGCAGTGAGAAATAGGCAGGCATACTGGCACTTTCTATCCCTAGTGTATGTTGGCCATGAAATAGGTAAAAGCAAATAGAATTTTAAAGTGATCATGAAGAAACCCCTTCACTCCCATTAAAATTATCAATAAGACTGTTCTGAATAAGATACCTTCAGAGGTTACTAAAAAGTAATATGAATACATACCTCAAAATTTAAAATTTGAAAATTAAAATTTAAAATCAAATTTTAAAAACTGAGCAAAAAGATATGTGAAAAACACATGACTACATATTTTTATCAAGTTAAAATTATTTACTATCCAATCTACCCTTCATAAAACCTTACCAAATTTTATATCAGATTTACAAGACAAGCTATATTTCTTTGTGAACAAATACTTATATTATTGGAACAAATATAGAAAATAATAAAGTTAAAGAAAGCATCTATTAGAAAATTATGCAATTCTGAACAAAGGCTATGTAGGTAGATGGAATTATAAAAAACATTTCTAATATGTTACAGTTGTGATATTCAATAACTACAAAACAATTATAAAATGCAAGGAAAGACACTTTTTTTTTGTGGATCACTAATAGAACTACCATAGAAGATACAGGAAGTGAGTGATCTTTTTAATAAAAATTATATTTTGTGGAAAAGATGTATAAGTGTAATAACTAATGAAGTAGCTGCTTTGACCAGAATACAAAAGGATATCAGGATAAGGTTAGAGAGTTAGAACCTCTCATAATATTTATTCACTGAATTATTCATAGACAAGTTATTAAAGCAAAGAAGCTGAAACCAGGAATGTAGAAAGTTTCACAGGACAGCTATAGCTATACAACTACGTTTTTAAATATGACCTTTAAAAAGTTGTAGAATGTGTATAATATTTTATAATAAAGTGGGGAGTAGTCACTAAATATTTTTGACACAATTCACTTAAATATGTCACTTTTCTTTTACCAAAAAAAAAAAAGATGTAAAAAGCCAAAGTTGCTGACATTTTCTGTGATAAATTACTGATCAGTATTATGGCACTAAGCATAATTTTATTTGAAAAATTAAATACATTTAACTGCTTTAGAATAGACATTTTAGAAAATGTCCCCAGAGTCACTACTATTGAAATGAAACCCATTTCATAGAGAATTTTAAAAATGTTTGCCCTAGAAGTAGCATTCATTGGATGAAAAGTTACTGTGAAATAGCTACACGCATTTTATTTCTAGGTTTCATCCTACAATTGCACAAAGATGGACTTAAAGGATCAATTTCTTACCTTTTTAAATTGCAGTAGTTTGTAATGGGGAAGTCTGGTAGAATTCCCTTTAACCAAGTGATCAAACGTGACAATTATGGACAGAAGCCATATATATCCCTGTGGGGTGCAGCAGAAAGTCCATAGCCCCTCCATCCCAGCCTTAGAACCTGAATCCAATTATAAGAGGACAAAACCAGAAAAACCTAGATCGTGGGACAACCTATAAAAGTCTGGACTCCCTAAAAGTCAGTATTTCCAAAGACAAAAATGGTGGAGAGAACTACTTTATAAAGAAAGAGTGAAAAGCAACTGGATTCACAATGCAGTACCTTCTTTTGGGTATGAAGAGCAAAGATTTATGAAGGATATTTTGTAATAATTGCAAAAGTTTAAATATGCACTATATATTAAATATTATATTAATATCAAATGTCTTGGTCTGAAAATGATAATGTGTTTATGCAAGGAAATGTTAGCAGGTATATATTTAAATATTTAGAGATCAAATATGATGTTGACAATTTTTTTACAAGGTTACCAAAAATTATGTATGTATATATTAAGTATAGGTGCATATAGACGTTCATAGGTATATGTATCTATGTATTATTCTTCTCTGCCTAAATTGACAGAAAAATAAAACAAATGTTGCAAAATATTACAATTATTGAATCTACACAGAAGGTATACAGGTGTTTATTGTAGTAGTCTTCAAATTTTCTGTAGATGTGAGACTTTTCCAAACAAAAAAAAACATTCTGTAGTTCAATATTACTAGTATTGTATTGTAGATTATTCCTTGCTTTTTACATAATGAATTTTTACATAATTATTTACATAGTGAATAATTTCAACATTACATTCATCTTCATGAAATACTAAATCACACTTGCAGTTACAGATAAAATTTCTATTTACAAAAAATGCTTTAGGCATGGAAATTATAGTATTAAAGAGAAAAAACAGAGATAGCTTTTAGTTTAACCATTATCTTCCGGATAAATACAAAGATATTTGAAGTTGACAAAACATAATTAATATAAAATAACATTTATATGGTGTATCAATTTTTTTTTTAATTTTTGCATAGAACTAGGGTGTAAATCAGAGGCTCAGGGAAGGTTGAGAGGGCAGGTGAAAGGACTTACCAGAGCAGACTATGGATCAAAATAGGTGGATCTACTGCTGAGAGCAGCAGGCAAGACAGGAGAGGTCTGCTGTGCCACAAGGGTCAGCTGCCTGGCTGGGGACTGACCTCAGGCTGTAGGGGTGGTAAAACTCAGTCCTACACCCTAGGCCACCAAAGAGGCCCTGGTGTATTAAATCTTGACACTTGGCCAAGTTGACTGTGATTTCAAAATGACTGCCCCCTCAAAAGCAATATGTACATATTAAGTCAGGCTGCCTAAGAGAATCTAAACACATAAAGGAAAAACTTTCCTTTTAATCATCAAAAAAAAAAAAAGCAAATGAGTTGCCCAATTTTCACATCTATTTTTTTTTTTCATTACATTGAATTTGCATACAGTTCTGGAATAATTTTTGTTTTCTTGTAGTTTTGTTACTGGAACTGGCCGCTTCAGCAGCAGGAGCAAGCAGCCACAGTGGTGTCCTATCTCCCTGTTGCTCCACTACAGGTCAGTTGTGGCAGTTGCACTGCAGAGGCCTTTTCTGTAACAGTGTACTTCCTGAATAATGGACCAGTCAGGTGAGAGCTATGAGTTGATTGGTGCTAAATGGCCTAATCAACCACAGGATTGAAAAATGGTCCACTTAGACATTTGTTAACAGGACTCAGCTGCCTCAGCAGTGGGAGCAGGCAGCAGAAGTCTGTTCTTTCACACTGCTGCTCCACCATAAGCTTGTTGTGGCAGGTAGTTGCTTTCTCAGGGACTTTTTATGTAACTTCCTGGATGGTAGAATGGACTGATAAGGTGCTATGCACTGATTGGTAAATGGTCCAATCAGCAACAGGACTGAAAAATGGTCCAATCAGATTTGTGGGTGGGGCACTCTGAAATAGGATATAAACCAGGGTTGGCGGGAGCTAAAGAGAAGAGATGACTCCAATGTCTGCTGGAAGAAAGAAGATGGCTGTAGCCTCTGAAGGGAGCAGAAAGAAGAGGAAGACTGCTCTTAGCCTCCAGAGGAAAGAGGAAAAGAAACATCCAGCAGTTGACATTCAAGGAGGGAAAAGAAGCCATAACCTGTTAGAGCCGGAATCTCCAGCCCTCTCTCTGCCGGAATCTCCAGCCCTCTCTCTGACTTGCCTGAAATGTGCACCAGATGCCCCATGCCTTATGACTCAAAGAGCTGTTTGTTTTTGGTACAGCCTAACAAGTCACAGAACGACCATCACTGGCGCTATCCGGGTGAAGGAGCCAACCACTTGTGGATACAGTAAGCTCTTTGTTTCCTTTGTTTGTAAATTAAACCCCATAGTGGTTGTTTCTGGAAATTGAGGTCTCTTGTGTTGTGCTCACAGGTGAGAACCCACAGGCCACTAGTAACCTGTCCTCTTACTGGGCACTGTTCTTTGTTAGGCTGTAACCCAGTAGGCCCCTATTGTGTGGGTGTTGTATTGCTATAGCCTTGGTTTTGGTTTGGGACCTTTAGCTATTTAGGGCTTTTTGGTGCTCTCTGGTCTCAGATCCTGGGCAGGCAGGTGGCTGATCCTTCCTTCCATCTGATCTTCTGCTTTGTTGCCCCTTTGTCCTGTGCACCCCTCTTTCAGTTTTGGCTCAAGGACATAGACAGACATTGAACTAGCCTTTCTAGCTGTGGACATAATACAAGGGTGAGAGTGATGCCCATTTGTGTCCAGAGGTGCCACACTGAGGGAGAAGTGTCCCTGAGGTTGAGATAATCTGTGGGGAGTCCTTATGTTACCTCTCTCACATCAAATCAGGGAAACCAGTCTTGCAGGCTTAAACAATTTGGACTTTTAGTCACAGTTCTATCTCTATCTTGAAGGCTTGGGTTTTAATTTTATTTTCTATTCCATTTGAGACTAATGGCATTTTTTTTTAATGTTACATGCTACTTTAAATGTAAGTTGTTATACTACCAATGTTATTTACTGTTTGTTTTTAAAAATCACTGCCAAAAAAACAAAAAGGAAAAATAGATGTGCTTAAAACAGGAGGAGGGAATTTTGATCGCATTAGTTATCAACACTTCACATATGTACATCACTGTTATTGCGATGTAGCCAGAAAGAAGGCTATGTGGCCCAATGAGAACCTGTTTCTCTATGTCCACTTGGGGAATGTTGATCAATAATACTGCACAGAGATGGCTGCTTTATCTGCTTCAGAACCAGGGCTTCCTGGCATGTGATTCTACTAGTTCATGCAATGCTAAAATATTTCTGATAGGCAGTGGAGGAACATGTGACAATTACTGTTCTGCATGAAAATGTTAATGGATCATAAAGGGAAAGATACAACCCCTTTCATAGACCACTTTAATTACTGTAACAGGGAATGTTACCTCCCTGACCATCCATACTAGAGTTTAAAAGAGTATAAATTTTTCATGGAAATTTCCTTTCCATTCATAAATTTCTAGGCAGTTAAATAACTAGCCAAAATAAAGGGTGCTACATGAGGTACATGATCATTCCTATAAATCAAACTCAATTCCAGCTTAAGAGCACATTCTAGAAAATGAGAAGTTAATAAAACCCAGAAGACAGTTAATTTGAATATAAGTTCTTATCTCCCTGCCTACTTAGTAATCGCTTTCTTTAATAAAGTTATTAAAATAATTTGCTTAAAATTATATCTTAATTGTGCAGCAAATGATTGAAATTGAGTATTTGAAAAGCTTGATATTTTAAATGAAGTTTTTTTGAATTGTAGGATTTTTCTTTATTTCATTTCTTTGTCAATGATTCCTAGACAGACATTTTAGTAAATCTATAAAGTGTAACTTGCTTTATCAAAATGTCAGATCTTGAAAAATTATAAGCTAAATAAAATACCTGTGAAAAGACAGTAATTTCTCTTTTAACAATTAAATCAATAGCTTAAAATAGCATAGGTAGTCTATTCACAAGGTAATTCACAATGGGGAAAAATGCAAAGCAAATTGGTCTGGTAACATAAAAGAAAATAATTTTTTTTTTTTTCCTGTTGAGGTAACCAGTTCACAGGTTGTTTGTGATTTAGAGGTATAGGGTCTCCCCCTTCTGGTGTTAATATACCACTTCCACCTCCAGATCTTCCACCAGAGTCTACTGTGCTCCACCTCACTTTTGTTTTTTCCTTTTCTCCCTTCCCTTCTGGTAACTCATTTCTATTTTCAAGTTTTAGGGTTTGTTATTGGCTTGGCTTTAAAAGATCCTTTATTTTGTTTTTGTATATTCCAAATACAGTGTCACTATTCAGTATGTCTTTCTCATTCTGATTTATTTTGCTTAACATAATCCCCTCAAGTTCCACCCATATTGTTGCAAATGTTTATCTTTATTGTAACTCTGTAGTGTTCCATTTTGTGTGTGTGTGTGTGTGTGTGTGTGTATCTCACATCTTCCCCACTGACTCATTTGTTTTGGGTACAAAGATGGTTCTCATGGCTTAGCAATTGTTAGTAGTGCTGCAATGAGCAAATGTGCGCATGTGTGTGTGTGTCTGTGTGTGTGTGTATGTGTTTATATCCCTTTCAATTAGTGATTTTGTATCCTTCAGGTAGATACTGAGAGTGGAATTACTAGATTAGATGGTAGATCCATTTTTAATAATGTCCACTTGGGGAATGTTGATCAATAATACTGCACAGAGATGGCTGCTCTTTCTGTATCTTCCATACTATTTTCTGTAGCTGCTAGAACAGTCTACATTCTCACTAATAGTGTAAAGAATTCCTTTTGCTCTGTATTCTTGTCAGTTTTTGTTGGTTATGGTCATTTTGATAGGGACCATTCTTACAGGTATGAGGTTGTTTCTCATTGCAGTTTTGCTTTGCATTATCCTAATGATGAGTGATGATGAGTATTTTTCTCATGTATCTGTTGGCCAACTGTATGTCTTCTTTAGAAAAGTGTCCTATTTAGTTGATCTGCCAATTTTTGATTGGCTTATTTGTTTTCTCTGTGTCATTTATTTATGTATTTATTGAGTTGCATTTGGTCTATGTAGATCTTGGATATCAGTGCCTTGTCAGATAGCTAATGTGCAAATACTTACCTCCATTCCTTTTGTTTTTGTGGTAGCTTTATTCACGGTGCAGAATAATTTAGTTTGATGTAGTCTGAATTGTTTATATTATTTTTTGTTTTCCTTCCTTTTAGAGATGAATCCACAAATAAATCACTGAAGCCTATATTATGGAGTCAGTTGCCTCTATTTTCCTCTTTATATCTTATGGGTTCAAGTCTTACATTCAAGTTTTTTATCCATTTAAAAATTGTTTATTGAAGTGCCATCATTTACCACCTTGCTAGTATTTTGAGTTGTGGATTTATTTTGGGGCTCTAAATTCTGTTCCACTCATCTGTGTGTCTGTTTTTGTCCTGGTATCATACTGTTTTGATTTTTGAAAACTGGTAACATTGTTCCTCTATTTTTTTGTTCAGCATTACTTTGGTTATCCAGGATCTTTGGGATTCCATGAGTTTCAATATAGTTTGTTTTATATCATTGAAGTATGCTATTGGAACTTTGATAAAGATTACATTGCATCTGTGTATTGATTTGGGTAAGATGGTGTTTTGTCTGTTTGTCTATGGTGTTTTGTTATTTGTCCAATCCATGAACAGGTCATACCATTCCATTTCTTTGTGTTTTCTTCTATTTCTTTTAACAATACAGTTTTCATTGTATTGATCATTCACTCCCTTTATTGAACTTAATTCTAAGTTATAATTCTTTTTGATGCAATTGTATATGTGATTTTTTTTATTTCTCTGATTGTTTGCATAGAGGGAGGCATCTGAATTTCTATATTAATCTTGTAACTTGCCAAATTGCTGAACCGTTTTGTTGTTTTGAATAGTTTTTTAGTGGAGGCAATGTTTTCTATATATGATACCATATTGTCTGCAAATAATGAGAACTTTCATATTTCTTTCCCAGTTTGGATTCATTTTATATCCTCTTGCCAAATTTCTACAGTTAAGATTTCCAATACTGTGTTGAATAGTAATGTTTAAAATGGTCATCCTTATTTTGTATCACAGCTTAGTGGAAATGCTTTTAGTTTTCACCATTGAGAATATTGTTAGCTATATATTTGGCCTTTATGATATTGAGGTATATTCAATCTACCTATGTTTTATGAGAGTTTTACCATAAATGAATGTTTAATTTTATTAAATGCTCTTTGGGATCTCTTGTTACAATCATATGATTTTTATTAATGTGGTGAGTTATGCTAATTGATTTTTGGATGTTGAGGCATCATTGTGTCCATGGGATAAAGCCCACCCATTGTCTATGACTCTATTAATGCAGTGTTGAATTTGGTTTGCTTAGATTTTGTTGGGGATTTTAACTATTCATTATGGAAGTTTTTCTTTTTATAGTGGTATGTAATTTTAGTTTTAGGGTTATGTTGATCTCATAAAATGAACTTGGATGTTTTCCCTCATTATCAATTTTTTGGAAGAGATTGAGAAGGGTAGGTATAAGCCCATCTTTGAATATATGTTAGACCATATGTTCCTGGACTTATGTTATTTAGGAGAGTTTTTAATTGCAGTTTCAATATCTTTGCTGTAATTAATCTGTTGAGCTTCTATATTTCTTTATGACTCAGTCCTAAGTCATTGCTTACTTTTAAGAATTGGTCTATCTCCTACAGGTTATTTAACTTACTAGCATATAAATGTTAATAGTAATCTCTTCTGATTCTCTGAATTTTTGCAATTATCTGTTGGAACTTCTTTCATTTATAATTTCACTTATTGGCACTTTCTCCCCTTTTTATAAAAGCTTAGCCAGAGGCTTATCTATTTTTGTTTGTTTTAAAGAACAAGCTTTTGCTTTCACTAGTCTTCTGGATGGGCTTTTTGACTACAATCTCATTCATTTCTGCTCCATTTTTTATTATTGCCTCTCTTCATCTGGATTTTAGTTTAGTTTAGTTTAGGTTTTTTTTTTTCCATCCTTTTCTAGTTCCTTAAGTTGACAGATATGATTACTTATTTGTATTCGTTCTTGTATATTGATGCAGGCCTGTATTACTTTATATAGCCTGGTAAGTACTGCTTTTACTCTGTTGCATATGTTATGCAGGCCTGTATTACTTTATATAGCCTGCTTAGTACTGCTTTTACTGTGTTGCAGATGTTCTGGTAGGTTGTGTTCCAATTTTCACATGTCCCAAGTTGTTTTTAATTTATTCTTTGATTTCCTCAATACCAAATAGTCATTCAGTAGTATGTCATTCTGTCTTCACATAGTAGATGTTTTTTCTTGCTTTCTTTGTGTGAGTAGGTTCTAGTTTGACACCATTGTTGTCAAAGAAGATGGTAGGTATGCGTTTGGTCTTCATGAGATTTTGATACTTGTTTTGTGACTCAACATGTGGTCAATCATAGAAAATGCTCATGTGCTCTTCAGAAGAATGTGTATTTAATATTTTGTGTGTGGGGTGGGGGGGAGGGTGCAGTACCCTGTAAAGCTCTATTAACTCATACATTCATATTCTTTAAGACTATTTTTTTTTTCCTGGTTGATCTGAAAGTGGGTTATTAAAGACGCCAGCCACATCTGTTCTGGTCCCAGTATCTCTTTACAGATTTGCTATTAATTTCCTTATGTATTTTGATATTCCTTCTTTTAGTGAGTATATATTGATTGTATATATTGATGGTTGCTATGTTTTCCCACTGTGTTGTTCCCTTAATCATTGTATAATGCCTGTTCCTGTCTTAACAGAATGTGTATATTATCTGATCTGATACGAGTAGGGCTCTCTCTGCCTTCCCTTGTGTCTTATGTGCTTGTTGGAATGTTTTCTAGCCCTTTTCTCTGAGCCTATGTTTGTCTTTGGGGTGCAAACAGCTGGAAACTGCTGAAAGCTGGATCTTCTTTCTGATTGAACAGTCACTTGAGATTTTGATTGGTGAGTTCAACCCATACACATTTAGGACAATTATTGATATATTGAAGATGTGTTACTAACATTTTGTCCTTAATTTATTTTCTCTCTCTTATTTCCTTATTCACATCTTTGGGGAAAGTTGCTGTTGGATTTAGTTATATCTTTTTTTTTTGGAAGGAAATTCTAGTGTTTGCAAACTCCTTCATCTCCTATTTGTCTGAAAGGCATTTATTTCTCCTTCATGTCTGAACAAAAATCTTTCAGGGTAGAGTGGTCTTGGTTGACTGTTTTCCTTTAAATATTTTAATGATTCCATTCCTTTCTCTCCTAATGTTTCCTTAGAGAAGTCAGTTGTAACCCTATCAGTGTTCTTTTATAGGTTATCTGCTTCTTTCACCTACTCAACTTTAATATTCTTTCTGTGTCTTGAACTATTATGATTTGTGGTTACAGTCTCATTAAATCTAGGTAACCATCAATATTTTAGCTTCATGGACTTGTATTTTTAGGCTCTTCACTAGATTTTGGATTTTTCCTCTATTATTTCTTTAAATAAATTCTCTAATCCCTTCTCTCCTTTTTCCTCTTTTCCTCTTTTACCGTATTACCTTTATTAAAGGACTCAAATAATGCTTGATGTATTTCTTCATTTATTTCTTATTTCTTTCCTTTTTCCCTCCTAGGTCTTAATGTATAATCACCTTCAAGGTCATTGACTCATGCTTCTGTTTTATAGATTTAACCTGATTTAAAAAAAATCTACTTGTTCTTTTACCTCTTATATCTCCATTCTCCATTATTTTCTTATTTAAATTTCAATTTATATCTT
The DNA here is from genome assembly GCF_000260355.1 of Condylura cristata. NCBI lineage: Eukaryota > Metazoa > Chordata > Mammalia > Eulipotyphla > Talpidae > Condylura > Condylura cristata. Next base: position 57,215,804 of record NW_004567110.1, on the reverse strand, counting down.
CTGTTCATTAATTTTCTCATGACATTATTTGTTTTTCTTCTACTTTTGATTACTTTTCCATTTTTCTTTTATTTCTTTAATTTTTTTATCATGGTAATTTTGGGAAAAGTATGTAGTGGGAAGAAAAGAGCTTCATGCTTTTATGGTTGGTCAATATAGATTTGTTCTCTTTCTATGGTGAAGTGTTTCCAGAGGACTAAAGGTATTATTTATTGTATTTTTCCACATCTCCATTATTGATATTTTGGATTCAAGAGTCTTAAACATATAGAGTTTCTACTTTTACAGTCAATGTTACTATAGTCCAGGTAGTAGTAATCTTTAGCTATCTTTTGTGGATAGGGGAAATGCTTGGTGGAGTCTGTCATTAGTGAACATGGATATGCAGGAGGCAGCTTATCCCTGTAATATCACTGATAGTCCTCCTTTATGAATTTCAGACACACATATCTGGAGTTAGTGGGCAGAGCTTTCCATGTAAATTGGCATTGGTGCTTCTAAGAACCGCTTCATTGTATTGGCTTGAGACCTAAGGGAGTTGGGGTAGGAAGCCATGCCTTTCAGCACTTTGTGTTCTTCCCCAGTGGCCCTGTTCACCTGGATCACCTCAGCATTTTCAAATGTACTTCCCCACAGCTAAGTAACTCTACCTTCCCCAAGACAATCCTATCATAGAATGAGTTTAAACAGTAGTTTCTGCCCCAGCTTCTTTCTCTAGGAGACTCTTGTGATATTTGGTTGTTTAGAATTGAATTTTCCCAGCATCTCTTCTGTTGCATGCACTCAGTAGTATTCTCTGATGTCTGGGAAATGCTCTAGTTTGATTGAAACTCATGGAATTCTCTGAGTTCAGTGATTTTATGGACTTCATTAGATTATTCTGTTAGAAGTGAAACAAGGCATCTCCTAGAAACCACCTAAGAAAAATTCAAATCTAAATAAGATATGATATGAAAAGTGGCAATATTAGGGATATCAAAGAAAAAAATGTTTTCAGTAACACTAAACTAATATTAGGTGAAGCCTCTCTACTTCTTGGATTTTCTCCTGGTCTTATAGAAATTCTCTCAGCTTTTTCTTTTAGATTTTGGATTATTTTATTGTTAACATACATCTCATGCTTCTCACTTTTCAGGGTGAAAGAAGTTAAGCTGTAATAATTATCAGATTGCAAATGCTTTTAGGATTATTTATATAGCTGCTTTAGCAGTAGGTTGAGATGCTTCAACTATAAATTTTATCTAGCTGATTTATAGAAATTCATAGGTTAAATATTCTTGTTGAAAATTGACATTGCTTCTTTTGATGAATTTTATAGTCATGTAAGCTATCAATTTAAAACAACTGAAATGTGTAATTGCAAAATAAAAACATCAATAAGTTCAGACCATCATCAGACAATACTGACAATCTCCTGAGTGTCCTCTGCCCTGCCTATATCTGTTGGAAATCTATTTATATGTTATGACAAATCAAAAGAATGTCTACAGATCAATATATTTTCCCCATTCAAACTCTCACTTATTTATGAATAATTACACTTAAGCTGTACTTTTCATATAACCATTGATTTTTGTATAACAATATTAGCATGAAGACAGAGAGGGGAAAAAAATAGAACTGCTGACATTTTAATTCTGTTGTTTTAGTTTGGGCTCTTTAAATGGCAGGTCCCAAGATAGGATCTGAAGTGAAGAATTTTTAAGGGAAGGAGCAGAAGAAGTAAAGGTAGGAGAGACTTGCATAGACTTGAACCTTAGCAGGATTTTTAGAAACATTTAGCCAAGTCATTATGGAGTCCTCAGGATAGTTGCCATGTGACATCTCACTACACCTCAACAGAAGGTGACTGCGTTTCCATGCCACCACATCCAGTCAAGCTGAGAATGACAAGCTGGAAGTATGCTCTTAGCGTTTAGAGTGATAGATCTGAAGGACAGCAGCTGGGGTCAAAAGGCAATAGAACCCTTTCAACACGAGAACCTGAATGTTTCATTTCCATGCCCACTAATGTCACCCCCTGGTTCTGCACAGATCAAGGTTTCCTTGTAGGTTTGGGAACAGCAACTTCATGGTTCTCTTGGCTTCCTTCCCTGCAGGGAAATAAATAAAACAGAGGCCAATTGGAGAAGTTATTCTTGTAGTTAGTGTAGCTCACATCCTTTCACTGATCATTTTGAATTTTCCTCACCTTCAGCCATCACTTTTGCAGATCTTGGTAGCTTATTTAGTAATATAACTTCCATTTTTCAAGGATCCGGACCCTTAACCCATCCTACCCTTCTCAAGTGAAAGTTGCTGTCCATGTTCATCATATTTATCATGGGGCAGTGGAGTACCCAATGACATTAAGTGGACGACCTGTTTTAGACATGTACTATTTCCTACCTCCCCAAGAAAAAGTAGCCACATTTCCTCCTGAAGAGAAGGGTTAGTCACTCCTGCCACAATAACTCATTTTCTTTCCTAATGGATCCTGGGCACAAAGAGCCCAGAGTGACTTGGTATCAGCCATAACTTGTAGTTTACAGGATACTTGCTGTGCCCCCTGGAAAAAGTAGTATGACCAGAAACTCCAGCATAGTATTTAAGAATAGGATGCCTAAAATCCCCCTAGTAGGACACTAGGAATGATGATGTATATATTTTTATGTTCTTCAGTCTCTGAGTTAATGCATCATCACCTTGTAAAAAAAATATCTATCCCTCCTTTGAAAGTGTTGCCTTCAAGCTAGCAGCATTTAGCTGTCTTCAGAAGATTGTTCCAGTACTCTGTTAAACTCACTGCCCACAGATGTTGCAGAATGTGAGGTAGCCTATGACCTTATGGTCATAGGTCCAGGATCATCTCTTCACTATAATGAGGGCCTCATGGAAGAATGCTTTGTTCTGTGGACTTCTTGTACACATGGCTCAGACCTCATATAAACTCTAGTTAGTAGTGTTGGCTAAACACCAGCATCAAGGAAAGCCAAATTTACCTGTGTGAGGATGAATTGCTACCCTTCCAGGATTGAATGATACCAATGTGGGTGACTTGACCAAGTGATAAGTTAGTCTTCTGGAGTAATTATTTTATATCAGTGATTCTAAAACTGTGCCCCTCCCCCCAGCAGCAGGAGCTACCTCACCTCAGCAGTGGGAGCACATAGCAGCAGTGGTAGTCTACCCTGCTGGATCAATCAGATGCCAGCTATAAGCTAATTGACACTGAATGGTCTAGTCAGCCATGGGATTGAAAAGGCACCCTGAAAGGGGATATAAAGCAGGGCTGGAAGGACCTGTGGGGACACTGTTCCAGGCTCCAAAGAAATAAGGGGAAGACAATATTCCTGGCCTCTGTGAAAAGAAGAATAAAGAAGCATTCAGCTGCCAACCTCCAAGGAAAGAAAAGCCAAAGACATTTGTCAGAGCCTGGGGCCCTTCCTGTTACCACCTGAAAGGAGCACCAAAGACCCCGGTCCTGAGGTCTCAAAGAGCTGTTTGCTGTTGGTATTGTCCAACAACTCACTCAAGCTGTTAACACTTGGTGACTCTGACACTGCCTCTGGTGACCACCACTACTGGTCATTTCCGTCCAGCTCTGTTGACAGGTGACCAGCACTTGCTTACATCTGTACTTCTGGTGGGTACTATCTAGTGTGAGATAGCTGGCCACTTGTAAAATTGGCCTGTTTGGGAAATTGTTGTGACTCCTGGATTCTGAATATCTTGCAATTGTGTGTGCAGGCAAAACCCATAGAGAGTAGCATCCTCTGTTGGGAATTATGCTTTGATAGGTTATAGGCCCCTGCTGCATTAGTATTTGTTATAGCACTTGTTTAGTTTCTGGCTTTTGGGTTTTTGGCTACTCGCTTATCTTGTGCAGCCATTCTTCCTGTCCTGCTTCAATTTCAGTGTTGGTCTCTGTGCTGATAGATGGGCATTCAGAGTAGCTAGATAAGCCTTGATAATTGGGAGTACATGCTGTTGGAACAATACCTACTCTTCATCTCTGTCACCAGAGCCAACATGTCCATGTGTTCATTGCAGTTGTTCTACTAACTCGATGGTGTCAATGACAAGACTAACTTCAACCAACGAGATGCATTATTATATCCTATTTCATTATTCATTGGATCTTCTCTGGTGAATGTTTTCTGGTGGGTGTTAAGATGTGAAATAGAACTTTTTTATTCTTAGTTTTTGTCCTGTTTGTGGGCCTTTACCCTAACTTGCATTGTTTTCACCTTCCAGTTCCTTTTCTTCTGCACACAGGTCACACTATTGGCCATTATCCGGTTATCTAGGTATGTTTTTCCTTGGTTAACTTCTTCCACTCAAAGTGCCTGACCCATTGCACCCCATACATATCTACCAATTCAGAATATTTCTTTTCTGTTGTTTCAAGGCTATTCTTATATGTGATAATAATATGCAAATCTTCATTAATTTAGGTTACCACTCTAATCATCAGAAAACCTCTACATAAGCCAAAATTGGCTCTTTTCCCTCCTACATTAGTCATTAGCAAATCCTCACCAAATGTACAGCCACATGCACAAATTGGGGAGGCCTCTGATGAATCCATAGTGGGTCATCTGGCATCTGAATCATATTCTCAAGAAATTTACTCATGACCTGTTGTCTTGATTAAGCCCTTTTCCAAAATGTAGCATAGATATATGTGACAGTGGAATACTGTTAGGCATGTGTGGCTTTATGATACCTTTATGGCATTGCACATATTAAGCAGATTGTTATGTCAGTCATTTGGTATACCATGTCCAAGTCATCCACCTTTACCAGAAAACAAAATTACTCTTATTTCTCAAAAGCCATTTGATTGACAAAATGTTCGTCAGAATCTCAGGGTTCTAATGTTAAATCTTGTAATTTTTCCAATCAATGATATGGACCAAGTCAGAGGGGTGCATTGAAATGTAGCTTGAAATTGTTGTAGAATCCTTTCTCATTCTTAACCCCTTCATAGCTGGCAATATTTTAAGTGGCCTGTTTTGTATTTTTAGGTATGGAGTGTGTTATGTCTAGAATGCACAGAAACCAGTCAGACTTTTTTTTTTTTTTTATGGTGAGAGATACAGGAAGTGGTAATTTGCTTTTACTTTGTATGTGAAGTTACAATGACATAAGCCCTAGGTGCTAAAATTTTCCTGAATTGGTGTTTTAGAGTATACTATGATAGACGGTAGGAGAGTTAATAAATCCCGAAGGCAATCTGTAAGTGACTATTTTTGTTGGCAAACCCCTGTACACACACATACACACACACACACACACCACACACACAGCAGGAAATTCATGAAACAGCAACATGAAAAAGTAGGGTTGCTTTCAGACTATGCTGCAGGTCTGACAACTACAGAAGGAGAGTAGGGAGGACAGGACTGGCTAGGAAGCATCCTAGACTGCAGTACGGTTCCTAAAAATTTTCAGACAGACTTGCAGAGCTCCTCTGCATCCCAAAATTGTGTTTTGAAAGAGACCCTAGTGAATGTAGGGTGGATCCTTGAAGAGCAGAAGTGGGTCCTCAGGCAAGTGGGCAGTTTCTGTGGAAGTAGCTGATACATTTCATGACCACGACATTAATTATTAAAATAAGGACTTTAATAAGGACTGATGAGAAATGTAATTTTGGAGTGTAAATTGAAACACTTTCCCATAATAATATCCATGAGGAATATATATAGACTTACTTAATATTGTTTAAAATAGTTCACAGTGTGTTACTGATGTCAGAGGAATAGAGGAAATATCTGTTAGTTAAATATCAGCTTAGTATCTATAATGTAATAGTAAAAATAAATTTAACAAATAAGATAGGAAGTAAGCTAGACTTTTTGAAGTTTTTGAGTTGCTACCTCTTTAGAAAATCACATTTCCTCATAACACTAAAATAATCCATTCAAACAATGGATTTATCATAGATGAGCAATTCATTCTGGTTTCTCATTAATTTCAGAAATTGAAGTTTTATTCTTCTCATGTGAATTTTTTTTGTAAGTATAAACAAAATTTTAATACAAAGAACACTGATGGGCATTTATCTAGGGCTTTACATAAGTCATTCATTCGTAAAAAAAAGTTTTTAGCTAATAAAGACATTTTGAAACATGTTGATAAAAAAATATCACCTGCCTGTTAGGCTGTTTAATGCTGAAATAAGTCTGTACACTGTGACTGCAGTTCAGAAACTACATAGATGTTAAGAAGCTACATTAACATAAAATACACATCATGGAACATCACCTCCATTGATGACTTTAACAAATTTTTTCTGCTGAAATATTTGTAAAAATGGCCTTCGGCATGAAGGAAAATTTTAAACACAATGTAAGGTGGAAATGTTTCACCACTAAATCGCTGCACAAATTGTGTGCTTTAGAAGCTGAAATACCACTTTGTTCGTATAAGATAACCAAACTTATTGTTATCTGATTGTTATAGCTGATTTATCTCTAGGTGTTAGTACAGGGTTTATTGCGATAGCATCTGACGAGTTTACTTCATGTTCTTTTCTTAAATGTGGAGTATCTGATTTTGGCATACTAGTAAGGGATGTCTTTGCGATGGGGTTCATTTTCCTCACAATGAAATACTCTGCGATCCCGTGGCCCTGTCTGGGGACCAAGCCCAGATCACCTTGGACTTTTCGCCGCCTGGGGCCTTTTCCTGCCTTCTGGCCAGGTGTTTCTTGGTCCCACGGTTCATTCACCCATCAGCTCTGAGCTAGCGGCATCTGGGCGGAGTCCCATGTGAATTTTTAAATAAGATTTATTTATTTATTCATACAGAATGGAGTGCAGGCCAGAGGTGCAGGGGCAATGAGAGGATTCAGCAGAGACATACCGGAGAGCAGAACAGGCAGATCGACAAAGTACACTGCTGAGGTGAGCAGCAGGCAGGTCAGGAGAGGTCTGCCACACCATCTATCACCTCTGGGGCAGGGGATAGAACTTGCACTGAATCAGCTGCAGCTAGCTTGCAGTGCTGTGTCCTACCTAACCTGTGTCCTAACCACCCAGGAGGGCCACGTCTCGTGTGGATTTAATATTGGATTATTGATCTACTTTCACCTGTGACCAGAAAAAACTTTTCTTACGTTGATGGGATTGTGGACTGCTTCAGCCCTTATGGAAAACGATGTGAGATTTCTTAAAATCATAGAAATAGATCTACCTATATGATCTGGCAATTTTGCTTCTAGGTTTCAACCCAGAGTTTGCAAAAACACTAATGTGAAGGGATATATCTATATTCACTGAAGCATTATTTGCAATAGTAAGTTATGGAACAATCTATGGGCTTTACAGTAGATGAGTTTATCATGAAGATGTATGTATACACAGTAGAATAGTACTGAACTATAAAAAAAAGATAAACTATTGGAATTTGTGACAACATGCATGGAACTGGAGATCTTGATGCTAAGTAAAATAAATCAGAAGGAGAAAGAAAAATACTGGATAGTTTCACTGATTTATAGATGATAGAGATGCAAAGTAAAGGGCCAGACAGAACTAAATGGTAACAACTGCTTCGAGGATGACCGTAGAATTGAGGCTACCAGAGGGGAAGGGAGATGATAGAAAGCTGGATGTGAAGAGGGTTCAGTAGAATATGGGGGAGGATTAAGGATGCTAGGTGATGGGTGAGTTGTGGTAACACATTTGAAGATGTGTGATCCTGTACTCGGCCATATACAGTGTTGTAAACCTACTTTACTTCAATAAAACATAAATGCCCAAATAGAACATACCAAAAAGATTTTAAAAAAGAAATTAGAAAAGGAATACAAAAAAAAATCGAAAATGAATAACTTAGGAAAATGTTGAATTAGAATAGAGAAATTTTGTCCAAACATGTTTTTATGAATTTGATGAGGAAAATCCACTTTAAAATGGAACTCAAAAGGAGATTGATCATAACATTTCAAACGGCTTTTACAACAAAAGAAATGCTTTATCTTCTATGATCAGTCAATGGTTCCTGAATTACACTGTTAATGGGGAACAAACCACCCTAAGCAGAAAATTTTTTAAAGATTTATTTATTTATCCACACAAGAACTAGGGTGTATGGCAGAGATGCAAGGGCTGAGAGGAATCACCAGAGACAGAGTAGGGACAGAACAGTCAGATATACTGAAATACACTGCTGAGGGGAATAGTGGGCAAGACAGGAGAGGGCTGCTGTGCCAAGTGGGTCACCTCCCTGGCTGGGGATTGACTTTTGCAGCAGGGGCTTCAGATAGCATCATAGTGCTGAGACTTAACAGGGAGGCCCTTTGAACAGAGATATTGCTCTGTGGTCTAGATCCAATCTTAGGTGGGGTCCAGTCAGCAGAATGGATATCTCACGTCCTTCCTGACACCTGCTGTGCTACCCAATGGACATTGAGTGATTGCAGAAAATCCATCCTCCATCATTACACTTGCTAAGAGAAACAGTAAAAGTGAAACTTCCACCTACCTTTTGCCTTCCACAGCTCCACAGATTAGCTCTGGTTCAACCAGTCTTTATCACACCTGGGTGTGATAACTATAAGGGTTTACAAAAAGGAATCTTTAGCTTTTCTGTCACTGCAACATAAAATAAAGGAATAACTAAAAGAGTGTGGTTAGGATCACATGACCATTCTGAAAATATTTGAAAGGAATAGTGATTTATTCATATATTCATCAATGACACTTGGATGACATAAGAAAAAAATGGAAGTTGACTTCATGTGATTTTTTTCTTTCTCATAAGTAATACATTCCTAACATTGTGCTCTAGTCTAATGCAAGAGAATTGTATGAAGTACTCTTTGTCAAAAATATAAATTAAAAATGCATAAATATTTTATATATGATGTCACATATATAAATTATATAGTTATAGATATTCATTGAAATATACTTGCTGGGCCCTCCCTGGTGGTGCAACAGGTTAGGACGCAGCACTGCAAGCTGGCCACCATTTCTTCAGTGCAGGTTGAATCCCTGTCCTGGAGGTGACCCACATGGCGCAGCAGACCTCTCCTGACCTGCCCGCTGCTCCCCTCAGCAGTGTACTTCGTCGATCTGCCTGTTCTGCTCCCCACTCTGTCTCTGGTGAATCCTCTCACCGCCCCTGAGCCTCTGGCTTGTACCCCAGTTCTGTATGAATAAATAAATAAATAAATATAATTTGCCATGACAAAAGTTTAGAATCAATTTATATTTCTATCTACCATTTGGAGACTAGGAGAAAAAGATATGATATAGCCATACAATGGAATAACATGTAGAAGTTAACAAAGTGAAACAGCTTTCTGTATATCAATATATATATTTGTGTATGCTTGTGCTTTGTGTTAATGATCTCCAGAGAGTGTTTCTTCATCCCTATCCCCCTTCTCTGCTCTGCTGTCTGTTTTGGAAGATTGATCTGTATAGCCTACATAAATGAAATTTCTTGCCCCCTGTTTTCCTGCTTGCCTCATCAAATAGGATCATTTAGAAGTGATCAGAGGGGTGAAGGAAAGGAAACCCAGGACCTTTACTTTTATGTTCACTTTGGTTCCCTTCCTATTGATTACAGTGGATTGTTCATGGGGACTTATGACCACTTCTCAGATTCAAATATCTAAGCCACTTATTAGATATAAAGCTTTTTGATTGGAGACCCAAGTAGATAGTCTTCTCTGTGAATGGTATGCTTCTCTCAAGCCTTCTTGGTGACTATCTTAGGAAAAAGAAAATGCCTAAATATTGTAGGAACTATTATTAATTAATTAAAAGGTTAATTCCTAGAGGCTAGAAATACCCCTGGAGTACACTGGTCAAAATGGAAGCTGATAGAAATCCAGTGGTAGATTGTTGACTTGGGTTCATCTCAGAATGTCCAGTGGGCCCATCCTATGATTTGCTTTTATATCCCCAAATGTGTAGTGACAGTAGACTCACTTAGTAACTGGAAAGACATTTTCATTACTTCTCTTACCTATGGAATGAGAGCTACGTGAAGAGCCTATCTGGAATTGTCACCAGTTTCAAAGTAGTAAGCCAAAATCATACTGTATTCCTAAGGAATTTTTTGCTACTGTCAAATTGATAGGTTCATAAGTAGTTATTCCTGCAATATTTCCATTCAGTTTTCCTTTTTAGCTAATACACAGCCAGGTGCATCATGAAGAAAGATTCTCTTTTACTTCAAAGTTTATCAGGTGTTGATGAAACCACATCTGTGGTTCCAGATGTTACATCTTTATTTCAGAGAAAAACATAGCCCTGACATCTATTTACTATCAAGCACTATGTTTTACCCACTGTAATCAGCATAGGTAATCAGAAACAGCTTGTTTTCACTCTGTGAACATACAACTAAAGTCTTCATCAACTCTTCTGCCCTTATAATATAAACCAAGCTATGCTAACCAGTTTGGTTACTGACCACTAGTAATGAGACTGGTATGGGGAGACTGGTATATGTTCTGAGAATAAAATATATACTGGATTTTCAAGACTCAGAATGAAAAAAATGGAAGATGTTATTAACATTTTTATGTTGATTTGCTGAAATGATATTTTGAATTTATTAGGCTAAATTAAATACATTATTAAAATAATCTCATCTGTCTCCTTTTGCTCTTTAATGTAGGTATTAGAAAATTTTAAATGACACATGTATTTTATATGTACTATTCACTTTATGTGTCTATTAAACAACCTCATCTAGAGGAAACCAGATGGTATTGATAACCTATAGAATGTCACAGAGGTCCATCAAATTGATGAAATTTAAAAAAAAAATTGAACCCAGAGAGACAAAGGCTGCATTCTAGATGCCTCAGGAAGTTTTATCTGTGCCAGGAAGTGAATGATTCCAGAACCTGCTACACCAGTAAAGATTACAGGGTTCCATGAGCTTTTTTTTTTTTACATATGTCATTTTATTTTACTTTATTTGTATTTCCATAGTAACATTTTTATTTTATAATAGTTTATTTTTACATAATTTTGTGTATTTTTCCATCTCAGTTGCAGTCCCCTTGGGTTTCCCATCACCAAATCACCCATGTGCCATCACCATAGTCCAGTGCATTTCCCTCCCTACACTGTTTTTGACCCCATTCCCCATTCCACCCCCACAAAATGTCTCTGGTATATAACTGTTCATCATTAATCATTTTCTTGCCTGTTCCATTATATTCCTGCTATGAGAGGTGCCATCCGTATTTTTCCTTTTCTTTCTGGCTAATTTCACTAAGCATGATCTTTTCCAGCCCCATCCATGTTGCTGCAAAAGACATGTATTTCTTTCTTTTTTTTTTTTTTTTTGGTTGCTGAGTAATATTCCATTGTGTATATGTAACACATATTTTTAATCCAGTCATCCATTTTTGGGCATTTGGGCTGTTTCCATGTCTTTCCAGTTGTGAATAAAGCAGCAATAAACATGGGGGTGCAGGTATCTTTTTGAATCAGTGTTTTTGTGTCTTTTGGGTAGATACTTAGCAGTGGGATTGCTGGGTTGTAGGGAAACTCCTGTTTAGCAGTTTGAGGAACCTCCAAAGAGTTTTCCATAGTGGTTGTACTAGTTTGCATTCCCACCAGCAGTGCAGGAGAGTTCCTTTTTCTCCACATCCTCACCAACATTTGTTGTTGCTAGTTGTTTGAAGATGTGCCATTCTCACTGGGGTGAGGTGGTATCTCATTGTGGTTTAATTTGCATCTCCCTTATTACAAGTGGTTTTGAACATTTTTGCATATGCTTGTTGGCCATCTGTATTTCCTCTTTGGAGAAGTGTCTTTTTAGGTCTTCTGTCCATTTTTTGATGGGGTTGTTTATTTTTGTTGTGTTTCATCAGTTCTCCATATATTTTTGTGATCAGTCCCTTTATTGCTACTTTTGTATGAGAAAAATTTTTCCAATCAGTTGGATATGTTTGTTTTTTGTAATGTCTCTTTTGCTGTACAGAAGCTCTTTAACTTGATGTAGTCCCATCTATTTATCCTTGCCTTAACTATTGTTGCATTGGGTGCTCTATCTTTAAAGATGTCGCTGAAGTGTATGTCATGTAGTGTTTGGCCCATCTTTGCTTCCAGGTATTTTATGGTTTCTGTTCTTTAATCTAGGTCTTTAATCCACTTCGAGTTGATTTTTGTGTATGGTGAGAGGTAGTGATCTAGTTTCATTTTTTTGCATGTAGCTTCTCAGTTTTCCCAGCACTATTTGCTGAACAAACTTTCTTTGTTCCATTGTATCTTCTTTGCTCCTTTGTAAAAGATTGGGTTTATATCTGGGTTTTCTATTCAAATCCACTGGTCTGTATGTCTGTTCTTGTTTCAGTACAATGCAGTTTTGATTATTATGGCTTTGTAGTGTAGCTTGAAGTTTGGGATTGTAATGCCTCCATTCTCTCTCTTCCTAGTCATGAGAATTTTGGCTATTCGAGGTCTTTTGTTGTTCCATATGAATCTCATCAATATTTTTTTTTCTATTTCTTTGAAGAATGTCATTGAGACTTTTATTGGGATGGGATTAAATCTGTATATCACTTTGGTAGGATGGCCATTTTGATGATGTTAATTCTCCTGATCCATGAGCAGGGGATGTCTTTCCATTTTATGGTGTCTTTTTGTATTTCGTTTAACAGTGTTTTGTAATTTTCTTTGTATAGGTCTTTTACCTCTTTTGTTAGAGGTATTGATTCTTTTTGTTTTAATTGAAAAGGGGATAGGTTTTATTATTATTATTTATGTGTCTTCTGATTGGTTGTTTGTGTATAGGAAGGCCTCTGAATTTTTTGTGTTGATTTTATATCCTGCTACCTTGCTAAACTGGTGGATGGTTTTGATTAGTTTCTCTGTGGATTTTTTAGGGTTTCCCATGTAGATAAACATATCATCTGCAAATAAGGACAGTTTTAATTCTTCTTTCCCTATTTGGATTCCTTGTATGTCTTTTTCCTGTCTTATTGCTCTGGCTAGAACTTCCAATGTTATGTTGGAAGTTCCTGATCTCAAAGGAAAGGTTTTCAGCTTTTCTCCATTGAGGATAATATTGGCTGTGGGTTTGTCATATATGGCATTTATCATGTTGAGGAATGTTCCTTCTATTCTGAGGACTTCCAGGGCCTTAAACATAAATGGGTGTTGAACTTTGTCAAATGCCTTCTCCGCATCTATTGATATGATTATGTGGTTTTTATTTTTCTATTGGTTGATGTGATTCTTTACATTAATTGATTTTCTGATGTTGGGATTCCATGAGTTTTTGACACACTGTTGCTTCCAAAGTACTGGCTCATGCATTGCTCTGTCTTGCACTGCTCACCATCTATAAAGAAATACAATGGTTAGTGAACTGAGTTTGATGTTGGAGGTAATGTATTCTATATCTTAGCATGCTGTTCTGACCAATTCACCATCAAGACTACTAATTCTGAGTAGAATGCAGGGCAAAATTAACCAGTCAAGTAGCAAAGAAAATTTGAAACCCTCAGCAGAATGTCCTGCTGTCTTGCTTCCTGGGCTTTGCCTAATATACTCAACAATATCAGAGTGTTTTTTACAAGACCAAGAAGGGAATCAGAGCATTTGTCCCTTAGGTTTTGCACTCTTATTTGCTGAGATTCATCTCCTTCTGAAAATCATCTCACCATGGCTACAGACTCTGGTAAGAAATGCAAGTCCAGCTGTGGTACATAGAAAAGTTGCTTGTCATGAACTGGGTATTATACTTTCTACTTAGTAATAAAAGTGGACATACTCCAATTGTTGTATTATAAAATGGCACAAGTGCATAATACAGGCAGGTAACAGACTCCCATTTAATTTACTATTTTCCCAAATGCCAGTGATCAATTCCATTGCCTCATGGGAATTTCCTTAGACCACTTAATCTAAGTAAAAAACACACACCCCCCCACACACAGAGACACACAGTCTGGTTTACTGATGCATCTACATCAACTAATAGCATATGACATCTGCAGTTCTGCTCTTCCCTGGGTGACCCTGCAGTCAGGCCTTAAATTACTTCAATCTTATGAAGATTGATAGAAGAGAGGATGCTTCAGAGAAAAGGTTTGATGTCATCAGGGTTTGTCTTATGAGGTTTAAGGAAAATAGCTATCTTTAGAACATCATAATTTAAGGTGAAACACCAATTATGAATTTAGAAGCTGTGGCAAGTCATCCACAAGATCGAAAGTAGTTCACTAAACAACAGATTTTCAGTGTTAGATAAGAGGGCTATATGATGCCAACCTGATCTTTCATAACTAGAGAAATGATAATACTGGTTGCAAAGATTCAAAGAACAAGTTGATTCTCTTGCTAAGAATTAATGTGGCTGATGGCTTTAACTTAAAGCCAGTGCTCATTTACTATTCTGGAAATCCTACAGACCTTAAGAATTATGCTAAATCTACTCTGCCTGTGCTCTATAAATGGCCAAGTCTGGGTGACAGTGCATCTGCTTACAACATGGTATACTGAATACTTTAAGGCCATTATTGAGACTTACTGCTCTAAAATTAAAAAAAAAAGTTTATTTCAAACTGTCACTGTTTTTTGGCAACATGTGGTTATCTAAGATCTCTGATAGAGTGGTACAAGGTAATGATTCCATGCTTGCTAAAACACTATTCTATAGCCATGGACCAAGGAGTCATTTTGTCTTTCAAGTTTTATTATTTAAGAAATTCATTTCACAAGGCTAGACCCATCAGAATCATTCATTGAATGGATCTGGGCAAAGTAAATTAAAAGCTTCTGGAATGGATTCATCATCTAGATGCCATTAGGAACACTTATAATTCATTGGAAGAGATCAAAATATCAACATTAACAGAAGTTTGGAAGAAGTTGATTCCAACCCTGATGGATGACTTTGAGGGATTCAAGATTTCAGCTACTTCAACTGTTGATGTGGGAAATAATAGCAGGAGAATTAGAATGAAATGTGACTGAATTGCTGATAGAAATTATAGACAGATAAAGAGATTTTCTTATGGATGAGCAAAGAAATCGTTCTCTTGAGAGATGGAAACTTTTGGTGAAGAGAGAAGGTAAACATTGTTGCAATGGCACCAAAGTATTTGGAATATGATATCAGCTGGTTGATAAAGCAACTGCAAGGTTTGAGAAGACTGACCCTCAAATTTGAAAGAAATTCCACTTCTTCCAATTGTTATCAAGCAGTTTTGTATGACATAGAAAACCTCTTCATTAAAGCATGAGTCAATTGATGTAACAAACTTTACTATTGTCTTTTCTTCATAATTTTCTAGTCATCCAAGCCTTCTGCAACCTGAACAGTTAGCAGCCAACAGCAAGGTAAGATCCTTCAATAGACAACAAGATTATGAGTCACTGAAAGTCCATATGATGCTAAGCACTTTTTAGCAATAATTTTTTAAGAAGGTTTACTTTATGTATGCATACAAGAGCTGGGGTGTAGGTCAGAATTGTAGGAGGTGAGAAGATTCACCAGAGACAGAGTGGAGAGCAGAACAGGCAGATTTACTGAAATATACTGCTTCGGGGAGCAGCAGGTGAGACAAGAGAGGTTTGCTGCACCTGTATGGGTCAGCTCCATGGCTGGGGATCAAACTGCTGATGCAATGGCTTCAGATAGCTTCATTGTGCTGAGACTTAACCCCTTGCATCACCAGGGAGGCCCACTTTTTTGCAATAAAAACTTTAATTAAGGTGTGTACATTATTGTTAGACATAGTTATATTCTAAACTTAATAGTCTTCTGAATAAACATAGTCACAGTAATTTTAATATTCATTGGTAAGCAAAAAGCTCCATAAGACTCCATAAGACTTTATTGCCAAATTTGCTGTATTGTGCTTATGAGGAATGACACCTGCAATATCGTTGAAGTGTGCCTGTACTCCTGATGTGAGCGGGTGTAGTTGTAGGCCAATGTGAAAACAGGGAAAGTGGAGGTAAATGTTTGGATAAGAGAAATACCTTTGAAGGTAAAGTTGGTAGACCAGAAGGTATGCTATCAGAGTGGATGTAGGATTGGACAAAAATAATTTAGATGCTAGCTAGGACAGGATCTCAACAGATGGATCCACAGCATCACCATTTACTGAGAAAATGAAAATGTAGGATGAGTAGGTTTGTGGGTAGGAGGAAATGAAGAATTTAC
Source organism: Condylura cristata (assembly GCF_000260355.1). Lineage (NCBI taxonomy): Eukaryota > Metazoa > Chordata > Mammalia > Eulipotyphla > Talpidae > Condylura > Condylura cristata. The sequence goes on along the minus strand of NW_004567110.1, from coordinate 57,199,667 downwards.
TTTGGACACTTGGAGGCTGTACTTCAAGTCAAGCATGTTGAATACACATTTGGGGATAGCATTCATCTTTGACACTGAAAAAGACTGAATAAAAGTCTAAATTTGAGAAATAATATTGGGTACACACATTAAAATCATGAATCTGACTGAAGAAACCTAGGGATTTATATGGATTTGAGACAAGCCACATCAGTATTCAGAATTTAGGAAGATAGAAATATTCCAGCAAAGAAGATGAGCAATGAGTACAGGAGAAATTGAGTGTGGTATCCCGAAAACCAAGTGAATACAAAAGGTGTTGTATAGACCTCCCTGATGGCCTAGGGATTAAATCTCAGCTCTATCACCACAACAGTCTGAGTTCCATCCCCACCAAGGAGCTAACCCACATATGGCGCAGCAGACCTCTCCTGTCCCACCCGAGACCCTCTCATCAGTGTGTTCCAGTAAATCCTCCTGTTCTGCTCCTCACTCTGTCTCTAGTGAATCCACTCACCAATCCCCTCCCCAACACACACCACTGGCCTATACCCCAGTTCTATGCAAAAAAAGTAAATAAATAAAATAAAGTGAAAAAAATACTTGATAAAAGTGTTTTTACTTAGAGGTACATGGTACTAAATATAATCATGAAAAATGGAGTCAGAAATTGCCATTTGGCAAGATGGACATCATTGTTGATCAACACAAGTGTTTTTAAGTTTGTCAGAATAAAGTAAAAAGAGAATGTGAAGTAACAAAATGGTACACTTAGCAAGAAAATGTCTGTGGGTTTGATATTAAATGGAACAGAGAAATAAGCTAGGAACTGACAGAATCTGTAAGTTCCACAAACATTTCTTTAAAACACGAATATTAAAATATTTGAAAATTACACCTAATGAGGACATAGAAGTTAGAAATATTGTTTGTAGATAATGATGTTCAGATTGGCTAGAAAAGGAACGAGGGCTAGGGAGTGGGGTACTGGTAAAATTTGGAAGCTGGAAGGGAGTAGCACAGTGAGCTGGGAATAGCTGACTGATCAACATATGCCAGCCATGGCTAGCTATCATTGGAAGCTCAAATCTGATGGTCTGGAATCTTAGACATGGTAATGTGAACACTTCTTTTCTCTCAATGCCTCTGCAGTTTGTGCTAAAAACAAGGAGCTTGTCTTATAGTTTCGGGTCTCACAGAGCACCATCAATTTAATGGCTAATCCTTTTACTTGGTGTGCACTGCCTGCTTTCTGTATCTGCATTTCCAGATGGGAATCCAGTAACTTTTCATAGATTTTAGAAAAGACTTTGTATAAAGTAGACCTTATGGGGCCTCCCAGGTGGCGCATTAAGTCTCATGCTTTCAAGCTATAGCAGCCACTGCAGCCTGAGTTTGATCCCTGGCCAGAGGGGTGACCCACATGGTGCAGCAGACCCCTCCTGTCTCACTGTCTGCTCCCCACAACAGTACATTCAGTAGATCTGCCTGTTTTGCTCCCACTCTGTCTCTGGTGACTTGTCTCAACTCCACTGCACCTCTGGTCTGTACCCCAATTCTTCTGCACAAAAACAAATACATAAAATCTTTGAAAAAAAAAGTAAGTGGACTTTTCTGAAGGTCTGCAGTTATAGAATGAGTTCAGATCACAGAACATAAAATGGAATAGTTGCTGAACCTGTGAAATGTTTTTCTACTACCTCTGGTTTCAGCGCCCTGACAAGGCACACAACCCTCTGCTCACTTCTTCCTAGTCCCCCGGGGGACTTTGTCTGCTACCCTCACATGGTTACATATTTACTTACTTATAGGGTTTTTATGTTTATTGAGGCAACCCTGATTACAAAACTGTATGTTTCAGGGGTATAGATTCACACCTTTTTAATTGTAAGTTAACAGACCATGCCCATCACCACACATCAATAATCTTCCACCATAGTCTATTGAGTCCCTGTTCCCTTTGCTGACAAGTTCCCACCTTCTCATCTGGTAGTCTCAGTTTTACAGCCACATTTCTAGGGTTTATTTTCTTTCTGTTCCTTGTTTTGTTTCTTTATCTTCCATATGAATTTAATCACCTTGTATTTATCTGTCTCCTGACTATTTTGGTTAGCATAATCCACTCCAGTTTCATCCATGTTGTTGAAAAGGGCAAGGTTTCATGTTCATTTTTTTTTAATAGCTGAGTAGCATTTCATTGTGTATGTGAATCCATCTTCTTTATCCATTGATCTGTTCTGGGGCACTTTGCTTGGCTATTGTAAATAGTGCTGCAATGAACATAGAAGTGCCTTTGGATGAATGCTTTTGCATTCTTGAGGTAGCTACCTGGGAAAGGATGTTGGGTTATTTTTTATTTTAATTTGACAATCATTTATTGATTTGAAAAATCTTCATACTGTTTTCCATGGCTGGGTCAGTCTACATTTCTAGCAACAACAAGGGTTCTTTTTTTCTTCACACCCTCACCAGCACTTATTGTTTCTGACTTACTGCTTTAGGCTGTTTATACAGGTGTGAAGTGGTACCTCAATGTGGTTTTGATACATAGGACAAGTATGGTTTCTTATTCCTGTTGGCCATCTGTATATCATCATTGAATAAGTATCTGTTTAACTTGTGTCCCTTTTATATTGGGTTAATTATTTTCTTTTTATTGAATTGTATGAGTTCTTTGCAGATTTTGGATGTTAGCCTCTTGTCAGATATATGATTAAGATCACTTTGCAGCTTTGATGTGTGGTCATTTACAGGGCCTTTCATCGCCATGCAGAGAGGATTGGCTGTATTTCTGAAAAGCAAAACACTGAAAGAAAACATCAAATGAAGCTTCATTTTGCAAGTTGCTCACTCATCCCAACTCCAGGAACCAGAGAGCAGCAGTCACCTGCTCCTTCATTACGGGCTCTCAAACTTGGTGTTGTGTATGTGGTGGGGGGAGACAATGACACTGAACTGAACTCTGCCAACAACCAGCAGGTGGTTGTTCTAATCTGCAAAGACCTTTTTTGGGTGACTACATTTTACCTTCCTGGTGAAGCTGAACCCCATGCAGGATGGGTTGCCTCCACCAGCCCTGTGAGGCTAGGGGCTTGGGAGGTAAGTGAAGCACAGAAGACATGTAACCTGTGTGAGGTGACCAGCATACCAATCACTGTGATGGTGGTGACTCATGTGTCCTCACTACCTGTCATCACTGAACTTGGGGCTGCTGGAAAGACTTTAAGTACACAGAAACTCCAGTGAAGCATGAAGAGGGTCATGTTTCCTAAACTGCTCTCAGAGGCCACAGTCAAGTCAGGCTAATCGCAGCCTTTAGTCATAGACTTGTGGCAGGAAGCCTTAGTGTATCCCATTCATGATAAGGAAATTGAGGTTCAGAATAACAACAGCTATCTGATGGCTGAGTTTAGTTGCAGTGAAAGGGCAAGATCCCTCTATCTAGGCCCCTCATCAGTGACTTCATTAGTACAGCAGTAGGATCCCAGAGGTCACTGGGGATCAAGTTTGACCATAGTGTATGATGAAGCTACTCACTTAAAGACTTCCTCCCCCCTTCCTTGTTGGACGAATGTGAGCACTGTGGAAGAGAGGAGTGAGTGAGTGAGTGAGTGAGTGAATGAGTGAGTGAATGTTTTCTTCAAGGACCAGCAGGCCTTTAACTCACTAAGACTGGAACCAGGACTGGTTCTGATGGACCCCTGACTGGGAATGCCTTGCCCCCCTGTTGACTGCCCCTCCAGGCTTCCTTCCCTTCTCTAGCATGTTCTCCAGACTCACACTAATGAGCACCTAGGCAGGGGTGAGGTACCGCTGGTTGAGCATTCTGAGATTTTGAAAGCATTTTCCCTGATCAAGAAAGTTTCCTTCCTGCTAAGAGGGAGATATTAGAGGTTCACTTTTGATTTGCAGGAGTTATGCAGTATAGCTCTTGGAGTGAACTGGAAACTTGTGGAGTTGGAATGCTAATTGTATGTACATGTGAATGTTAAGGTTAATCATATGGACTATAAAATATGGATGAGGGAATGCCTGCAATGAAGGCTGAAGTCCCTGCAAACCTACCAACCAGATTGCATCAAAGATTCTTTATTTAAGATTTTATTTTTATTTACTTATACATAGAACTGAGGTGTGGGCAAGAGGCGCTGGGGATGAGAGGGTCAGCTCCCTGGCCAAGGATGGAACTTGTATTGCAGTGGCCTCAGATAGCTTTACAGTGCTGAGATTTTAACCCCTGCACCACCAGAGAGGCTCTGCATAAAGATTCTTATGGGATGAATCATGTTACTCTAAACTTTACATGCTAAAGCCTTACTACCATTGCAATGTGATTATGTTGAGAGATAAGAGGTACTTATATACCTTAATAAGGTATTTAAGTAAAATGAGGGAACTAGTGTGGGTCCTAATCTAATCTGACTGATGTCCTTATAAGGAAAGGATATTGGAGCCCAGCTATGACAGAAAGGGAATGCTATCTGAATTCACAGTGAGGAGGCCTTAAAGTAACCAACCCTGTCATACCTTGATCTTGGACTTCTATTTTTCAGCACTATGAGAAATGAGTTCTGTTGTCTAAGCCAGCCAATTAGTGGTAATTTATTGATAGGTCTTGGAAAAAGTAAAATAGAGAAGTACAAATTACATTTATTTATAGGCCAACTAGTTCTTAAGCTTTCTATGTTCCAATATAGGAATTGATAGTGACAGTACTCTGTGTCTCTATTTTAATAGAATTGCTAAAAGATATAACTTAGCTTATTTTAGATATGACCAAAGGTTTTTCTTATATATCTTACAATTTATAACTAGTTTTCCCCAATTCTGAGCCGTTGCACATAATCTCCCAGTTTTCATCTCTGCCAGGTAAGTATTAAATATGTGTGTCCTCGTTTTTAAAAACACAAATTGTAGACTGATAAAAATTTGGAGGCATATTTGTGGAGGTTTCAGGGATCTCTAGTGTGATTGAGCACACCCATTGTGGAAAATGTGAGACTAGATGAATGTCTTCTGGTAAGGGGGTTTTGGGAAATTCTCACTGAAGGGCAGCTTACAGGCAGAAATGAAGAACAGCTGTTATTAACTGCCTTTGTATCTCTATGCTAACTTTTCTATAAATATTTAAAGAAAAACAAGACCATCATTTACAGAATTCACTCTCATAATCAAAAACACTTGATTAAACCTCCTATAATTTGCTCCTACACTCTTGAACAACATCACTTTGGAGCACTGAGCTTGGGCAAATCAACCCAAGTACCTACTGAACAAAAGCATGCTGATGTTATCTGGGCCACCTCGACATCCAGGCATAGTAAGCAACACTAAGTCTCCACCTTCCCTGCCAGCAGGGCTTTAATGTGAAATTAGGAACTGGGGTTTTGGGAGCAGGTCTGGAATCTGAAGACCCCAGGCAAGATCCTTCTTAGTTCTTGTCTTTGGTGAGGAAAGGATTCAACATTAAGACCAAAGATACAGAAAAACAAGAGATTTACTGATAGGTAGGTAAGAAGAACAAGAAAGCTCTTCCAGCAGAGAGGGGTCTTCAGTAGTTACCCAATGAGAAGCAGGTGCTTAAATGGGTACAGTGGGCGAGGAGCAGGGTTTTGGTGGTTGGGTGCCTCACCCTGGTTGTCTGGGCCTGTGGGGACTCCTTGGTTACCCAAGCCCACATTACCTGGTCTACCTTTCAAACACTAGCTTTGGTCTATTACTTTAGCACTGTGTTATTGTGTTGGTGTTATCGCTCTCAGTCTCTCTCTCTTTCTCTCTATAAACAAATCCTACTATTTTTGTTTTACACTGTGTATCTGCCTTTCAGTCACATCTTGCAGTCTTAAGTGTACAGGAAAGGACCCACGAACTTGACCATTCACCCACATTTTGCAAAATTTCAGGATCTTGCCATTTTTGACAATATGGATGAAACTACTAAGTGAAATGAGGCTAAAGGGAAAAAGACAAATATCAAATGATTTCATTCATATGTGGACAACAGTGAAACACAATAAAGGGACAGGCAAAATCAAATACAAAGAAACTATAGAATTGTGATGATAAAATTGAAGCTACCAGAGGAGGCGGGTGAGGTTGGAGAGTAAAGGCAGAGAAGACATCATGGACTATGTGGAATATGAGTGCTGTGTTGGTGGGTGTGGCATGGTGACATACATTTGAAGACTTGTGAACCCCTACCCCTAAATCATATACAGCATTTAAAACCAATGTTACTTCAATAAAAAAATAATAAAAGAAAGAGCCCCAGGTCACTCAAGCCATGGCTGATCATGCTGGAGTCAGTGGCTTATTGCTATCTCAATATTAAGACTTAGTTAGCATTTTAGCTGGAATTACATTAAAGTTTCATATTACATTTAGAGATTATTGGTAATTTTAGGATGCTGACATACACAACCATCTAGTCTATCATTTCTTTGATATTTAAGTAATTTGAAGTTTCTACATGAATTTATTTACTAAATATTTTTTATATATATATATTTCATTATGAACAGAATGATTTCCAAAATGTAATTTCAAATTCATTTTGTCTATATAGTCAATAATTTAAAAAAAGTTTACATAGTGATCAAACCTGACTATGTCGAATAATTAATGACATGTCCTGTTTTCTTTGAGGATTTTGGGGTAGGTGTAGAAATTCATACTCACCTAGAATTGACCAACGGAAAGAATCCTAATCAGAGAATGTTCCATCATGGGGTATTAAGAAAATGAGTAAATCTCTACTATCTGTTATTTTCAAGGCCCTTAATAGCCAACTAGTATTACTGTTGATTTTTCCAGTAATATTTCCTATGTCTACTTAGTCAAGCTTCCTGTTTATTAAAAGTCTAATATTTAGATTCACTCTATGTGTTCAGAAGTTTTGATATTGATAAAAGTTTGACCTTCATATTGATGTATGGGGTTATAAATCATTATACCTACCCTACCAGAAAAATATAGTAATTTCCTAACAATCACCTCTAATTTTGGGTTCTCTTAGGCCTATGATATGTAAAACTTTGACTATGATTTGTAACCTCTATTCAAGCACTTTTGAAATTTCAAAATTAATCAACTGGGTACACATACTTTAGCATTATTCTAAAATGTTTGGAAGATTATAAATTCTTGATTTTGTTTTACAAGCTTCAGCAAATGTCCATGTTGCAAATATTAATAATAAATGTTACTTTTCATACCCTATTTCATTCTTGTGTAAATTATTTTAAATACCTACCCTATAAAACTGTAATTTACAAGTCAATTTGATTAAAACATTAAGAAGTTCAAGATCTCTTTCATTTTACAAATGCCAATAAATGCAGCTGAGATAGTGAAAAATCCGTATTTCCTGGCCTTGATTTCAGTACCAAAGAAATGTACTTAGTAATTGCTTCACGAGAGTTTGCCCAAAAAAGAGAAAATAATACACTTGTTTAAATATTATTTGAAATAGAGTAGATACTTAATAAGTATGACTTGTATCTGAAGAGATTGAATCTTCCTAAGTTAATGTCAACAAATTAAATTAGTAAATAACCTATTGTTTCTATACCACTAATGTTATTGATCAATAATCACAGACAGAGGACTTAGTAGACTCCTAAAAGCTGCTGCTCAGCTATAAACAACTGTTCTTTGAATACCTTTTGTACTTTTAATTTCTGTGTTGATTTGGAGTAAGTATATTTTTGTAATTTTAAAGCTGTCATTATTTAAATTGAGGTAATAGAGTTACATTGTTGTTTGTAGTTTGGGTGTAGAGGGGTCCCTCTTTCATGTCTTATTACCATTGTACACTCCCCACTAAAGCATCTTCAGTCCACCACCATGTCCCTTGGGCTGCCTCCTGGTTTTGTTCTTATCCTTCCCTCACTCCCTCTTTGGTGCCTCAGTTTTTATAATCAGTTTACAGGGATTAATTTATGAGTTCGATTTTCTTTGACCCTTTGCTGAACTCTCCAAATTCTATGGCTTAGATCTTTTAAAATGTTATGTCATTCATCCATACAGTCATCATATATTTATTGGATGCATTCTAGGTGCTAGAGAAATATCGGCGAGATATATTAGATAACTATTCATGGTGTCATTCTCTTAGATTGAAAAAAAAAAACATATTAACTGGGTAAAGACATAAAGACATGACAAAAATATTAGCAATAAAATATGAGAAATCTCTAGTTCAATAGAGATTTTAGTTTTTTACATGCTAATTTATCCATGCGTGTATTATCAGTGGCCTCACAAAGCATGTGGTAATGTTTGGGGAAGAATCAGGGAGAAGCATGAGACAAATTGGTTGGAGATCATAAGTCAGAGACACATCAAAAGTGAAAAAATGATTTCTATAAGTCACTGCATGGTCTTTTGCTCTAAGATATTTGCTAACCAACAGACTCATTATTTAATACCAGCAATTTACTAAATGAAAACAAGTTTTATTCACCCACATAAAATACTGGGTTTTTGGAAACAACAAGAGAAAAACACAAAGCCACAAGAAGTAGTTTCACAGGCATCAATTGTAATGTTCCCTCAAATTACCTTGTCAAGCACTTAGACTGATCTGCCTTGGAAATAACAGAAGTTAAATACTTAGTATGCTTTGAAATGGAGAGGAAACCATAATTCCCTGCCTTTCTGTATTCAGTGAAGTTGTGTAGTAGACTTCTGTTGCAAAATGCAAGTCAATGCTTGCAATAAAACATTTTGTCTTATGCAGAACAATAAACTAAAGAATAGCAGTCACCAAGTTCGGTTTGGCCACTAGAGCTATCTTTTGAGGACTCATCCTTCCCAAAGGGCTGCATAGCCGAAGTGAAGAGGAAATAAGAGTCAAAAGACTGTTTCTCAGCTTTATCACACGAGCTTCGGCAAGCTGTTTAACCCCCTTGAAATTTACATTTTTCATCTTGCAAGCTTATGAATGATCATACTAGACGAAATGTAAATAACTCAGTATAACTAGACCCTGGGATCAGTTTAAGGGTGTGGAGAACAAAAAAAGTTAGAACAAACGGCTGAGTTCAGCTGATAAAAAGGTACCGAGGACTGTACTATGGACAGGACTTTATTTTACAAGGTTTGCATCAGAAGTCTGTAATTGAACTGATTTATTTATTTAGACATACAGAACTGAGGTACAGGCCAGAGGTGCAGGGCCAGTGAGAGGATTCCCCAGAAACAGAGTGGGGAATAGAACAGGTAGACTGACAAAGTACACTGTTGAGGGGAGCAGTGGACAGGTCAGGAGAGGTCTGCTGCCCCATGTGGATCACCTCTGGGGCTGGGGATTGAACTCACACTGAAGCTTGCAGTGCTGCATCCTAACCCATTGCACCACCAGGGAGGGCCCTGTATCTAATTCTTAATCTTTTGATTATTTTTTAATTACCTCCTTATGCAAACATCATCTTAAGATGTCCTTAAGGAAAGTTTACTTTAGGAGAGCCTGTTTCAATGAGTATGTAATCTCTTGGAAAAGCACTGCTTAAAAATCTTATAACCAAGGAAATAAATTACAACAAAGCAAAATCTTAAATAAAAGCAGATAAAAACAAAACTGGTAGCCCTAGGTTGAATAACGCATAAAGTACATGTGATTAAGTCTCTCCCTGGTGGCACAGGGGGTTGGAGTGCTGCATTGTGAAGATAAACCAAGCTGTGGCTGCTTCAGTATGAATTCGATCCCCACTCTGGGAGGTGACCCACATGGCGCAGCAGACCTCTCTGGTCTCACCCGCTGCTCCCCTCAGCAGTGTACTTTGTTCATCTGCCTGTTCTGCTCCCCATTCTGTCTCTGGTGAATCCTCTCACTGACCTTGCACCTCTGGCCTGTACCCCATTTCTGTATGCATAAAATAAACAAAGTCTGAAAAGAAAACCTACATGTGATTAAATTTCTCACATGCATCCAAATAAATCTAAAATTTATATTTTGTAACCTAGATATGTACTCTCCAATATTGACCATTATTTGCATGTGACTACTGACCATTTGAAATGTGTCTAGTCTAGACTGAGATGTATAAATGTAAACTACACCAGAGATTTCAAACACTAACTTTAAAAGAAAAAAATGTAAAACCTCATTCATAGTTTTATATTAATTTCAAGCTTAATGATATTTTAGAATAGTGTAAAATAAAATGTATGGTTAAAAATTGATCTCACTTTTTTTTTTAAAGATTTATTTGTGCACACAGAACTAGGGTACAGGCCAGAAATGCAGGGGCGGTGAGTGGATTCACCAGAAGCAGAGTGGGGGGCAGAACAGGCTGACTGACAAAGTACACTGCTGAGGGGAGCAGCGGGTGGGTCAGCAGAGGTCTGCCGCACCATGTGGTCACCTCCAGGGCAGGCGGAGATCGAACTCATGCAGAAATGGCCTTAGCTTCTTAGTGCACTGCACCACCAGGGAGGGCCTGATCTCACTTTTTAAAAGTTGTAGTGAGACTAGTAGGAAAAAATAAAACTGCATATGTGGCACATATTCCATTTTATTTGGAAAGCATTGTTACAGATTATTCTAGAGAAGTACTAGAAATAGACACATCAGCTCAGCATTGCTTTCTTTTTTGTTGGTGGTCCTGAAGAATGATTAAAGCTACTTGAAAATAGAGACTAGATTTATTTTCATAATTCCTAGAAGAAACTGCAATCTACATTCAAGTCTATAGTAGTTTAGTTTAGTTTAGTTTAATTTGCTGTGACCAAGGGTCTTGGTATGTCAGTGTTCATCATGACCAACTCTCCAGAGAGCACAGTCCAAACAGAAGGGTGTATAGGCATCAGGAACAAAGTTGGCCTGTACATCAGGTGCTGAAAATAGAGATACCTAAAATGTCACAAAGACCCAGAAACTGTACAGGAGGGAAATTTGAAGATCCTTTTCAATGATAAACTTCTTAACAGGATGGGACTTCATCTTTTACAGGGGTATTAGTGACATAAGCTGATTTAATTATTAAATAAGTATTATTAAATAAGTTAATAAATAATGACTTATTATTAAAAAAAATATGTTAGCTGCTAAGACTCACCACTTAAGATTTTGCATGTGATGGAAAAATATACCTCTTTTGTATTTTAATTAGATAATCTATGATTTGTAAAATTATTTCTAACTGGAAGAGAGCAGAAAAGGGTTGCCTATGAAAAATCAAGTTTCAAAGTTGCCTCATTTCATTTTTCACTTTTGTGAACATGAAAGAGATTAATGCCATAATTCCAAACTGGCCATTATGTTCCAGACATATAACCTGAACAAAAGTGAATAATAGATATGCTGGAAATCCCTGTTAACAAATGTGTATAAGCCACTTTGTTTGATGTACTAAAAAAATGAAATGAATAATTTGTGTCTAACATAATTATTTGTGTCTGAGAACATCAATCCCTGTGCAGGTATGGAAAACTGGGAGGGTAGTGCCTGATTCTTTCCCCTGGCAATAAAGACAATGAACAACGAAAAGCTTTCCTTGGAAGGTTTACAAGTTCATATCTACAAATACCTTGCTGTTTTCTTTTGTACAAATACAAAGAAAACCTCTTTATCAGCTGAAGGGTTGAAACTATTAGGATGATGAAACAAAAAGAAAACATTAATCTGCAGCCCCACCTGCCAATTTCACCATCGTCCTACTGCGAAAGATGTCCCTGGTATGCCAGTGGGTAGATTCGCAAGTGATTTTAAAATCTGTACTCACTGGCTGGTGATCTCAATAACAGGCATATACTCCAGGCTAGGACTTTGTAATTAACTGCTGGCACAGGATTCTCAGTGAAAGATGGTGATGATTCAAAGCCATGTTCAAAAAAGAGAGCTACTGGAGTAATAATAATAATTGAACCCCTAAGGTTTTGATAGCTGGCGTGTCAATTTGGCATTGCTCTTCTCTCGAGCTGTTAAGGATGTCAGATTTTATTCTGACAAACAAAGAGGGGAGGTCCTCCCGGCGTGGTGTGTTCAGGTCTGAAGAGCTTCATGATAATCACACACTTCAGGGTCTCTGCCGACCCCACAGGAGCAATTAACTAATTGTCCAAAAAGCCCTTTGTAGTGAATATGCTTTTTCAGAATTTCAACACATGGGCTTCAAACAGTGGAATGACAGGACTATTCAATATTGGCCTAATGATACCAGGCACAAAATAACATGCATTATGCTTTGCATATTTCGGTTTATCACCTTTCCCTTGAATTTATAAACTTTTTTTCATGTTTGATTCTGCTTAATTTATACAGAGTATTTCTTGTCAAAGTGCCATCATTAATATTGTCATTTTCAACAAAATACATCGCTAAGAAGTCTTTAATTTTTGAATATACACTAGCTGACTTAATCTTTTTCTGACATTAACAAGAAGTTAAGATAATACCAGTGGAGTGTAGAACTATTCATGCATTTGCCCAACGCCACACAGCAAGGAAGCTGTGCTGAGGGTTTGAAATGGGATTTTCTTATATCCAACCTAGTGCATATCTAACATTGTAATAAAGCCAGTGAAAATGAAACAAGAACACCTTGACACAGAGGGGAGGGTTATTCCGTACTCTTAAATCCTGGGTGTTAGGAAGCACAGTCATAATCTTGTCCAATATTCACTCGTAACCTGTCTGTAGTCATATCCTATTGAATTGTGCTGTTCCAGTGACATATAGACTGGAGGATATGTTCAGTGTCGCAACACCTTATTGCCTCCAAAATAGAATATGTCCACCTGGGAGCACCTGATGCTATAAGGAACAAGCATAGAATAATAATGGTTCTCTTCAGAAGCAGACCAGTGCTCCAATGCTTAACATTTGGACGTTCATAAAAGTAATTTATGTCTTAGTCATTTAATATCTACTACATTATATTTTGTGACCCTTTTTCCTTCTTTTAAAAAAGATATTTATTTATGCACACAGACATGGGATACAGCCAGAGGTGCAGGGACAGTGAGAGGAATCACCAAAAACAGAGTGAAGAGCAGAACAGGCATATTGACAAAGTACACTGCTGAGGGGAGCAGCAGGTGAGACAGGAGAGGTTTGCTGTGCCATGTGGATCACATCTGGGATGGGGATAGAATTCGCCCTGAAGCAGCCATGGTTTGGCTTAGCTTTGCAGTGTAGCACTCCAACCCACTGTGCCACCAAGGAGGGACCCCTTTTCTTTTTCAAAACAAAACCAAAAAATTGTTTAATTATAATTGAAAAAATGGTTATATTTACCACTAGATTGGTAATTTGGATGCCAGATCTTTATCTTAAGGAATTTCTCACCCTCTCCTCAATAAGACCAGATGGTGACAGTAGAAGTGTGACTGGTGATAAAGGCTAGACTGAGACTCTGTGATCCTGAGGCTCACAATTCCATTTAATGGGGCTGCTGTGGATGAGTACAGCCTTCAGGTTCCAAGCCTTGGATCTGAGATCTGCTCTTTCTAGCTTTGGGCAAAACTCTTCATCCTCACTAGCATCAGTTTCTATACCATAAACTAGAGTTATAAAAATGCCAGTTTTACAGTGTTGCTATGAGATTATGTGAACCACGTAAACATTCATCATCTATTAACGACCACCAATTCTATCACAAACCTAGGGCCAATTAGAAGCAGGGCTATAATCTGTGAAATTTTCAACTTGGAAGATGGACGATTCATTACTTATTGATGCAGATGCACAAAGTTTATTGTTAAAGAACTCTTCAGTATTCTGGTACAGGATGCTATTTTTTTTTTCATTATTTGATTTGTTTCAATAAAAGTTATTTGAGGCCCTCCCTGGTGGCTCAGCGGGTTAAAGCACAGCACTGAGAAACTAAAGCCACTTCCGCATGAGTTCGATTCCCGCCTGCCCTGGAGGTGACCACATGGCATGGCAGAGCTCTCTTGACCCGCCCACTGCTCCCCTCAGCAGTGTACTTCGTAGATCTGCCTGTTCTGCTCCCTGCTCTGTCTCTGGTGAAGCCTCTCACCGCCCCTGAGCCTCTGTCCTATATCCCAGTTCTGTATGCACAAATAAATCTTAAAAAACAAAAGATATATTTAAACTTCTGAAAGGGACAAGTGTTTCAGTGGGGCAGAATGTTTTTGCCTCAATTTAATAGGCATTTTGATATAATAGGCAACCCCAAAATCTATCTTTCATCTTCAATATGAGGGTAACTCTACACCTAACGTGAGAAATGATCAGTTGTTTACAAGTGTACAAGACCTTCCATTTCTTCACATTCTCAGTAACACTTGTCATCATCTGTATTTTTTTTTCCTTTATATTATACCCATCCTAGTAAAAGAAAAGTGGTATTTCTTTGTGGTTTTAAGTTACACTGATGGTGACTAATGCTGAAAATATTTTCATATGCATATTGGTCAGCATGTTTGGAAAAGTATTCAATTGCTTAATTCATTTTTCATTTGGATTGTACCTTTTTTTGATTTATAAGAGTTCTTCATATATTCTTTCCGTATATAAGTCCCTACTTCGATAAATGGCTTGTTAATATATTTTCCCATTCTGTGGGCTGCTTTATTGCATTTTGAATAGCTTCATTTATAGCACAAACTTTTATATTTTGGTGATACCCTGTTTATGGCTTACTCTTGTGTTTTTGATTCTGGTGTCGTATTGAACAAGCTATCACCTAATACAAAGTCATAGAGATTTATACCAGTGTTTACTTTGAGTTTTTTTTTTTAATATTTATATATTTATTTATTTTCTTACATATCTGTTAATTTTTGGATGTTAGCAGTGACTTCCCTCCTCTGGTGTAGTTCTCCCACCACCATAACCCATAACTCCTTGTGCTTTTCCCTTCCTGTTTTGATCTCTTTACTTCTCCCTTTCCTGCCGTATCCCTCAGACCTATAATCAGCTTGCAAGTTTTATCTTTTTTCTAAGCTGTTGTTCAGTCTTCCTACATTCCACATGTAAGTGAAACCATCCAATATTTACCTTTTTTATTCTGATTTATTTTGCTTAACATAATCCTTCTCAGCTCCTTCTGTGTTTCTGCAAATAGCATGCGTTTATCTTTTCAGATCTCTGTCTCTGAGTAGTGTTCCATTGTGTATATTAAAACACATCTTCTTGACCAATCCCTCTGTTCTGGGTCATGCAATTTGTTTCTATAGCTTCAGTATTGTAAATGGGGCTGCAACATTATTGCAATTTTAATCATATTAAATATTATGGTCCATGTCTTTTATTTATTTTAATCTTTTAAAATTCCTTTTACAAATCATTATTATTTCCTTGTATGCAATATTTAACCTTGTTAAGTTTATTCATAAGCACTTCTTCTTTTTGATACTATTGTAAAGGAACTCTTAATTTCCTTATCAGAACGTTCATTGTTAATGTGCAGAAATTGTATGTTGATTTTGAATCTGCAAATTTACTGAATTCATGTATTAGTTTGGATCATTTGTCTGTGAGTTCATTGGGATTTGCACATATCTAAGATCATGCCTCTGTGATAGGAATAGTTTTATTTATTCCTTTCCAATTTAGATAGTTCTTATTTCTTTTTCTTGCCTAATAGCTCTGGCAAGAACCTTAAAATATAATGTTGAATAGCAGTGATTAAAAGAGGTGTCCTTGTCTTTCCCGATTTTACTGTGAAAGATTTCAATCTTTTATAATTGAGCATTATGTTGATTGCAGAGTTTTCATAAAAGCCCTTTATCATGCTGAGAAATTTCCTTCTATTCTTAGTTTTCTGAGTTTTTTTTTTTTTTCTTTTCAATGAAAGGGCATTGAGTTTTGTCAAATGCTTTTTTGTTTGTTAGTTGAAAGGGTTATTTTCCCCCTTCAATATCTTAGAAAACATAGATTTTTTTATGATACACCACATTTGCATTTCTGAAAATGGGCACATAATTATTTCTGGGAAGTGGTATATATCATTTTAGTGTGGTGTCAGATTCATTTTACTGGAATTTTTCTTGAGAATTTTTGCTTCTATATTATTCATAATATATATTGATGTATAGTTTTCATTTTTTATGATTTCTCTGTATGACTTTCTCTGTATGATATTCGGGTATTATAGAATGAATTAGGAACTACTGCTTCCTTTCTACTTTTTTTGAATAATTTAAGATAAATGGGGGATAATTCTTCTTTAAGTGATTTGTAGAATTCAGCAGTGAAACCATCTGATGTTAATCTTTTTTTGGTTGGCAGAGTTTCAATTACTGATTCAGTTGCTTTAATTTCTAGTAATTTCTCATTAATTAGTCTAGAAATTATAATCAATATTCTAATACTAATTCAATCTATTTTGAATTGGTACCAATTTAGTCACAATAGCATACAAATCTCTGCTTCTATGTAGTTCCACCCTACTATGTCATTATTGTCACAAATTATATTTCTTTACAAGCCCAATAATATCTGTTCTTATTTTATGCTAGCAAAAATACTAGTAAGTACATTTGTCTTTTTTTTAAAGAAGAGGATATGCAAATCAAAACTATAATATAAATATTGACTTTCATATTTATTTAGTTGCTTTTACCAGAGTTTTTTATTTCATTGCAGATTTAAATTACTTTTTATTTATTTAAACCTAGACTTCTTTATTCCTTAGCATTTCTTGTAGGACAGGTCTACTAGTAATGTATTCCTTTGGTTCTTGTTGATCTAAGAATATCCTAATTTCTCTTTCATTATTTGAAAAATACTTTTGCCAGATAAAAAAGTCTTGATTGACAATTACTTTTCTTTTAGCACTTAAAATTGTTCATCTTGCTGCCTCTAGTCTCCATAGCATAGTTTCTGATTAAAACTTGGCTACAATCTTATTCAAATCCCTTCTGGGTGACGAATTCAATTCACTCTTGCAGCTTCCAGGGTTTGCTCTTTGTTTTCGTCGTTTGAATATTTGATTATAATATGTCCCTATGTGGCTATGTTTGCACTTATAATTCTTGGGATTTGATTAACCTATTGGATAGATAGATTCATATATTTTATCAAATTTTTTGTGTGTTTTCATTCATTATTCATTAAAATATTCTTTCTGTCCCTTACATTAAACTTGACATCTGTTAGTCAATAAATGTTTTTTTTAATAAAATTAATTGCTTTGAGTTAAGGAGCAATGTATAAAATAATATTATATTTACATGTGGAAGGTAAATAGGCAATAGTGAAATTGACCAACACTATGTAAAAACAATAAATAATGTATAAAGGAGATTCTTGTGTACTAAAGGCAAAATGATTTCTTGCATGTGAAATATTTTTTCTAAACATATCTGTATTCTATACAATCACATTTATGCTGAAACATTTTAAAATCATATCTACACATCTTACAAAATATCTTGTTTGATTACTCATTTAAAATTTTTCTACTACTCCAGTCATGAAGCTTTCATCTCTGATTCTTTTTTTTTAGTTGTTCAGAATTAATGTAGAAGAAAGTCAGAATTATCAATTCAGAAAAATACCCCACTACATTTCCAGTTGTCCACAGATACTTAAAATTCTTTCATTGTATAGAGTAGTTGGTAAAAGTAAAAAGTGGACAGGGAAAGGACTTATCAAAAACATGGTGCTGTAGAGCCATTTTATACCCAGAGCAAGATGTTCTCTTCTCCTTTAACCTTGGTATGACCTTCTTTGGGACGAGATTTTATTCCTGGAATCCCAGTGGTAGAGAAAATCATTAGATGCTTTCTCAACCAGAGTGTCTTTTTTCTTAAATTCTGATTTCAGTCTTTAAAGTAATATATTGTTTTAAGTTGCATATGTATATATTTGATCCTATTTTTCTTGGTTGAAAATCTCATCTTTCCCCTTTATATACTTTTGTTCTCTGTCCTCTCCTTTCCTGCATACTCACTATGGCTAGGTGATTGTGGTTGCTTGTCTTGGTTCAGGGCATAGAATTCAGAGTGGTTGCATCAGCTGAAACCTTAGCACCACACTAAACCACTTTGTGCCACTTTATTTAACATTTATAAGATGAAGATGAAAATAGTACCAACCTTCTAGGGCTTTTGTGAACATTACCTTATGAACTTACAACAACGTAAGCATTATTTAAGTATTCTTCGTATTAAGCCTATTTCTGCTCTCTGTCACACCTAAACCTGGTGTAACAGATATAAGCACAATCTTACATCATTTATGTTTGGTACCTAGTTTTCCCCATTTGAAAAAATAGCTTCTAATTGTTATCTATATCAGGATACTTTGAGTGCTTGAGATGCATCTTTTTGGGAGATGAATGAATTCTTTAAATTGTCATATTCTTTAGGAATAGTTTCTAATCAAAAGAGGATCCCACTGGCCTAAGGGAGACCATACTCCTTCAAAAAGCAAGTGTCTTCCTTCCTCATTCCAGGAAAGCTATTTTAAAATAAACTTAGATTCCCCAGAAGCATGTCAAAGTCCCAGAAGGACACTTTTACTTGAGTCAAGTAGTCATCTTGCCCAGAGGGCTACTGATACTTGTAAAATGGAAAAGAAAGTTCTCTCTTGAAGATAACAGGTTGCCTCTGAAAAAGGTTGTTTGTACATCCAAGCTCAGTCACTTTCCTGGTGTGTTATATATGATTAGCATAAGCATTATCAAGGGTGGCTAAGTACTGTACAACCTATGCCAGTTCATTAGATGGAACTGACTAGTATACAAATAATATTTTCTTCCCTGTCTCTCTCCTTACCCCAAGTACCATTGTCTTTTTCTCCAGGGCATTTTAGTTTATTGTAGAAGTCTTCACATATGGTCTAAGAACCACAGATGTAGATAATAAATACAAGACAGCCTCAAACCTTAAGAAGTCAATTCCAGTTGTAACTATAGGACAGATAGGGTCAGAGGGCACTGTCAGGATAGGGCTCAGAGAACTGGTAACAGAAACATTGTTTTTCTTTCCTTTACCAGTTCTTCTCCTCCTATGCTTTTCTTTTCCCTCCTCTCCCTTTCTCTCCATACCCTCCTCTTCCATCCTGCAAAATTATCATAAAAATATAATGGCAAAATAAATATGTTCCTGATAAGCAAAAGGTAATGGAGTTTACCACCACAAAAACTGTCCTACAAGAAATGTCAAAAAGAAGTATTCTACACCAAAAGTAAAAAAAAGGAAGAACATAAAACTCTTAATCAGTAAGGATATCATAAACAAAATTAAAAATTAAGTGGAGAACAGTGAAAATGAAAAGACAAGTTGCTATATCCCATAGGATGTAATAAGTGTCATTAAGAGGGAAAGTATAAAAATACAGGTTCAGATCAAAAACAAGAAAAAAATCAAATAAATAATGTAACATGGGGAGGTGCTTTCTGATGGCTCATGGAATTACGTCTCATCAGTATGAAGACCTTGGCAGCCACTGGCCAGGGTGGTGACACACATGACATAGCAGTTCTCTCCTGTCTCACCTGCTGCTCCACTCAGCAGTGCATTTCAGTCAACCCTCCTGTTCTGTTCCCCATTCTGTTGTTGGTGAATCCCCTTACCTCCCTGCACTGCTGGCCTATCCTCCAGTTCTTGTATGCATTAACTTCACACACAAAACTTCATTCAAAATTAAAGAATTGAATAGAAGGCCTGAAACCAGACACTGTTAGTCATCGAGCACAATTT
This sequence comes from Condylura cristata, assembly GCF_000260355.1. NCBI lineage: Eukaryota > Metazoa > Chordata > Mammalia > Eulipotyphla > Talpidae > Condylura > Condylura cristata. The sequence continues at coordinate 57,180,068 of NW_004567110.1, read as the reverse complement.
TTGGAGAAGTGTCTCCTATGGCAAAAGAGATAAAAGTACATAATTTGTTACTACATTGAAGTAAAAACAAAGTAATTTTATTACTACATCAAAATAATGTATCAAGGTACATGGTGCATGGTATAGTGAACAAAACTATCACAAAGATGAGCATGTAACCAAAGGACTTGGCAAAAATATTTGCATATCACAGTCTGATAGGGGGAAAATTGCCAAAACATATAGAGAACACATACAATTTGACAACTTAAGTCCCAATTAAAAAAAATGGGCAAACAACTTTAGTAGATACTTCTCTAAAAAAAGCAATTTCGATGACGTACAGACACATGAAAAAAATGTTCAACACCACTTATTGTGAAAGAAATTAGGATCAAAGCCACAATGAGACATCACCCCTATGAAAACAGTCTATATCAAAGATTGAAAACAACAAATGTTGTTGAGGACATGGACAGAAAGGAACACTCTACAGGTGAGAATGTAATTTGATGTAGCCTAGTTGAAAAATGATATGGAGATGACTCAAAAAAATTAAAATGGAAATATCACCATAAAACCCAGGTGTACCACTTCCAGGTCATTGTGCAAAGAATATGAAAACACTAATTTGAAAATATTTCACACTTTTATGTACACAGTAGCATTATTTTCAATTATTAACTGGAGAATCCACCTAAATCTCATTGACGGACAATAAATTATGAAATATGTACTCAGTGGAGTACTTCTTTGCTACTAAAAGTGATAAAAGAATACCTTTTGAGACAAAATAGGCTGGTCATTGATATAATAATGCTAAATTAATGAAGTCAAAAAGTGAAAGACAGTTACTTGGTGATTTCATTCATGTGGGAAATATTAATAACTTAAGATAACAAACTAACAAAACAAGAGTAGTTCTTAGAGTCTGTGAGAAATGATCCTGCTTACCAGAGAGGAGGAGAGGGGAGGGAGAAAGTGATAGAGTCGGGAAGAAGATGGAGTTGTGGCTCGGAGATTTGGTGGAGAGGGAGTTAAGCCAGTATACAGAAGGAGGCCTGAAGTTGTACCCCCAAAATTGTGTAGTTATGTCAATGAGTGGCAAATCAATAAGTTTTGAAAATTCAAAAAACATTTAAGATTGTGCAACTGTGCATCAAAATATATAAATAAATAAATCTTAGAACAGCTAGATTCTGGGGCAGGAGAAATCCTGCCATGCTTCTTTTTCAGTCACTACCAAGACTTCAAAATAGAATTTATCTTAAAGGAATGTTGGCAAAGGGTAGCATTATTATAAGACAATTTTGTCTACATTAAGACAAAATAAAACTAATTAACTGTATTGGATTCCTGCTTTGTGCTAAGTACGAATCTAAGTACTTCGTATGCATTAAGCATTTAATTTATAAAACAAACACATCACCTAAGTACTATTGATATTGATAAGGAAATGGTAAGATTAAGTTAAATATCTTGTTCTTGGTGACAAAATAGGGTTAGATTTTTTTTTAAAAAAGCCAAAATTTGCACCCCGACACTAAATCTAATTCTAAGCCAACTTTCATCCTAATTCTAAACCTAAAACTAAGCATAACTCTAACTGTGACCTTACTCCATTATCTCTAGAAACTTCACTCTTAACCATTGGACTCTAATGAATAATTATTTCCTGATTAATATTACCGGGAAACAAGCAAAATCTTTATTTTTATTTTTAAAAGATTTATTTATTTATGCATACAGAACTAGTATACAGGCCAGAGGTGCAGGGATGGTGAGAGAATTCACCAGCGACAAAGTGGGGAGCAAAACAGCCACATTGATGAAGCACACTGGGAGGGGCCCAGAGGGTCGGTCAGGAGAGGTCTGTGGCCCCTTGTGGATCACCTCAGGGGCTGGGGATGTAACTCATGCTGAAAGGGCTGCAGCTAGCTTCACAGTGCTGTGCTTTCACGGACTGGCCACCAGTGAGGGCCCACTAGTAAAATTTTAATATAAAATTTTATTGCACTGTATAAAGATAATTGGTGAAAAGTAAAGTGATTTCATTAAATAGATGGATGAACTCAATGAATGGCCAAATATTATGTCTTTTAGCATATTAAAGATCTTTAAAGGTGTATTTGTCATTTATACCTGTTTCACCTACTTTTTAGGTAGAAAGCTAATTCGATTAAGACTACAAAATAAAGTGTATGTAAGAGAAACAAATGCTATTTTCATTTTTAAAGTTGCACTGCACTGCACTTTATCTTACCTCAAGGATGCTAATAAACAGCAACTATATTTTGCCACAAAATATTAAATTTGTTATATAACAGTCTGGCTACCAAAAATACAAATATTAGGTGTGTCTCTCCCAAAAGATGGCAGGGTGCAAAGGAGAATGGAAAAATATCAATGATTCAAATGGATTTGCTATACACTGCAAGCTCATTTAGAAAATTATAGATTTTTCTCCTCTAAGCCAAACACCAGCTGTAGGGTCCATGGAAATTAAATTCCACAGTTTTATATTCAAAAACAGCAGAATGGAAATGAAATTTGACATCCACAAACAGGCCAAGTGAGTAAGATAAAAAGAAGTAGAAGAACCCACTTCTGTTATATTGTCTGTCTCCAGGAGTTTACCCCAATAGAATTGCACAATAGATTCTCACATATCACATAAGTACTTAATACCTACTTGTTCATTGAAAGAACGATAGAAATTGTCACAATTGATCTGTATGTTTGAGATGATTCAGAGAGACACTTCTAAGATATTGATGAACCATATTATATAATTTTAGCTAAACTGCATTTTTGGAGAGCATATGGAGAGGATTATATCCTTTTATGTGTTTGGACTTTTTCTCAACTGACAGAGACATAAGTTACTTCCACTCATTAAGAGTCTAAACATGTTAAAATTCAATCTTTGTAAAAATTTCTCTCCAACATAATATTGGTTTAAGAATAGTGATTGGCAGCCTGCCTTGGTGGCGTAATGGGTTAAATCACACCACTACAAAGCTGGCTGCAGCCACTTCAACATGAGTTCGATCCCCTAGTCAAGGGGGATGGCACAGCAGACATCTCCTGTCTCACCTGCTGCTCCCCTCAGAAGTGTACTTTGTTATAACAATCTTCCTGGTCTGCTCCTCACTTGTCTCTGGTGGATCCTCTCACCACCCCTACACCTGTGGCTTGCACCCCAGTTCTGTATGCACAAATAAATACATCTTAAAAAAAAAAAAAGAACAGTGATTGGACTCAAACTTTGGCAACTGCATTTTCCTATATAAACTGACCAGGTTATTTAAGTTGAGTTATTAAGAGGAAAGGGGGAAAGAGCAATATATCAAAGCAACTTGTAGCCTTGTCCAGTGTTTGCCCATTTATAGTAAGAAAGGGTCACAACACATCCATCAAAAGGTAATTTGGTGCTAACTCAATTACCATTCTCTTTGCTCTTTCTTTTATATGGCCTGAATACTAAGCTTTACTGTGTGTCTAAAGCTGGATTCACTGCTTGACAAAAATATTTCCCTGAATATATATAACACATCACATCATTCTCTTGTTTAAATACTGTCATTGGCCTTCTTTGTCCTCAGAACAAATTTGAGACTCTAAGATCTTCCATGAATATTCTCCTGACTGTGCTGTATCATATTCCGTCATTTTACTCCTCGATCAATAAGCTTCGGTCTTTTTTTCTCATAGTATTTGATTCTCTTTCTTTCACTTGTCACAATTTATAATTATATCCTTCTCTGAACACACACACACACACACACACAGAGGTTATATTCAGTTCCTTTTCTTCCAGTGGGTCTAAACTATCTAAATTATCTCTCTCCCTCAGTTTTGTGATATCTGTTCAGATCTAATTTCTCCCAAAACTTTCTCAAACTCTTCAGTTTGAATCATGTATTTTTAAAGAGCTGCAATATTTACAATGCAGCAAGAGAATGTTACACCATTGATATTCTTCCTTGTGTATAATTTCTGGTTCATGTTTATAATTTTGTCTCCCACTGTATTCCAAGTGGCCTTGGAGTTAGCAGTGATTCCTTCATTCATGTAACAAGTGTACCTCCTCACAAGTACACCAGGTCTTGAAGGAAGAAGAGATGGCCAAATAGAAATTGAGTTAACCTAGTTCAAAAGGGGGAAATAAAATATACCTTTGGTGATAAAAATGGAATAAAAGTTTAAAAGTGTGTGATAAATATCTGTATAACCTAGTGCACAGGTAACATCAAAGTCTGAGGTAAAAGATCTAGGCCTTGTCCATGCCATTAAGTGTTCTTTTTTTTTTTTTAAAGATTTATTTATGCATACAGAACTGGGGTACAGGCCAGAGATGCGGAAGATAAGAGGATTCACCAGAGACAGAGTGGGGAGCAGAACAGGCAGATCAACAAAGTACACAGCTGAGGGGAGCAGCGGGTGGGTCAGGAGAGGTCTGCCATGCCATGTGGTCACCTTCGGGACAGGCAGGAATCGAACTCAGGCAAAAGTGGCTTAAGCTTCTTAGTGCTGTGCTTTAACCCACTGCGCCACCAGGGAGGGCCTTCTTCTTCTTCTTCTTCTTCTTCTTTTTTTTTTTTTTTAATGTCTTCTTGGTGTCAAACCCAGGTCATTGTGCTGAGCTAGTAGAGTAGAGTGGGAACAGCCCCTCCCCTCCTTGGGGGCTCATCTGGATGAGCCTGGATGCTGACATAAAACTAGAAAGTAAATGACCAAAATGAGATAAACTTTGAAGGGTAAAAGACATTTAAAATGTAATTAAATGGTGTCTATGGTGAAAGTACCATGGTCAGATGGCATATTGGGAGGAAAGATTTTTGCTTTAGTGATGGTAAAGTAGACAGGTAGAAGACTTCTTAGGCAATGAAAACACAAAAGTATAGAATAATGGGCAGGCAGGGTTTAAATGCAGAGTAAGAAAATAAGTGTAGGTACAAAAAATAAGCAAAGAGATAAACTAGGCAGACAGATTTGAAAAAAGAGTTCAACACTTTGCTCATATTTACTTTATCTCTCCATCTTCTCACACACACACAAAAGGAAATAGAAGCTCAGTTATCTCAACTCAATGAAGCATCTGATGCACTATAACAGAGGGAAATGTTTTGTGATTTCAAAGATGGGGATTGGTGAGATTTCCCAAAAAGTTTATTTTAACCAAGTCCAATGGCTTTACTCTTTTTCTCCCAGGTGACTATCCTCTGTCAGAAGTTGATGTGAGTAATTTCTTCACTCAAACATGTATACATAGAATAGTCAACAACATGGATATTTTGGGAAACATCTACAGTGCAATTTGGGACTTTGGGTTAATTATTACCCTATTTCTTCATTTGTCTTTTCAAAAGTAAATGCTCTTTGACGTTTAAGTCCACTAAGTCGATTAGCATCTTAGTGAAAATTCACTTTTCAGATTTTTTTTAATAATAGGAAGAAATCTTGGTACAGCTGAGAGTACTAAGCACTTGGTTTGTGTGAGAGAAAAGGAGAGCCCAATGCAGACTGAAATGAGAGACACCTTCCCACCCAGCTCACCATCCAGGCCCTGTTAAGTAGGGTGTGCTGAAAAATAAAAGCACCTGGAGGGTGGTGCTTGATGCCTCACAAGTCAGACAGCACAGCTGCAGACAGAGAAGTTGCTCAAAGGCCTTCACAGCAAGTAGCCCCTTCTCAGGTCTCCTTGTCCGTGGTCACTATTCACCTTTCATCCCCTACATTTGGAATCATTCATTCTAAAATGCAGAAGTTGAGTTCCCCAGGGAATTCAATTTGCATACACTGATGAGCCCTGCTACTCGCATTCATTAAAGCTGGGGTTGGATGGCAGGCTTGGTCAAACCCTATTTTTCTGTCAGAACATGATCCTTATTCTCTCAGCATTCAAAGTCAACACATCTAAATACAAGGCCCTTCCTGTGTTTCAGGCTCGGGGCTATCTGGCCTGAAGGCTAAACAATAGCCAGGAGCCCTCTGTGCTGACTCCAGACCTCTGGCAAAACTTTGTCTAGGAGGAGTACTCCCCATACAAAAAGGGAGAACTTGTTGGGCCTACTGTTCAAGGGACAGGCTTTCAACTAAATTGATCTGCTTTACATGAACAGTTTATGACTCCAAGCCCAATCTGACACTTTTATGATATAATACACTACCTTTTCTTTCTGAAAGCGTCACATTTTATTGGTTCTTTCAAAGTACAAGTTGTTTTTCAGTGTTCTGTAAACGGGAAGGAACAAATTCTTATATTGCTTTCAGTAGACTTTTAATAAATATGAGCACTGGAAAGGATTGTCATCTTGGCTGCTTCCAAACTGATGTGTCCTAAAACACATCGAAGCCAGGAAGCAATGCAATGTCTCTTTTAGTGTTGGGTTATGACTGTATAGAAAAATCCTCCCCTCTGCTTTTTTTCCCTTTAATGTGGGTTTCTGTCATCACTCTAAAAATGTTTTGAGCTATCATAGATTGTTTCTCTGGGTTATTTCCATGTATGTCATACCTATTTGAGAATTATTAAAGTGGTTATTCTAAAATACAGCCATTTATTTGTCCTCCCAGGTCCAAAAAAGTTTATGATGGTAAAAAAATAAACACTTTAATACAGCATCAGTATGATAATGTAACAAATAACCTCTTAAATATAAACACAATGTATAAATCAGCCTTTCCCTTACATATGAAAAATAATAGATTAAAATGTATCTTCCAACCCTCAAAAAATAATGGCACAGTAACATTTATTTTTCTTTGCTCTTCAAATTTGTCTTTTAGTAGTTGAGAGCAGATGAAATCTTTCATCACTATATTTAGACGTCAACCAGGCAGGTCGGTGCCATGGCAACTGCTGCACAAAGAAATGTTAGCAGGGGAAGCACACGCTGCTCCAAAGAAGTGCTTACTTAGTGCCACTAGAGTGAGATTATAGATAGTGGCTGCCAAGGCTACATTTTTGCTGCCCTTGGATCCCTGAAACATGGGAGGTTTGTCCATCTACAACCCCCTATGGCTGAAGTCAACTAACAGAAATAGCTGAGGGAGGATGTAGATGAGTCTGATGCTTTAGCCCCCCTCTTGTGAACCCAGGCTACTCTCTGATCCCAAGCATGTTGCTTTGGCCATAAATATCCCGCTCACCTTGAATTTCAGGATTATTCTATATGCTTCTCTTATAATAGGATATGGATAAATGGGCCTCCCTGGTGGCTCAACAGGCTAAAGCGCAGCATGGTGAAGCTCCCCGCAGCTGCCTCAGCGCAAGTTTGATCCTTAGCCAGGGAGGTGACCCACCTGGCATGGCAGACCTCTCCTGACTCACCCGCTGCTCCCCTCAGCAGTGTATTTCGTCGATCTGTCTGTCCTCTCACCCTCTGCCACTTTTGTATGTATAAATAAATCTTTTTTTTTT
>NW_004567110.1:57156498-57171633 GCF_000260355.1 Condylura cristata | reverse complement strand
GTTCTTTAGAGAGCATGAGCCTGCCGTATTCCAGGGACAAATACAACTCCATCGTGGCATGAGAGCTGCGAGTGTTAGGCTAATTCCAAATCATGCACATCAAGCCTATCACCCTCACACTCCTAAAGAGTACTCACAACTTCCAGTATGGTTTCCCACTGCAGCTAAATGGAAGAGCACGTGTCTACTAGCAAAGCATTTTCCTTCTATTGCAGGAGCTCCAACCTGCCACAGCTGGGCAGAAGCCCAGCATAACACTTCTAACATGGGCGCTGGTCAATGACACAGGTGAAATCATTGCAGCGCCTTCTGAGCTATCAGATGTTGCTTTGTCCCTCTGACTGTTGTTCCTTCTTCTGCCATTTTTGCCTTATGTGCTTGGGCATCCAGATTGTTCTCAGCCTCTTTGTTGGGCTGTCACAGTGACTGCTCATGACAAGGCCACAATGACTTTGGGAGCTCTTCATACTATCTGCTCTTATATGGCTGTCTTCCTTCCCTGGTGCTCCATCGGGGCATTGTGCCCACAACTGGAGAACAAACTCAGCAGCGGGCTGCATGCCTGGCTTGAAAGCAGCCGTCCGTCTCCTTGATCCTTAGCTTCAAGTTCCTTCCCTGAGGTGAGTGACTTATTTTCCAGCAAGCTTTCCAGCTTCTATGTGGTAGTACACCATCAGTCTTCCAGATAGGCCTAAATTTGAGAGCTGAATTTACTCCAGGTTTCAGTTGCTTCCTATTCAGTACTGTTTGCACATTAATCTGCCTTGGACATGTTTCTCCCCAGTACTACTCAGAATGCACATCATAGGTGAGCAATATGGGGTAGCCCACAGAATGCCAGAAGGAAGAGAAAGTCCCTAGTCTTATTTTTCTGAAGACTTTCTCTTTTTGTTTGATTATGACTATAACAGGACTTCCAACATACTGGCTGCTCTACAATTTCACTCTTTCTTGCTGGGAAGGCTTAATAAGAACAACAAAATCTAATCTGGTCATAGTAATGAAGAAGGGGAGGGTGATGAATGGATATGAATGTGGAAGATGCAGTCACACACAAGCATTTTTGTAGACTAACAATGCTGCCACATTCTCCTTGTCCTAGTGGCAAATATGCATCAGAAACCAGACTTAATTTTCCTTAAAAGAAGACTAGGCACAGAGGTAGAGCACATATGGAACTATACTTGTGGAAATGTTTTTAAATTTAAAATGTATTTTATTATGCTTCATAGCTTGCTATGGAAAAGAATACTGACTCTTAAAATAGAAAATTTATTATTTCTCACACTTAATAAGAACTGAGGAGAATCAGGATTTGACAACCTTGTCAAGAAATACGAGATACCTCCCAAGCACTACTCTGTGCTGACACTTTAAAATAGTGGAACACAAGCAAGGGCAGAGTACCACTGCCTGGTCATTCCCTCAACACACACTCATTGAGTCACTGACCAAATTAGTTCTCACCACTGCTACTCAGTTTATAGCTGGTTAATAACACTTTCCCTAGAAATAAATCAAAGTTGCTTATCAGTAGTTGCTAACTGGTAGGGGATTGGTAAATAATCATTTTACTAGCTCTTTCCACCATTTTCAAGGTAAAGTATAAACTTTTACTTATGTTTATGGCCCTTTAAGAAAAGCAACAACTCCCAAACATCTGTCTTGTCTTACTTCTTACTGTCTTGCATCTGGAATTCCTATTATACTAATGGTGTGTTAGTTTTTGAGGTTACCATAAAAAAGTACCACAAACAGGATAATTAAAGCAACAAAAATTTATTGTGTTACCATCCGAGTGTCTACAAGTCTCAGGTTGATGTGTCTGCTAGGTTGACTTCTTCTAAGCTGATTCAGGGCTTTTTCCTTGGTTTACATAAGACTGTCTTCAAGGTCACATGATACTCTCCCTGTATGTACCTTTAGGTCTAAATTTTCCCTTTTTATAAGGCTACCAGTCATACTGAATTAAGGCTGCCTTAATGACCTCATTTTAAATTAAGTAATTAGATATACAATGACACCACTTTCAAATAAGTGTACTTTGTGTGGTATTGGGGCTAAGACTTCAATATATGACTCTGTTAGATATTTGGAGGTGGTAGAGGGGGAGAAAATACAGCACTAGCAAGTGGTATTGTTTATTTGCAACATTTGTGCATGAGCTGTTCCCTCCTCTCTGGTTCTTTCCTAAAATCTCTTCCTATTGAAATCTTCTGATACCTCAAATCTAATCCATTGCTGTCATTCTTCAGGTAGCTATTTCCTTACTTCTCTAGCTGGAGTTAATGCTTTCAAAACTAAATGTAATTATTTTATTTGGAAAAAGTATCTACTCTAGTACTTATTTTTTATATCATTTAACATAGTACATTCTTCAGTGAATATTTCAAAAGAACAAAGGCATTTCTGAAGATGTTTATTCTCCATAAAGAGGCTATAAACTCTCCAAATGAGGCATCATTTGTTTCTATAGTGATTTTTTTCAACATTCAACATGTACAATGAATTAACAAAATGTGCAAATGGGAAAAAGTAGATTATTGAGAAAGGACTCACAAAGATGATATTTCCTTGGTAGACCATTCACAGTGCAGAAGTTAATTCTTCACTTTGTTAGTGTTGAAAACTGATTCTAACAGCTAATAGAGAGTGGTTTCATTACTAAAATAAACACATGCATGAAATCAATGGATAAAATCAGTTCATTAATTTATTAATTCACAATGAGAAATGAACTGTTATAAACACTGAAGGGCAATGTCTCTTAGTTAGTCCTATTTGGGAAGCCAGATGCTATCAGAAGTTTTTCTAGGTGAGAATGGAGTTAGATCAATGGGAAGTCAATAAGTGATTTGAATATTTAATAGCATCAGACTAAGATAGTCTAATACATTTATCTCCATACTTATGAATATCTTGCCAGAGGAATAACAATCTTGAGTCTATTGGTTAAGTAAAGGGACCCTAACAACATCGGAATTTTGAGATATTGTTTCCCTTTGTGAAACTGACTATTCTGTTTTGTGACCTTCTTGGCTAATAATTCCTTTTAATATACACATAAAATATACTATGGTGGCTATATGGTATGACTATTAAAAACTTCAGTTATTTCTCAAATATTTCTGAAAATTTCTATTCCACGTTGTCATTTCTTATCTGTCATTCTGAACTATTGTTTCAATAACCCCCATAGAGTAGCTTCTTGTAATCTCCCTATGATGCTGTTTTATCTTTCAAAAGTCTGCTTAGTTTGAGTACCTGTCTATAAACATCTCTTTATTTGCCAGTAAAGGAGAAAAATTGCAAGGTACTGATGAACTAATTTGTTGAAAGTCTATGTCATAAGGAAATTTCAAAACAGAAGAGGAAAACATTGTTGACTAGATGCCATATCATCCAAAGATTCATAGACCATCTCTTAGTGGTGCCTCTCTGTCACCATGGTGCTAGAACTCCTACCCTACTCCAACTAAGATCTAGTTTATATCATGTCTTTACTCTGTTCAGCCTGCAAACACCATAGCAATCTTCAAAGAAAAATAATAGAAACATTTCATTTTTGGGAAAAATACCACAGCACCCTTTTATATGAGTATGCCATAGTCTTCAGGAAATGTTTATTCAGTATATACTGTGCTATGAGCGAAGTCTCATGATACCATAAGGAACAAGAACAAGTAAAGCCCCACCAAAAGGAGAAAATAACAGAAATAGGGTTAAATGATTAAGTGGACAAATAATTTAATAAAATTTAAATGGCAATTAAGTTCTCTCTGTTCTCCTGCCAAGGATGTGTTCTAGTTAATCTGAACAGTTTTGATTGGAAGAACTTGCTTGGGAGGGTGTCTGTGTCTTTGTTTAAGGAAGGGATTCAGCTGCCTGTAAACTCAACATGTAAGAGCAACTGATGTATTTACTAGTCATCTCTTTGATTTTGAAAGCAACTTATATGTTACTTCAATTTTGAAAGAAGGGGGGAAAGATCACCTCTTCCCAAAGGTTTTCTGAGAGGTTTTTGCCTTTAAAGTGTCTTGGTCAAGCATGCCCTACTCAGAGAAGCTTCCATATCTAGTAATACATAAAATAGTTTTATATATTTAGTTTATTTATTTATTTATTTATTTTAAATAAGGCTATAAAGGTTAATACATGAGAAGGAGCAGGATTGTCACTTGAACAGAAAGCTCGGGCATTAAAGGGAAAACAAAAAAGAAGCAACTTCCACAAGGGTCACTAGAAGCAGGAAGGCTTTGCCATTTGAAATGCTTTGACGGGCAACAGAATCAGGGCTGCTTTGTAAAGAACCAAAGACACACATTTCACATTTTCAGCTATGCCCCATTTTAAAAGTGAGAAGAAAAAAAATAGTTGCTTTCATTTTCTACTTACTGGCCTAGGAAAAGACACACTTAGCACAAGTTCTCAAATTTATCTCACAAAGAGTTTGAGTTTATGACTCACTTCACTCAGTCAGCCATTTTTTTTCTAAATTGATTTTTTTTTAAATTGAGGTAACATTGGTTTACACCAGCGATTCAGGGGAATATGTTCACACCTCCTCAGAGGTCTGTCACCGCACTCACTACCACCAAAAGGCATTTACCATAGACCATTGGGCTCCTTCCCCAATTTGTTTCCACCCCTACACTCCCTCCCACTCCTGTAGCCTAGAATGAGTTTTGCCTCACTTTTTCCAGGGTGCATATAAGGATTTCATCCTTGCTACTTGTGATGTAATCACTGCCAGGTGGATGTGTTCAGAGTGGAAGCAGTTGTCTTTGTTTTCCTGTAAACACTGCATGTAAAAGGGGCAAGTCTCTGACTGACATTTGAAAACAATGCCTATGACAGATGCTTCCATGAACGCAAAGAAACTGCTGTGCATAGTAGCTCAGTCACAATGCCTGGATCTTTAGTCATGCGCTTACAATTGTAAAACACAACTCAAACACAGAGTGGAAGAACAACAGGATTTATATACAAGGGGAAATTGGGAAAAAGGAAGAGCTTCTAAGGCCACAAATGGCCCTCTGTCCTACCCCAGATAGGTGTTCACAGTGTCCAGTAGTCAAAAGCCAAAAGCTGCTTATGAAGGGGATGGCATTGTCCCTCCAATGAGGACTTGGATTGGGTCTGGCTGTACAGCCAAAAGTGCTCACCAGGACTCAGCTCACAGGGTAGCTGGAGGTAATCACAGGTGTCACTGCTGAGGCAGCCCCATGGCAGCCAACCACAGTGATCTGGGGGCCGGGCTGGTCAGTACTGGAGGCAATAGCAACAGGAGACAGCTCTAGAAGTGGTATGGGCACAGGCCAGTGGCACTCCTCCAGGGGTGGTGCTGGAGGATCAGGCAGTGGCAGACAAATCTTAGAGGCAGCAGGCACAAGCCAGAGCACTGGTCAGTAAGTGATGTCAAGGGGGAGACAATTCTTAGACATGCCAGGTGCAGACCAATGACAGACAGCTTTTAGAGACACCAAGCACAGTTCAGGGGAGAAAATTCCTAGAAGTGCTAGGCACCAGTTAGCAGGCGATTCCAGCTGTTGGAGGCATGCACAGGGGTCAGGAAGCAGTGCTGGAAGGTCAGAAGCAGTCTTCACAGGCAGTAGTGTCCAAATTCATTTGCTCCCTACCTCTTATGGTTTTTAGGGTCCCTTTGCTCCTCCCAACAGTGTATGTTTCAAATTTAATTGGAGTGTGTTGAAAACGGCTTGGATTTCAAAACCCTAACCCCACCAGTGCATGAAGACCAAACTGTGCTAAGGATGGCTCGCTCTCTCAGGCTCAGTGGAGGATGCAGCAGGCCAGGCATTCTCTGCTGCACCACCAGACAAGGAGCTACAGAGCTCCTCTAAAAGTACCTGCTGAGAAACAAAATATTACACTAAAAATCACAGGTGGGGCCCTCCCTGGTGGAGCAGCCAGTTAAATTAAAGCACAGCACTAAGAAGCAAAAGCCACTTCACTGAGTTCGATCCCCACTCCAGAGGTGACCCACACAGTGCAGCAGAGCTCTCCTGACCTGCCCGCTGCTCCCCTCGACACTGTAGTTCCACGATCTGCCTGTTCTGCTCCCCCACTCTGTCTCTGGTGACACCTCTCACTCTCCCTGCACCTCTGGCCTGAACCCCAGTTCTATATGCATAAATAAATAAATGTTAAAAAAAATCACAGGTGATTTGTTTTTCCTGTTTATTTTTTAAATATTTTATTCTTTTTGAGGCAGCACTGCTTCACAATGCTTGATGTAATAGAGAGTACAGGGTCATATTCTTCAGGTTTATGTTATCACATCACACCTACCACCAAGACACCTTTATCCTCCGCCATTGGCCATTGTGCTCCTTCCCAGTCTGCTCTGTCTCCTCCTGCACCCCCTCTGGGAGCTGCAGCTCCACAGTCAGATTTCTAATGTTTGCTACTGATTTGGTTTTACCCAAACCCTTATTTTGTTTCTCCTTATACCACAAGTAAATGACATCAAACGGCATTTGCCTTTCTCCTGATTTAAAAAAAAGAAATAATTCTTGCAATGATTATCAATTTGTTAATAATTTTCTAAAATAGTTTTGAAGTAACATAGCCAAGCATTTTGGTGGTATAGTTGTTAGAGATCATCATCACTGTGTGCTTTTGGAGTCAAATCATAACTGTTTTGATTTTATAGCAAATGTAAGAGCTCAAACTGCACTCAGCATAACAGGCAAAGCTCGAGTCAGCAGAACTTGATTTTATTTCCACATCCAAGCTTACTTATAGGAAGAACTTGGAATAAGATAATGCATTCACTCCAACAACACCCAAACTTACAGTTTCTACGAGGGGTTGTGTGGTTTAATTGTACGATGATGCAGGTAAGATCTACCACAAGACCCAGAGTAATGCACATAACAGAACTTCCCTGCATTTTGTCTTGTTTAATAAGGAAAATGCAATTTGAACTTAAGTCCGAGAATTTATGAGATCACTTAGAACTGTTCTCAAAAGATCTCAATATGATCCACTTGCAAACAGAAAATAATGCTTACTTCTTGTAGATTTTGGTTTATATATATTAAAGTGAAGAATTTATGTATTGATACCAACTTTGCATTATTTTCACAAGGTGGTAGTGTAGTCTGCTAGTAGATTTTAGTATGTTCATTGTTATTTAACTTTTAATTACCTACACTGAATTTTATTATTTTTCTGAAAGAACTGAATCCCTGCCATTTGCTTATAGAGAGTTAATTTACAGATTGTGCTATTAAAAATCTGGAAAGAACCTTAATAGTTTAACATGTAATCATTAAGAACAACAAATATTACAAACTTTGCCATGAAGCATTTTGTGAATTACAAGAGCACAGAGAGCTTTACTACAACATCATAGAAAGAAAAATTACATTTTATTGTATAGAATACTGTTTAATTTAAATAATTAGTTTCCAATTAGAACTACCTATTAATTCAGATGCATCCAAACCAGTGAAAGTAGCAGTTCTGTAAATTAGACATAGTTAAATATGAAGAATGAATGTCTAGATATAAATTTTTTTCAAATTATTGTATGTGTTCTGGAAAAAGCATATTATGCAAAGCAAAAGCTACTTGAGGAAAGCTAAGTAGAAAATGGTATTGCAGAATTTTTCAATGTAATCTTAGTCTAAATGGTACTCAGTTGCCTCACCACAATTGAATGTATATTTTCTTGTCATTTAGATAAACATTTGCCAATATTAATTTGAATTTTGATCTCCTTTTCAAGTAGAAATCCAGAAAAGCAGAAATATACATGTCTTGTCATTGAGCTACCAGTATTGGAAAATGGGTGAAGCATATGCCATCAACACCAACATCAATGCCATCAGTCAGTCTCCATCTAGTCTTACCCTAGCTACTAATACCTATGAAAACATTGCCATATATTTTAATTTCCTGCCGCTAAGTATAACTAGAACCCCTGGATATTATGTGTGTAAAAAATATAGGAAAACTCTGGAAGGTGGAGAGGAGAAAGACTCACTATGCAGCCCAAAAAGCAAAGATAAATTCTCTGTTTTTTCAGCTCGTATTAACACTGACTAAATATTGAAGCTAGGAACTTGTAAATAGCAATGGGTACATACATACATGAGCACATAAATATCTTGCTTTTTGCTATCAATTACTAAGGAAAGAATAGTCTAGACAGATAGGAGAAAAAATAGGCAAAACCACTCTACTTTAGCCAGACATCACAGAAAAACAATGTGGCAGTTTATCTACCATTGCCATCAAAAAGTGAATGAACAGCCAGATTTCTACTCTTTTCTGTCTAAAAGATACCCCAACCCTCTGGACAAAAAAGAATAAGAATGAAATAAGAAATTTTCTTTTTGCTAGATCTCTCACACATAGTTAATGGAGAGAAAATGTTAGGATCATGAACTTCCATCCCTCTAGTAGCAATGAGGTGTTTTTCCAACTCCTTCTTGAGATGTTATCAGAGGAGGATTACTGGAAAGTCAGACTACCCATTAGCACAAGTGGTAGCAAGGATACTGCTTCCCCCATAATGTGGGGGAAAAGGTAGAGGTGACTCAGAAAGTGGTAACAAAATACTCATGTCATTCTCAGTAGGAGTAGCTTTAGTAGTGGTCTAGTAGGAGACAACAGTTGGAGGCAACAACCCACCCTCATTGTCAGTGTTGGTCAAGAGGAGGAAACTATATTTCTACCCCAACCTGGGAATGATGGGGGAAGTTCTCCCTCCTTCTCTTACTAAATAGTGCCACATAAAGGCACATAAAACAGGAAATATACACACATGATCCAGAGACTTTCAACCTAATGCCCAAAGCTTCCCATTTTGTGTAAAAATCAGTTATTTTAAGAACTAGAAAAACCTCAACTTGAATGAGAAAAAAACAATAGAAAATTTATTGGGATGGTAATAGTGTTAGAACATTCTGGTAAGAATTTTAAAGCAGTAAAATAAAGATTAAGTAAGCAATTTAAAGATCAAGTAAGCAATTAAGATCATATGCAAAAGAAGAAAATTTCAGAAGAGGGAAAGTTAATCAAATGGAAAAGTTAGCAATGACGAAATCATTAACTCAATGGATAGACTCGAGGCAAAATGGAAGTGAAGGAGGAAAGAATCCATAAACTTCAAGATAGAACAAAAGAACTTACCAAAGTGAACAACAGAGAAAATAAATTTGGGAGAGGGGTGACAGAGACACAAAAGAGCCTCAATTTGGAGAATTATAGCAATAAATATCTAATATTTCTCTTATTGGAACCCTTTGAATAAAGAAATAAAAAGTAGTTGAAGAAATAATGGGTTAACGTTCCCCAAATTTGGGGATATATATAAACCTACTGACTCAAGAAAATGAGTGAATGCCAAACAATGTAAATAAGGCCATACAAATTATATCATAATCAAATTTCTAAAAAGTAAAAATAATTAAATAAATTTGAAAGCAGTGAGAAAGAAAATTTTAACTATGGAAGACAGTTTCCTCTACTAAATGACAATAGATTTCTCATCAAAAACCATTGAGGCTAGAATAATATAGAATCATATTTTCAAGTACTTAAATAGTCAACTAGAATTCTATATCCAGTGACATAGGAGAAGTCTCTATTCCTTTCAAGTATGGAGGTGATTTTAAGACATTGTTAGTTGAGGAAAAACTAAGATAACTTATTACCAGAAGGACTACCTTAAGGTTTTTTTTTTTTTTTTTAATATCTAACCCATGAGCCCTCCCTGGTGGCGCAGCAAGTTAAAACACAGCACTGAGAAGCCAAAGACACTTCAGCACAAGTCTGATCCCCACCCCAGAGGTGGCCCACATGAACTGGCAGACCTCTCCACTGCTCCCCTCCAGCAGTGTGCTTCATCAGTCAACCTATTCTGCTTCCCCCTCTGTCTCTGGTGGGCCCTTCCACCCCTACTCCCCATACCTCTGGCCTGTACCCCCCAGTTCTGCATGCATAAATAAATAAATCTTTAAAAAAAATATCTAACCCAAAGGAAACCAGAAGAGAACTCTTAAAATATTCAGACAGAAGAAAGAATAAGTTAAATAAAGAAAATATTGATGAATATCCATTTTTTCCTCCTTTTGAGTTTTTAAAATCATGCTTGACACATAAAACAACACTGTCAGACATGATTCTCAATGAGTGGAGAAGAAATATATAAGCAATTATATTTTAAATGGAAAAGTAAAACAATGTAAAGGAAGGACAGTTTTAGATTTCACTCAACTTAGTAGAAGACAATCATAAGTTATGAATATATGAAATAATAACCTAACTAAACTACTAAACATTGTTGTATAAGGAATTATATAAAGAGATAACACTAAAAAACATTATGGAAAAATAAAAACTGGAATTATTAAATATTCAAGTAACCCAAAGGAAGTTAGGAAAAGGAAACATAAAATGGAAAGAACAAACAATTAAAATGTCATCAGTTAGTGGAATAATGTCAATAGCCACATTAAATATAAATGGTCTAAATGTACCAAATGAAAGACAGAGATTTGTAATGGAAATTTAAAAAAAGAGAGGTCATCTATTTTCTGTCTATAAGAAAGTTCTAGTATACTAATATATGGAGGTTGAAAATAAAAGAAAGGAAAAAAGATATACAATGAAAACTCTAATCCAAGTTAAGCAGGATTAAGCAGCAATGGCTATATTAATATCAGATAAACTATACATTAAGGCAGAAAAATTTAACAGGAATTGAAAAGATCATTATATAATAATAAAATAACAATTTACCAACATATCCTGGCATATGCACCTAACAGACTTGCAAAATTTATGAAGCAAATTTGAAAACAGAAGGTAAAATAAACAAATCTGCACAACTGGAAGAATGAATAACCCTCTCAAAATTGGTAAACTATATAGAAAATCAGCATGTATATAGAAAAATAACACATGAGTAAGTGGACACTAAAATGAAAAACGCAAAACCATTTATAACTCATTCCCAAACAATGAAAACATACTTATGTGTAAAATTAACAGAACATGAATAAGATTTGCAAGCTTAAAACTACAAAAAGCTAATGAAAGAAATCAAAGAAGATATAAATAAAGGGCTAGGAATATCTGTTCAAGCATTAGAAGGCTCCACATAATATAGCAACACTTCTTAAATAGATATATTGGTGTATACAACACCTACCAAATTTAATGTAAGAGGAACACCCTTGTTGCTACTGGTAGGGGAAGGGAGCATACAGCCGAGCATCCCCCCCACCCTCTGCTCCACCAGGCATGAGCTGGGCTTGATGAGAGGTCACAGCCCAAGACACAGGGAAACCCACAGCCCATTGTGCCCATCAGCTCAGCTGCAGCTTGCTGGCTACCTCTAGGACTCTGGCCCACACCACGGAGCCTGCACACTGGCTGCTTGGGTGAACTTCCAACTCTGCTGATGTCTGTCTCAGTAGCCTGCTGTGCTTTTAGCCTGGCTCGGCTACAGGGCCCACAATAAGAGGCTATCCAGCATCAGCATGAATTGAGCCTGAAAAGGTCAGCCAGGGTTTCAGCTTTGAATGCCATGCCAAAATTGTAAATAGACCAAACAGGCTTGAACGACAGGTACTATGAAGGAGATAGAAGATGAGGTTTTAGAGGTATTCAGACACAGTTTTCCAGACATTTTCCTGGAGCAAGTTATTCTTCCCAGACTTTCAAGACTGATGCAGACCTCCATGATTTCTGGACCTTCAAGGCCTTTGTAGATCTTTGCACCACACCTCTAGTCCTGAATGATATTGGCTGCTAACTGGCACTATTGGCCTTTGTTCAGCATTTCTAAGAGCTTCTGCTGTCTGCTAATGTCTGGCATCTCTAAGAGCTGTAATGCTTGAGTCTGGTCCTCTGGCACTGCTACCTGCTAACCACTGATGAACGGTCATCAGCATTATGACCATTGTGCTGCCATTTCTAAGAGCTGTCTGCTGCTTCTGATCCTCTGGCACCACCTTCCGGTGTTGTTCCCTCCAGGGCTGTCCAGTCTAGCAGCTGGCACTGCCCAGTTCAGCCTCCAGATAGGTGCTGGTGGTTGCTGCAAGACCACTTAGCAGCACCACCTGTGACCATCTCCAGCTGCCACTGTGAGCTGGACCTAGTCCACCATGATCTGCTACCAGATCCAAGCTTTCATCAAAGGGACAGTGCCATCTTACAGGAGCAGCTTTGAATTTTGACTACCAGACAATGTGGACTCTTCTGGAATAGGACCAGAATTTCTCCATCATTAATAAAGCCCATTGCTTCACCCTAAGCCTGTGTCCTACCTTACAGTTGTAAGTGCATATGTCGGGGTTCACAAGCCATGGTATCCCCCAGGTTTTGCACAGTTTCATTATAGTCAGTTATTTATAGATATAAAAATATTATCCCAAAATAGTATCTGGAAAGTCAGAACAAATAGAATAGCTAAAATAAGTTTGAAAAAGAGGAGTAAAGTAGAAAGAATCCATCAACACAATTCTAAAATTTACTATAAAATCATAATAATCAAGATTGGGTGGCAGTGGTGGCAAGGTAAATACATAGATCAATGGATCAGATTAGAGAACTCGTAAACAGTCCCATTCAGATAGATAGATAGATAGATACATAGATAGATAGATAGATAGATAGATAGATAAAGTAGATAGATATAGATATATAGATATATACCCAACTGCTTTTTAGCATGGGTACAGAAATTATTCAATTGAAGAAGGGAAACCATTTTTAGCAAATATTGTAACAATTGGTCATCCATAGCAAAAGAGGAATAAATAAACTTCAAGCTAAATCTAATATCTTACGCAAAATATAACTGTAAATGAATCACAGATTGGAATGCAAAACATAAATAACACATTTGAAAGAAACACAGGCGAAAATCTTCAGAACCTAGATTTCACTGAGAGTTCTAACACATGGAAAAGATAATGCATAATAGAAAAAACTGGTAAATTAGACATCATCAATGCTTAAAATTTTTCCTCTACAGAAAGCCATATAAAGGTAATAAAAAAGATAAACTGATGGTACTGAAAAAATATTTGCAAAATGTCTATCTGTTAAACAGCTACATCTAGATTACTGAGTTCTCCAAACTCAACAGTAATAAATGAACAACAGATAAATCTTATTATAAAATTGGCAAATAATATAAAGAGACCTGGCACAAATGTTACATGGAAACCAAAAAAGGAATTATAAGTTGCTCAATATTACCAACCATTAAGACCATGATTAGGTGCTAGTTCATACTATTGAATCGACAAAAAGTGACAAAAACATGCTTGCAAGGTGGAGAGTTGGAGCACTCTTACATTGCTATTGGGAACATAAAATGGTATAAGCATGTTAGAAATTAGTTTGATGATTTGTAACATATGTTACAAGCATACATATACATATATGCACACAACACACACATATGCAATTAATATATGGCCTTGAACTGCCCTTCATATGAATTGCCCTTCTGGGCATTTGCTCAAGAGCAGCAAAAAAATACAACTGCACAAAATCCTGTATAACATTGTTCATAGCAGTTGTATTTGAAATAGCCCCAAACTGGAAACAATTAAAAAAGGCAAAAATAGCTAAACAAATCCAAATCATGGAATCCTACTCTGAATACAAAGGAATGCACAAAAATTAAAAGGAATAGAGTACATCATATGGAATTCAAAGACATTATGCCAAATTAAAATAAAATCCAATATGACCAAGTCGACTGTCATGTCCCATGTACTTCCATGTATGTAAAATTCTCACAATGATATAGCTAATACAATAGTGGCAGAGAACAAGGGAATGCCAGGGGCTAAAGAATGGTGGCAAGTAGGGAGATGAATGTGACTACAAAAGGTTACCATCCCAAAGAGCTTGCAACTATGGAGTAGTCATATAAATTTATCATGGTGTTAGTCACACGAATCTACATGTATGAAAACACTTTATACCAATGTTATTGTAGTTCCCTAGAATTAACATACTCTGTGGAACAGGTCTCTGGGGGAAATTGGGTGAAGAAACAGGTGCTCTTAGTGCTGTATTTGCAATTTCCTATGAATCTATAATTATTTTAAAACAAGTTTTAAAGATTCCTAATTTGGTCTCATGTTCTATGGAACTTACTGTCTATATGACATTTTGTGTTGCAGAATCAAGGAGCCTTTAAATTATATGTAATTTTTTTTTTGAGAGGCTTTATCAATCAGGTGATAATTTGGGTCATCGCCTTGTTTCCTGCATTCTTACTTTTTGACTTGGAAATGATCAAGACTACTGGTGCTGAAGAGTTTGGGGAGCAACATTTGTGGTTCTTCATTATTTAAAATGCAGAATAAAGCAGCAATGGATAGTTTTAGTCATGCTATAAATAAAATGCTTCCTTTTTCTTTTAATGGAGACAGATGGATTGAGTCCCTGCTGAGTGGCCATTAAGGCAAGTGCTGTCTGGTAGGTATATAGCTAGTTGTATGGAAGATGATAAATGATTGTGGAGCTAATATCATTTAATAGGCATTTTTCTGAAAGTACTGCATTTCTTATGTATTTAAGAATTCCTGAAAAGTCATCTAATAATCCTAAAATTTTACTTAAACTGGAATTCATTTAGCTGTTTTAGACTTTGTACAGCTAAGTTTATTGTTTACTATGTCAAGCTTTTCCTATAATGTGTAGCTAAACGTTACTTCATCGGTTGGTATAGTTTCACATCCTTGTCTTTTGGTGCCAGGGTACCCCACTCATATAATTAAAAATGCTCTTACACATCACTTGTTTCAGAATCTTGAACTGACAGCCAATGAATGTTTTCTCCTGAAACTTGATTTTTTTTAATGGAAATTTGAATTGGTCTTTAGATTGGACCTGAGATATTCCATTGGCCAACCTCTAAGTCATTTTCGCCAGTCATCACCTTCACAGCATTCCTATAGAATGTTTTTGCTTAGAATTGAGTGTGAAACTCCTCCCCCTTATTTAGTATTCTCATAAATGAAACAATGATGGACATAAGATATTATATTCAAGTCACATAGCTAATCCATTGCAAATCTGGGCCTGTGTCCACATCTCATTCCCCACCAACCCGTTGACATATACACTATATAT
>NW_004567110.1:57120802-57156313 GCF_000260355.1 Condylura cristata | reverse complement strand
CCCGGGGCAAGAGACAGAAAACCCACATGTAGAAAATCATTGTCCAAAAATGCTCAAAGGAGCAGCCCAGTGGGAGACACAAGCTGAGTTCAGAATGATCTCTTATTGATAATGTGGATCAGACTTCTGCTGAAAGAAACAACCTGTTTCTCTGGCAGGTCTCTTCCACCCCCACCCAAACCAAATTGATTTTGTGCTTCCTGTTTTTCTGGGCTTGACAAAGAAAGCAAAAGTAACATGCTGTCAGTGGATGGTTGCCAATAAAACAGAGTAGCCTTTAAAAAAAAGAATCACTTGTTTCAAATTTCCAACAGCAGTTCAAAGTCTCCCTCCAAGCTGACACTGCATTATGATAATAATATGTTAAATCATTAAGGTCTTCCTATCTGTCTATTGATTGTTTAAGTAGAATTTTATGACAGGGAAGAGTTGGTGCTAGTAATATCGACCCACCTTCAAGTGTGTTCTCAAGGAGTCAACTCTGGTGTATATGTTGCACTAACTCTGATCTATTGCATGTCATAAGCCATTTCATCATGGCCCTTGCTAAGAAAATTGAAAAGTATAGACCATATAAAATAATATTAATACTTCTTTATTATTTGTTGAGTGAGTTCCATGAGCCAGGAACAGTGCTAGAAAGTTTGCCTATATAGTTTCTGTCCTATTGATGTTCTTTAAATGTATTATTGTGTTCTTTGTATATCTGGTGAAACAGACTCAGAAAGGTGGACTCATTCTGTTAAACTCTCTTGGCTGGTAGTAACTATTATCAGGATTTGAACTTAAATCCTTCTGAGTTGAAGTTCATGCTCTTAAAATTCTCTGTACGTTGCTTCAGGAATATCTCAAATTTATTGGACTGTCGTTTTGCCTCCGTGGCATCAATGACTTGGCAGTTTGGGGATTCCATCTTTTTTCTTCTTTCCTATTTAATCTCTTCTATCTTCTCCTTTATTTAAACAGCCATCTCTACCTCACAAAGAAATCGCACACACTGTGTGCTATATTTTCAGCAGACTCTATAATTGTTCTTAACACATAACAATATAAAGCACTTTTTTTTTTTTTTTTTTGCTGTAACAAGCTTAGAGTAAGTGCTTAAGAGTGCTGTAAATATCACTGAGTTCAATCATGGGCCTGGTACCTAGCTGAGAATGTTACATGTTTATTTAGTACAGCATTTCTCAACTGGGGATAGGTTGCTCCTAGAGACATGATGCAACAGCTACACATTTCTTTTCTCTTCTTTATACCTTTTTTCCCTTACTGCCATCCTTATATCTCTGAGCCTTTCTCTTTCCTCCTCCTCCCTTTTAACCTAAGAAGCCTCAATTTGACGATTAGTGTCTTCTAGTGTTTCTAAGTGTTTTCCTTTGTTGAAACATTTAGCATATACATTTCTAGTATCTTTTCTTTGTCACTCTGACTTGCTTTGTTATATATAATTCCCTTTAACTCCTTTCACTTTGTGGCAAATGGCAACTTTCCTCTTTCCTTGTGGCTGAATGTTATTCCTTTATGTGGATAGATTACATTTTCTTGATCTAACGTTCTAGCAATTGGCCTGTAGAGCATTTTCCATGGCTTAGCTATTGTAAAAAATGCTGAAGTAAACACTGTAGAGCATAAAATCTTTGGATAGACGAGCAAGTGTGGGATTCTTGGGTCATATCATGTTTTCCATGAATCTGAATCCAGATCCATTTCTAAAATGGCTGTAACAGTTTACATTCCTACCAACAGTTTAATAGGATTCCTTTTCTTTTTTTCATCTCCAGCTCTTGTTGAAATTCATTTTAACATGTGCCTTTCTCATAGGTGTGAAATGAAATCTCATTGTAGTTTTGGCTTACGTCTCCCTTATTTAAAGCAATGATGACCACATTTCTATGTATCCACTGGTCTTTTGGATATCTTCCTTGGTGAATGATTAAATCTGGTGCCAATTTCATCATTGTTGTTAAGTTGTAGAAGTTATTTTATATATCTTAAATATTAACCCTTTCTTGGTCATGCATTACAAATACCATCTCCTTGTCATTTGGATAACATTTTAATCTATTTACATTTTTTTATACTGGAAAAATGCTTTTAACTTGAGTTGATGCCAACTGAGTAGTTTTGCTATTATTTTCCTTGTCATAAGGGTTGTAACCCCAATATTTTGTATTATCGATATCATGAAATGCATTGGCAAGGAATTCCCAATAGTGACAAGGTGGCAGAGAGAATGTAATCTAGCAGTGCCTTCCTGTGAAGCAATAGCATTAAAACACATCATTCAGACAATGCTTGCTATTGCAAGGAGTCCAGTACACACCTCTGAGCAGGGGGCACCATCTACCACAAACCTCTGGGAAAGCTGAAAGATTAAGGTTAAAAGAGGAAAAGGTAATTGGGATTACACAGTTACACTGATATGGAGATTTTTCAAGGACAAGTGTAATTTTTTAAAATTAATTATTTTTAAAAATATCAGAATTTATGTTTACATCATTTTGTGCCTTTTTCCATCTCAGTTGAAATCCCTGTTGGCTTCCCATCACCAAATCACCCGTGTGCCATCACCATAGTCAAGTGAATTTCCCTCCCCCCACTATTTTTGATCCCATTCTCTACTCCACCCCCATAAAATGACTTAGATATGTTATTATTATTGTTATTTTCTCACCTGGTCTGTTATACTCCTGCTATGAGGGACAAGTGTCATTTTTAAAGATTAAATAAATCACAAAAGTTAATGAACACTAGACCAGAGGCTAGACAAAAGAGGAGCGAGTACTGACAGGACTCCATTCTGGGTCTCAGGAACCGTAGTGAGCAACAGTAAGGACACCTTCTACATTAGAGATAAGGTAAGAACTGTGTCCTTTTAAGAGAGGATTGCATGGGAGAAAACACTGAAGTAGGAGTTGAATTGTCTATAAATATTTGGACATTTGTCACAGATGATATAAAGGTAAACATTTTCTTATTTATTTTATTTTAACTTCAGGTTTTTAGAAAGACTCATATTCTTTGACTATTCTAGGTTCGTGCCCTCTCTCTCCCTTTTTATCTCTCACCTTTATTTAGAAAACAGAATTCTTCTATTCTAATACTCATCCTAACTGTAAGCCTCTGAAATTTTGCCTTCTCAACCATTTGCT
The DNA here is from genome assembly GCF_000260355.1 of Condylura cristata. Lineage (NCBI taxonomy): Eukaryota > Metazoa > Chordata > Mammalia > Eulipotyphla > Talpidae > Condylura > Condylura cristata. The sequence continues at coordinate 57,153,161 of NW_004567110.1, read as the reverse complement.
AATTCCCCTTTCATATTCACACATTACAAGATCTGCTCTTTGTCAAAGAAACAGTGATTATATTCCACCAAGTAATTAGTAATATTCTTTCTGTCAAAGAGAACTAACAGGTTTCTTGCTGCCTTTCCTAGAACGCTATGCTCTGAATGTCTAAAAACGTCTCTCATTTTCATGATTTTTTAAATACCTTTTCTTATCTCAGTTTCATTCATTAATCCTCGAGCATGGCATATATTCTTGACATGTAACTCTGCTCATTTTTCTTCTACTCCAAGTTGTTCTTTTCATAACCTATGTCTGTTCCCCTTTTCATTTCCAAGTAACTCTATTTGCTTCAAACATGAAATTTTGAATGAAATTTCAATAGTTTCCCTCAGAATTGAGTCTGATCAGCTATTTTTCCTAGAGAAGAACAATGTTTCATCAAAATTAAATAGAACAGATAGCATTTATTTTATTTCAATTGAAGAAATAAAAGGTATTAGTTGATTACCTTAGTACAGTCTTCTGTGTGGAATGACTCAAGTAAACAGTTTATTTCTTGAGAAACCCTCCCAACTAGCTTCTTCAGGAACATTCTTCATAAATTTCTTTCTGACCCTTGACCCCTGCCTAGCCCTCCAAGTACAGAAGTACAGAAACTTCACTCTCCTTCATTAAGAAAAAACAAATTCATCCTGAACCACATCCATCCTCGGATGAAAGTGACAGTCTCAGTATCACAATCAACCTGTAACAGGAACAACTCTACTCTTTTCACTGCTCTTCAGTAATCTTATCCCTTATAACCGTATCTATCTGTGGTCATTCCTGATTTATTCTACTTTAAAAAATATATACTAAGTTTTCCTTTAAAAATACCAGATGGTTTCACTCAGCAGGAATATAATGGATCAGACGAGAAAATAATAATGATGAACAGCTATATACCAGAGACATTTTATGGGGGTGGGGCATGAGATCAAAAACAGTGGGGGGAGGGAAATGCACTGGACTATGGTGATGGCACATGGGTGATTTGGTGATTGGAAGCCCAAGGGGATTATAGCTGAGATGAAAAAATGCACAAAATGATGTAAAAATAACTATTATATTATTTAAATACACACACACACACACATATATGTATATGTATATAAAATAGGTTTTCCTTACCAGACACAGTTCCATGAGAAAGAAGACCATGCTTTACTTAGAAAATAAAATGATGTGAAATGCTGCTAAAGTTACCATTAACTGTTTATGGTAATCATTAAAATATTAAGTATTTGGTGCTTGTGTTAGTTCCTTATGAAAATTTCATTTGGTTATAAAAAATAAAATAAAAAGACAGAGCCCTCCCTGGTGGCACAAAAGATGGAAGAGTACCGCTATGAAGCTCACCACAGCCACTGCAGTATGAGTTCAATTCCTTCACAAAGAGGTGACACATAGAGCGGCATTCTTCTCCTGACCTGCCTGCTGCTCCCCGCAGCAGTGTATTTCGGTAGATCTGCCTGCTGCTCCCTACTCTGTCTCTGGTGAATCCTCAACTGCCTCGGCACCTCTGGCCTGTATACCAGTTCTATACACATAAATAAATCTTTAAAAAAAAAAAAGACAATGCTGTCTTTTAGAAGCAAATAGGGGCCTCCCTGGCAATGCAAGGGTTAAAGACAATGCTATCAAGCTATCATCAGCCATGGCAGCCAGCTGTCCAGGGAGCTAACCACATGGCACAGCTGACCTTGCCTGTCTAGCCCGCTGCTCGCCTCAGCAGTGTATTTCAGTATATCTGACTGTTCTGCTACCTACTCTGTCTCTGGTGAATCTTCTCAAACCTTCCGCCTAAACTCTGGCCTACACCCCAGTTCTTTTTTGCATAAATAAACAAATCTTTAAAAAATAATAAAAATAAAGCAAGTGTATAAATTGTACTGAGAGCAATAACCTATGTCTTTTTCTTTTTTTAAATTATACACATACACATACAAACACATTGTTCTTCATTTTGTACATTTTTCCACCTCAGTTGTAACCCCCATGGACTTCCCACCACCACTTCACCCGTGAACCATCACCATAGTCCCATGTGCTCTTCCCACCCTAGTTTTAATCCTATTACCCTCTCCACCCCGGGAGAATGTCTCAGGTATGTAATAAGAAAAGATATAGGTTATTGTAGATAACAATATAGAACAATAACCTATGTCATTTTCTTACTACACAGAAGGTTTATGTGTTAGATGACACTGATTTCATGCTATTTTCTTGACTTGAAGAATTTAGTTCATCCTAAATTTTTTCATCCTCAGAAGTAGTAGGCACAAGGACTGTCTTTCTAATCAAAACCAAATCCCCAAAAAAGACAGAAAGGTATTCATCTCCTAAACATCAATAAAAGCACAGAAAGTTAATGGGCAAGCAGAAATACATTTATTTAAGAATAACAGGAAATTGCAATTTGGGATATACAGATTTAGGCAGAGCCCTAAAACAAGTTCTCAGGATATGGGTACAGGTTGGATGAGAAGGTGTGGTTCTTACAGATGGAAAAATAAGGGTGAGGTAATGAAGGATGATAAAATAGTCAGATAGAAAGGTCACAGGTAAGAGTTTGCTTTTTTCAGCCCTTTCAAACAGTATATTCTCGTTCTTGTTGGCTTCTTGAAATGATGATGTGACCCAGTCTCAGGGTTTTGTTCTGTTTAAACAGAACAGCAAGCAGCTTTTCTGCTGTGGCTTACTCTGACCTTATTTTAAAATAATTCCAATGATGTCAAGTTTTCACAGACCTTTCATTTTCTGTCAGAAATATGTTTCATTTTTCTTTGTCTTTGAATGAGTGACATTTTCTTAATTCTTTTTTCAATGACTTGATCTCCACTCTGCATGTTTTCATTGTTATAGTTCTGATGTTTTCTTTACTTTTTTTTTTTTTTTTTGTCTTGTGGCCTGATTAAGAATATCACATCACATTATCTTCTAGATTAACAAATAAAATGTATGCTAGAAGCAAGTTAGAAGAGTTGGAGGAACATATGTCTGACACAAATTTCTGCAGAGAGGCAGTCTTTTTTTTTTTTAAAGATTTATTTATTTGTACATACAGAACTGGAGTACAGGCCAGAGGCTCAGGGGCCGTGAGAGGCTTCACCAGAGACAGACTGGGGAGCAGAACAGGCAGATCCACGAAGTACACTGCTGAGGGGAGCAAAGGGCAGGTCAGGAGAGGTCTGCCGCGCCATGTGGTCACCTCTGGGGCAGGCGGGAATGGAACACATGCGGAACTGGCTTTAGCTTCTCAGTGCTGTGCTTTAACCCGCTGCACCACCAGGGAGGGCCGAGAGGCACAGTCTTTACATCAGGCAGCAAAACCATCACCTAGACATGGGGAAACCAAAGTCTACCCTGGGATTCCATTCCAGCTTCCAGCAGAGCACCAAGGGGAGTATAATGGGAGCAACCTTCTCTGTTGTGCATTCCATAGCAGAAAGAATACACTCAGGGGAATTCGCTTGTTCAACTTCTGTGAAAACCTATGGGAAGCAGGGTATGGGAATCTTAGCAGAGGGAGAACTCGAATAAATGAAGAAGGAAACTTACCATTATGATGCAAATAATATGACAGATATATCTTTATTCATCCACTGGTACTTAATGCTGTATCTAAGGAGGGAACTCAGATAAGGTTTGAATAGTCATGCTACAGTTGAAAAATGTTTGCTTTTGTGCAGCTTTCACATTTGCAAAGGGCACAGTAACTTTGAATCATTTCATAGGAAAAGAAAAACTCAACTTGCAAAAGAGTCAACTGTTTATGTAAAATTATATGTGAGAAAAACAGAGTGTAAAAGCCAGTGGAGATGGGTTAGAGTTGAAATATAATGAGCAAACGTCCTGTGTCTTAGGCCTGGGCAACTGGAAATGGAAATAAGAATTATTTCTTCTGAGGGCTTTGTGAGCATTGAAAGCATTGAACATTTGAAAGAGTTTAAGTGAGACAAATGTTAACTATCTTAGCTTCTACTTCCTGGGGAAGGAATTAGCCATCTGTAACATAGTTGCCTGCCTGTTAGCACTCGGGAGGCTGTCTGTTTCCTATTCCTTCTCACTGGACCTTGAAAGAAGGTGAGACGGGGTGAAAAGAGTGGTGCTGAAAATCCAGAAAGAACTTAATTTGAATCTTGTCTCTATAGTCCTTGGAACATTATAAATTCAGAGGGTGGTAAAATGTATAATGGTTAAGTGACTTGACTCTCTGTACTGTGAATTTAATTTCTATCTCTTAGTCTTGTAATCTTGGAAAAGTTGTTCAACCTTTGTTGATATGTCTGTCAAACGGGGACAGTCACATATATTTTGCATGGTACTAAGATTAATCATGATAATGGCTCAATTTACTAGCATATGTTTGAGGAGGTATCAAAATCAATACAGACAAGTAGCCCCTTGTATTATGCTGAGATGACCTGGGAACACTAAATAATACACACTTAAAACCAGCATTCAGAGAAGAAGCTTAGATTTGCTTTTTAAATAAATGCTAATTTCCTTTTGACTATGAATTAGATACTAAAGCACTTCATCTGAAGTAGTATCTTAGAAGAGAACTCATTTATGTTTTGAAGTGAATAAATATGTTTGATCCTTAAAACTCACTAGACAATCTGGTGTGTAGGAGCTTAGGAGAGGACTTTTAGCAAATATGCAGACTTTAAATCTCACCCATATGTGACAAAAGCAAACTGTCACATAAAGGGTCAAATGCTCCCACATAGCTCTCAGACTAATTCCCATACTTCTTGGCCTGCCAACCAAACAGACAGAGGAAGAAATAGGACTTTAAAAGATATTCACTTTGGGCCTCCCTGGTGGTGCAGGGATTAAGTCTCAGCTATTGCCAGCTACTATGGCACTAGTTCAATCCCCAGCCAGGTAACTGACCCACATGGTGCAGCAGACCTTTCCTGTCTCTCACCCACTGCTCACCTCAGCAGTGTATTTCAGTGACGCTACCTACTCTGTTCCCTACTCTTGTCTCTGGTGAATCCTCTCACTCCCTACATTGCTCTCACTCAATCATGTAAAAGCAAGACACCCCTTTCTGAGGCCATTGATGAACTGTTGGTTGGCAACAGCAAAGGAGATGAGATGTAAAAGGGACAAATGTTCCAAAATGAAATTATGGAATGTAAGTAATATCAAGAGAGGATTATATAATTCAGAGTCAATAGTTCCAAACAAAAGCAAGAACTATGCCTTCTATCCAAAGCTCTATTCTAATATATCTATAAAATAGTTACAGGCAGCAATCTATGTTAGCAATTCACTTTCATAGAAATGAGAAGATGGCAGAGAAGTTGTCCTTTGCTCTTGGAGGATCCTATTGATGCCAATGTCCCAGGCAAGGAAGACATTCAACATCTCAGAGAATAATCTTGCTAACTTGAGCCAATCTTCCTAACTTGTAGTTCCTATTGCTTCAACATACCTCTGACCTCTGCTGGAACTGAGGAAAAGATTAAAAAAAACAAAACAAAACTTTTATTTCCTCTGCAATAATTAAAAAAAAAGTGAAAATGAAATTATAAACTTTTTTTTATAGGACTAGCAAGGAATAGTAGCCAATCCCCAATAAACCAAATTATAGAAAGAAATGAACTGTTAAGAGATGAGTCAGAAATAGTGGCAGCTGCCATAAATTAAGTAAAGAATCAAATATATATATATGGTAAGACAAACATTAGTTACAGGTAGGTAGAGAGGACTTCAAAAATGAGAAAAGATCAGCTGAGCCTTAGACCATCACTACATAGGCTGGCAAGAATAAGATAATTTTTAATTTTTTTGTATAAAAAATATAGATCTATCATCAAGAAATGGAAATAATATCCAAGAAGAATAATTACACAAAACAGAGAGAAAGGAAGGAAAACAACAAAAGAAGAACCTATGCAATTTGCTTAAATACAAAGTCTCTAAAACAGCAATGCATTAAAGTGCTAGAGAAAGTAAATTACATAAAAATTAACAAGAAGAATTAAACCCAACTTCTAATCAGAAACAATGAAATTTAGAAGGTTATAGGATGGCATCATTAAAACATTAAAGGAAAAATTAATTAAAAATCTAGAATTCTTTTGTATTATTCAGGAAAGTCATCTTTCAAACATTAAGGTGCAGTAATAATTTTTTTCAAATAAATAAAAGTGATTTGTCACCAGCACACTTACACTTTAACAAAAGCTACAGAAATGTGTGGATGAAACGAAATGATGCCATAAAGAAATGATGCCAAAGATGACTTTTTTAATATTAAATGAATCTTCCATTTTAAAGAAGCAGGGAGGAAGAATAAAGTATCCTGGGTTTATAATGTGTAAAAGAAAAATAAATGAACAGAAATACTAGGTAGGAGTGTGGATCAAGGATAATACTTCATTGTTTCTCACAGAGTAGTACAGTGTTATTTTAAGGTAAACTGTGATAAGTTAAACATATGCATGATCACACCTAGAGAAACCACTGGAAAATAAAACAAAAGAGGTATATCTAAAAAGACTGTAAATTAAGTGAAATGAAATGGAAAGTTAAAATATACTCTAGGAGAGGCAGGAAAGGAAGAGCAAAGAAATGACAAGACAGCAAAAAACAAATGAAAAAATAACAACCTTATGCAAAATATTTTCAAAACTTAATATAAATGCAATAAATGCTATCACTTATCATTTTTGTCTAGACAAAAATATAGCAAACGAATTATACTTAGTTTATATTCTTTCAATACAAAGGCAAGCTGAAAGTGAAACCATGGAAATAATATAAAAATTTTTAAAACACTGAGCACAAGGAACTGATGTGGTCATATTGATGTCAGACAAAATAGAATTCCAGAGAAGGAATGCTATCAGGGATAAGACAGAAATTTTTTTTTAATGAGAGAGAATTCAATTCACTAGAAAGACATAACAATCTGAAATAAATTTTTAAGTAGTAGGAGTTCTGACATAAAAGTATTAAACATTTGAGAATAAAAGGGAGAAATATAGTTGGATTTAATTCTACCTGAATTATACTTCTCTCTCAGTAATTTACAGTTACAATAAAAAATCAATAAGAATATAGGTCTCAGAAATACTGTCAATTATCTTAATTTAGTTGACATGTATAGGAGTCACCATCTAACAAGAAAGAATACACATTCAAGTGTATTCAGTGTATCAAGCATTGTCGAGGTATGTCTGAGTAAATTTCAAAGGATTGAAATATGTATTAAACATGCTTTTAATTCCCCACACATTTATAGAAATTAACCAGTGCCTGTTGAAGAATAAGTCACAAGGAAATCAGTAAATATTCTGTATGGCAATATGAAAGTAATGTATCAAACATATGTATTGTAGTTCTTTCAGTTTTTAGAGAAACTATACTTTTAAATGTTTGTCTTAGGAACAAAATTTAACATCAGTGATGAGAGCTTCCATGTTAAGAGAGCAGGAAATTCCAAGAAAATTTAACTCAAAATAAGTAAAAGAAAAGAAATGATTAAGAATGAAAACAATAATAAGTGAAATTGAAAGAAGTCAAGAAATTCCACTGATATATTATTGGTTCATTGCAAATATTGAAATTGATGTATCATTAGAAATATTATTCAAGAAATTTAAAGCATCAGTTATCAATATTAAGAATGAAATATAGTACATAGTTGTTCAATAACAGCATTAAAATAAAAATATATTATAATGAAATTTGCCATAAAGTTTTACCAGTTACAGAAAATAGACAAATTTCTAGAAAGTCAAAAATATCAAAACTGATAAATGAAGATATAGAAAATGTAAATAGGTACCTATTCATCTATAATTAAAATTGGATTAATAATTAGAAATTTTCTATAAAGAAAACTTTAATCCAAATGCTATCGTGAATAATGCAATTTTAGACAAAATGCTTTAGAAACAGAAAAGTTATTACTGAGAAGTCACTTATTGGCATCACCATAACCCTAAAAATAAAGCCTGACAAAGTGTATTACATGAAGAGGAAAATCAAGACCAATATTCCTAATGAATCTAGACATGAAAAGTCTTTACTAAGTTTAAGATAATTAAATCTGGAGATATTAAAAAAGGGACAATACATCATGCATGAGTGGGATTTGTCTGAGTACTGAAAAACACCAGTCCATGTTATTCACCACATTCACATAATAAAGGGGACAAACCATAAAATAATCTAAAGAGAAGAAAAGCACTTGACGAAATTAAAGCTTAATTTGTGATACAAGCTTTCAACAAATTATAAATGGAAGAGAATGTCGTTAGTTTGATAACGGGCAGGACAAATCTTACAGCTAACATTATACCTAATGGTAAAAGACTGATTTTTCCCCTGCATTATATATATGAATCCAAAATATGGATCCAATATATGGGAAGTGAGTTCCATGATCAGAAGCAATGCTGTGTGGACTACAGCAATAGTGGTAAGGTATTCTCTAAGTCCATAAATAGATGTTTTGCAAGAAGCACTGAACATATAAAAGAGTCTGAGACCATATCAAAAGAAAGTTTTTTTACCACCCTGGGGAATTGTGCCCTATCAGGGACTCATTAATTGCTTCTGTACTGGAACATTGGAGACTCACAAGTGGCAGTAGTCAAATCAATCTGAATCCATAGAATTCCATGTTGCTGAGTCCATACATAAATTGTATCCATGCCAAATTGACTATGTTCATGACCCCACTGAGGGATGACAGGAGTGTTTGGGACTGGATACTGTCATCTACAGATGGGATCATCTTTTTCACTTGATTATTAAAATCTTTCTCTGGTGTGGTCACCACTTGGTAAGTATTTACATTTTCATCATCATTCACAGAGGCCTGTCATTATGCCTCTTCTCTAAATTTCATCACTGATTTTCCAACCAAGTTGTATTCAAGTCCCTGATCATCCTCTAGCCAAATCATTCACCAAGACCAAAGTGAACATCCAAGTGCACTGTTTGAAATTCTGTCCACTGGGAGAATTTCCATTTATTGCTGTCCTTCAGGGATGTCTCAAAGAAGGACACTAGTGTTCTAGTGTTATAGCTGTTCACTTTTTTTTTTTTTAAAGATTTATTTATTTGTGCATACAGAACTGGGGTACAGGCCAGAAGCTCAGGGGCGGTGAGAGGCTTCACCAGAGAAGAGCGGGGAACAGAATAGGCAGATTGACAAAGTACACTGCTGAGGGGAGCAGCGGGCGGGTCAGGAGAGGTCTGCCACACCATGTGGTCACCTCCGGGGCAGGCGGGAATTGAACTCATGTGGAAGAAGCAGCTTTAGATTCTCAGTGCTGTGCTTTAACCCGCTGCGCCACCAGGGAGGGCCTATAGCTGTTTACTTTTGGGTGGCGTCTGCATATCAAAAGATCCAGTTATAGTCTAGGTTTACATCATCACTTCTTCTGTTGATTAATCATAGGGAATTCTCCATGAAGCAAAGACAGTATAGAAGAAGGAGGGGCTATGGGCATTTGGGAAACTGCTTTCTATGATTTAAATGTGTCTTCAAGATCTGCTGGGGTCTGAGCTCCATGCCACTTCCAATTGATGATAGAGTGCTGCAATGCATGCTAAATTTTGTAACTTGATGTTCAGATGATAGCCAGTTCATGCTAGGAAACACAGGTTACAAGATGTAATGGCTGCTGTGGTCCATCCCAAAGTCCTATGTTGAAATCCTAATGCCCAATGTGATACTAGTAGGAGATTCTATCAGCAGCTTAGATCAGGAAGGAGGAGCCCTCATTAGGTGGGGTCAATAAAGGAGAGTCCACAGAGCTCATCAGGCACATCCATAATGTCAGAACACAGTGAGAAGTTGGCAGCCTGCAACCTACAAGAGGGTCTTTCCCAAAACCTGGCCCTGCTGGCACCTTGCTCTTGCACTGCCAATCTCCACAGCTATGAGGAATACATTTCTTTTGTTTGTAGTATTTTATTATGAAGACCTGAATGGACTCAGACAGAGGTCCATGTTTAAGCATTCAGTCTCTACTAAGGCTCAGCAACAAGCCAAAAACTGTTTCTCAAAAGGGAAATAATGAACCAAAATGGAAATATAAAAGTCTCCAGCCTCCACTCCCCAGCAAAGATCAATATTTAGACAGCTGTCCAGGAATAAAAATAGCTCTGGGAGAGAGTTCAGGAATCTACTTAAGCAAGTTCAACAACACAGTGAAAAAAATATGGGACATAACCACATAAAAAGAGAAGGATGAACAACTTTATTCTGCTTGCATCATCCCATCCTGCAGATCAACAAATTGAGCATCTGTAGAGAATGCCTGATTTGAAAGTGTTCCTCCCATTGGGAAAAAGAGAATTAGTTGAGCAATTGTTTTATCTGTTCTTTCATGGCACTGCACAAAAGACTTGTGCATCCAGAGACTGCAAAGCTGAGATGGCGTGGAACAAGGAAGACAAAGAAAGCAGCCAGAATCAGCCACACAACAGTGAAAACTATGTCTGCTCTATTATGATCACAGCAGCTTTTCCTTTGAATAAATCAACGGCCAGCTCAGCCACCATGCATCTCTTGAAGAGTAACTGGTGAGGTGCCCCCCCCGCCTGAGTTTTTGTATTTGCAAGCATTGATCACTGGAGTCTCTTCTGCTTCCTCCCTTTCACTGCTGTACGTTCACTGGCTGCTGCAGATGTGCACTGTGTCCTACCCAACATACATCGCTGGTCTCCACTTTTGTGTCTTGTGCATATGGCAAGATCCATAAGTCACAAGAGAACACTCCAAATGCCGAGTCGGCATAGCAGCTGGTGAAGCTGGAGCCAGCCCTGACTGCTATCACTGGTCTTCACTAGTTGACTCACATGCAGGTGAACACCAGCACCTACCTGCCTGTTGCTGGTGTCCACTACTGGTTGCAGGCCTAAGTGAGATCCAGCAATACAGAAATGTATACTAGCAACCAAGATGCCCCAAAATGCCATGGTATATGCAGCTGGCTCCAGGCCTTGCAGCTGGCTCCAGGCCTTACTGCTGGCTTTAACCCTTGTCAAAATATGAATCTGCAATCAGCCCCTGACACTACTTGTACATCTACAGCCAGACTCCTGCCAAGGCCAGGTATATGCACACCACTGGCTATGACCACCTCCTCGGCCCACTTTGGTCTGTAGTGACTGGACCTCAAGGTGTTATTGGACCAATAGTCCCCCAGGAATGGTGAACCCTCTGCAGCACTTGCCAAGGATTACACAATCAATTGTCAATATTGTGGATCTGAGTGGCTTGAACCAATGAAGCTTCACAGTCCAATGTACCTGGAAATAACACATACATTTGCACTTAACACAAGACCTAGGGTCATAACATAATCTGGACGATGGCTAAAATCAATTCAAAAAGTTTGGAAAAAGGCTAATGGCTCTTCAAATATGCAGACACCTCTGGAAGTCTGTAAGGATTGCTAACAATTGATGAAACATGATAACATCAAAGGAAAATAGTGAATGTCCAGCAACAGACCTCAAGTACAGGGGTACCCACAAATCACCTAGAATAACTTAACGTTATTGTTTAGAGCTATAAGAGAATAAAGATATATAATTTCATGAAATCAGGAAAATAATAGAAAAAATTGAGTTCAACAAGGAGATAGTAAACAAGGTTCAACAGATGTTGGGGCTAAATAATGCAGTTACTGAACTGAAGGATTCAACAGAGCTTTAACAACAGACTGGAAGAAGCAGTAACAAATGTCAATGTATATGAAGGTAGGTCATTTGAAATTATTCAGTCAGAGCAAAAAGATAAATGAATGAAAATGAAATAAAAGGACTTAAGGGAAAAAAAAGACTTAAGGGATATAATTAAAAGAAACAAGAATCGGCCCTCCCTGGTAGCGCAGCGGGTTAAAGCACAGCACTGAGAAGCTAAAGCCGCTTCCGCATGAGTTCGATTCCCGCCTGCCCCGGATGTGACCACATGGCGCGGCAGACCTTTACTGACCGCCCGCTGCTCCCCTCCGCAGTGTACTTCGTCAGTCTGCCTGTTCTGTTCCCCACTCTGTCTCTGGTGAAGCCTCTCACCGCCCCTGAGCCTCTGGCCTGTACCCCAGTTCTGTATGCACAAATAAATAAATCTTTTAAAAAAAAAAAAAAGAAAGAAACAAGAATCACCTCCCTGGTTTCAGACTATGTTGCATAGAAATAGTATAAAAAAATATATGGTATTGGCATAAAAGCATACATATAAATCAATGAAACAGATTAGAGAGTCCCCAAATAAGTTCATACATGTATGTTCAATTAATTATGACAAAAGAGCAATGGATATATAGAAGAAAAATGTTGTTGGGAAAACTGGACAGTCCCATGCAAAAGAGTGAAACTGGATCACTCTCTTATACCATATACACAAAAATTAACTAAAAATCAATTAAAGATTTGAATGTAATATGTAAAACCATAAAAGTCCTAAAGATGATGGTAAGTTCCTTAACATTGGGTTCAGTGATGATTTTCTTTAATATGACATGAAAGGTAAAATCATCAAAAAAGTAAAAGTAAATAAATAATACTTTTTCTTAAAAAAATAATATAGCATAAAGCAAAAGAAACCATGAACAAGATAAAAAGGCAACCTTCTAAATGACAGTTAATATTTTCAAATTACATATCTGACATAGGTTTAATATCTAAAATATATGAAGAACTCATACAGTCAATAGCAAAAACAACAATCCAATCAATTAAACATTTTTCCAAAGAGGGCATACAGATAGCCAACAGACAGACAAATGATGTTCAACATCACTAAGCATCAGGGAAATCAAAATCAAAGGGAGATGTCATCTCAAATCTGTTAAAATGATTATTATCAAAAAGACAAGAAATAACAAGCATTGGTGAAGATGTGGAGCAAAAGGAAATTTTCTTTACTGTGGTAAAAACATAAATTGGTTAGCCACTATGAAATAGTGTAAAAAATTCTCAAAAATTTAAAAATGGAACTACCATATGATCCAGAAACTTCACTTCTAGGTATTGATCTGAAGAAAGGTAAACACTATTTTAAAAAAATATCTGCACTGACACGTTTATAGCAGCATTGTTTGCAACAGCCAACTACAGAAGCAACCCAAATGTCCATTGATGCAAGTGATATATAGATAGATACATTTATACACATATACATACATTTATATGTTTTTAAAGAAGAAAGAAAAGCAATGGTTTTCTTTTGTTCAAAAGAGTTTTATTGGAAAAGGGGACAAAGGAACTCTCCAGGGATGGTCTATATCTTAATCAGAGTGTGGATTACAAAGGCATACATACATATTTGCCAAAAATTCATAGAACCATAATGTACAATGCACTGGGCAAGAAAATACTGGCTTTGAGGTAAAAGAAAAAAATACTCTTAGATTCCATGTTAGGCCATATGATCTATTATTTTGCCTTATAATTAACAACATTAACCAACAAAGTTCAGATGAATTTGGCCTATGTATAGTGGTCCCTAAAAATGGAATAACATCAATATAAATTGCTTAAATTTTGCATCACTTGATAGTTTTTAGTCATTTTCATTAAATCATTCTTTGACTCCCTCTGAATAATTCAGAGTAATGAAAGTTATAAGACACATAAGTTTCTTCCCTTTCACACTCTGCTTTTGCTCATTGCTAGCTAATTCAAAGTAATGCTGTGATCAAGGGTCTATGGCTCATAGCTGAAGCGCAGGTCAGCTTCCACTGGAAATAATCCAGTTCCTTTATTGCCTTCTAAGATGAAATAAGCCAATACTGATATTGCATTTCCACTGTTTCACTTTCAGGAGCTAAGTGAACATACAGTGGATTGCAGCCAACATCTCATATCTATCAGATGTCAAGAATGCCAAATCTGAGAGCTTAATAGGACCTCTGCAGTAGCCAAGCCCTCATGTGCATAAAAGAAACTTAAAAAGAAGTGTCTTCCCAGACCTCCCAGATGGCACAGCGGGTTAAAGCACAGCACTAAGAAGCTAAAGCCACTTCAGCATGAGTTCAAACCCCACCCCGGAGATGACCACATGGTGTGGCAGACCTCTCCTCACCTGCCCGCTGCTCCCCTCAGCAATGCACTTCATCAGTCAGCCTGTTCTACTCCCCACTCTATCTCTGGTGAATCTTCTCACTGCCCCTGCATCTCTGGCTTGTACCCCTATTATGTATGCACGAATAAATAAAAATATTTTAAAAAGTAAAGAAGAATTGTCTTCCCAAGCAAAAGGTCTATTCCATTAACCAGATGAAGCTGCCTTCTAGATCCATATGGTATAATTATCTGTGCAGGAGAACAGAAATGGTTATAGTAGGATTAAGAGAAAAAGGAAGAGAGAAAAAGGAATAGAGAAAGAGAGTCTCTGGTTATGCCAGTTATCAATACTGTCAGCAGTGAGTTTAAAATGCATTTGGGGAAGTTTCCCATAAATAGGTTGACTGCAAAAATATATTGACAGCCATGCAGACTGCCTCCTTCTCTTGCCGTGTGTCTTCAAAACCACTAATTTCCACCTAACTGTAGAAACATTGAGTGCAGATATCATTAGCCCTCAGGTCTTTCTGATGTTCTTATTCTCGTTAGGGTCCTTCAGAAACAGAGCACTCTTTTTTTTTTAATTTTTTTTTAAAGATTTATTTATTTGTGCATACAGAACTGATGTACAGGCCAGAGGCTTAGGGGTGGCTAGAGTCTTCACCAGAGACAGAGTGAGGAGCAGAACAGGTAGATCAATGAAGTGTACTGCTGAGGGGAACAGCGGGTGGGCGAGGAGAGGTCTGCCATGCTATGTGGTCACCTCCTGGGCAGGCGGGAATCGAACTCATGCTGAAGCGGCTTTAGATTCTGGGTGCTGTGCTTCAACCCACTGCGCCACCAGGGAGGGCCCTATAGAGCACTCTTTTAATCTTTCTCTTTTACTTCTGCATCTTGATACTTTAATTCCTAGTTGAAAAAGGTTCATGGCCTAGGAAAATCATTCTGTCTGTGAGCATTATAAAGGACAGCTCTGCAAACTACTCCCATGGCTTTACATTTCCTGGGACAGGAGGGAGAAAGGAAGAGCAAATGATTCACCGGTGTCCAGCAAAGCCTTTCTCTTGACCTCTGTTATTTCAAAGCAAGCCTGCTTGACCCAGTGATTCATCCTCTAACCAGATGGGAAGTGCACACCTCATAGTCTACCAAGCATCAGGCCCACTTTATACTTTTGCAGCATAAAGTACCTATAGTGAAGCTTCCTCGACCTGCCTTTGTACAATATTCTCTCCCCAAACTTTACACTATTGCATGAAAGTGTGTCCATGAGCTCTGTTAGCAACTCTGCTGCTTGGGATTCTTGGGAGACCCAAATTCCAGTGAAAACATTGAACTCCAGTTTGCTGAACCATACCAGATTTAGTATCCTAAGGACAAGTGGCTTGGCAGGATCCCAACTCCTTGATAGTCTAGCATAATCACAGCCCTGGAAGTTCCTAGGAAATGTAATTCCAATAGGAAGTTAACAGCAAATGTGGGGGTTTTTTGTTGTTTGTTTGTTTGTATTATTAAGCTACACATTTAGTCTTGAATTTTTACCTAGACACTTACCTTTATGAACCTGAGTAGTATATAACTAGGCCAGGAAGACATCTCAATTTAATACCCACAGTGAACACAACTAATCTATCAAGACCCAAATAGGGGGAAAGAAGTATCCTGAGAATCCTTCCCCAAGTAACACCATGTGGCACATGAAAGGACAATCTAGAGCATCTTCTACTAGATGAAGATTAGATTGAAGAAGCCTGTTTTGGGCTCTACACCCTGGATTTTATTCCATCCTGTTCTAAGATACACAGAGGTAGAGATAAAGATATCTCCTAAGCCCCATTTATAATCCTAGAGAGCATGGTTAAAATTAAAAAAAAAAAAAAAAAAAAAAGACTAAGGTTACAAAAGGTTGAGTTCCACTCAACAATTCTTCAAGTAAAAATAATACTTTAGGCCCTCCCTGGTGGCGCAGCGTGTTAAAGCACAGCACCGAGAATCTAAAGCCGCTTCAGCATGAGTTCGATTCCCGCCTGCCCTGGAGGTGACCACATGGCGTGGCAGACCTCACCTGACCCGCCCGCTGCTCCCCTCAGCAGTGTACTTCGTCGATCTGCCTGTTCTGCTTCCCATTCTGTCTCTGGTGAAGACTCTCATGGCCCCTGAACCTCTGGCCTGTACCCCAGTTCTGTATGCGCAAATAAATAAATCTTAAAAAAATAATAATAATGCTTTAAATTTTTTAATCCCAAGGCCCTTCCTGGTGGTGCACTGAAGAGCTGAAGCCACTTCAGCATGAGTTTGACCCCCGCCCTGGAGGTGACCCCCATGGCCCGGCAGACCACTCCTGGGCCACCTGCTGCTCCCCTCTGCCTGTTCTGCTCCCCACTCTTTCTCTGGTGGATCCTCTCACCACCCCTGAGCCTCTGGCCTGTACCCCAGTTAAATAAATAAATCTTAATTTTTTTTTTTTTAAATCCCTAACTGGCCTTGCACATAAAGTCTCCTTCTCCTAGAGGGGAATCTGACAGGAAGGCTAGTGATGGGTGAGGAAAAGAGATGAAACCTTCCCCTCATGGTAGAAAGTGTGACTAACAATATCTATTTCCATTGTCACCATTACACTAAAAATTAGCTTTATTTTATAGATTAGGAAACCAAGGCTGAAAAAGATAAAATGGCCTTTTGGAGGTCAAGTGAGAATAAAAGCTGAATTGGTAACTTGACCATGATACTACTTTATTTATTGTTTGTCTCCACTTCTAGATAATCTCTGCAAGATGACTTGGAGTCAACACTGTCTAAAAATCCTGATGGGATCTTTGAATTGTGGGTCAATGTAAAATCCTGCCTTCTTCCCCTTCAATTGCCCTCACACCAATCCCTTACACTGGACACAATCAATCCCAACACCTGTATGCCTGGAATTCTTCAACAAAAGATTCATACTATACAGTAATAATTACTGTACTGAGATTTTTTTAAGATTTATTTATTCATGCATATAGAGCTGGGGTACAAGCCCGAGGTGCAGGGACAGTGAGAGAATTCACCAGAGACAGAGTGGGGAGCAGAACGGGCAGCCTGAAGAAGTACACTGCTGAGGGGTACAGCAGGCAGATAAGGAGAGGTCTGCCACACCATGTGGATCACCTCCGGGGCAGATGGGGATGAACTCATGCTGAATTGGCTTTTAGCTTCATAGTGCTGTGCTGTAACCCACTGAGCCACCAGGGAGGGCCCCTGAGATTTTTTTAAAAGTCAAAATAGCCCTGCAAAGAGTAGCATTCTCCATCACTTCTACATAACTATTGTCCCTGTTTAAGTGATGCTTTTTCTCTGGCACAACTAACCCCAGCTAAAAGAGGCAGTAGCTAACGTCTTGGAAAGGAGGAGAGTACCTCCTCAAAAGCTAGTAGGGAGATGATTTGGGCACAGAGGAAAGAGTCTCCCCTCATACTATTCATACAAAGCCTGCGTTTTTCTTAAATGAAAATGTGTCAGCATCGGGTTAACACAGCTCACAGTTCTATCAGGTCTAGACTCCTAGGCTGGAGTTCCCCTTCCCCACGGTAGCAGGAGGAGGGACTTGGGGGGAGGAGGGAGGGGCTGCTAGTAACACAATGGACTTAAAAGAAAGCAAGTTTTCAAACATATTACCTGAGTTTAACTTGCTTTTCTGATGTCTCACAGCTAAAGTGCTAACAAATCTTATTTTTAAATTGATTTACTTGGTAGAAAGTTTGCGAGCTCAACAGCTTAAAATTCAAGAAAAGGTAGTCTTTTCCATTATTGATTAAAAAGCAGCTGACTCTAGTACTGACTTCATTCTTAATTCCCAATAGGCAAAATGTCTGGGTGTAAAATGACTGACTATCAACTTAAGTTGTATACAGTTAAGACTAAAGTTGCAGGAAGCAATTCTCTTGTTTATGTGATGACCTGGAAAAGATCTCATGTGATGTGCCCTGCAACTACCCAGTTTCAGGATGGTTTGGGCCCTTTGAGAGAGAAAATGAGAGTTTTGATGTCTGTATGTTATATAAATTAATATCACTCATACCACACTTCATTTTCTGATTTAAAGAAAATCTTTTTAATATTTTATTTAAAAGCAATTCTTTCCCTTTTTTAACAGTCAGTATTGGCTACTGAAGTCTATAGCTGAGTACAGGTTAAGGAGAAGGCTGGATAGAAGGTGTGAGATTTTGACCATCAAATGAGAAAACTGTGGGAATTGGTGAGCATTCTCCTGATTCCTCAGAGTTGAATCATCATGTCTTTTTTCCTTTGCTCTAGTTTCACCAGCCAAATTCTCTCCTTAACTCCTGTGCTAATGCTCTGATTGTAGTTATCTGGAACTGTGGAGGAACCATGAGGGTTTTGGGGTGCGTTCTCTTGATATACCTCTCACATGTATTGCTACTCATTTCCAAATCCTTCAAGATTGTCTTTCCTAGCAAGCAATATTTTCCTTGGCAGCCACATTTGTAGGCTATCTCTCCCAAAATAGATTTTAATAAGAAGCAAAGCAGAGAGACAAAGGCTACTGCTTGGTTTTCTATCCTGGTAAGTACATTCATAGATCTCGAAGTGCCAATGGAGAGGGCCAGGGACGTGCCAAAGACTTCAGGGAGTGGTGGGACAAGACCAGGTTTGCCAAAGGGAAAATTTTAGTGTCTCATTTTGAAAATGAAACAGAATAATAATCACCTGTCCCACCTTTGACAGAATTCACTGAAGTTATTATCATTATAGATGGCCTATGGAGTCAGCTTTTAAATTGAAATTTATTGCCAGTTTTTACTACCAGATTATGAGAAATAATCTTACATCTCCAAAATAAAAAGAGAGATGAACTCGAGAATATGACAAAACACAAAGGACTTATTTTATTCTACCCTTCGTATGACTAGCTTTTCTCTGTTCAGAAGACAATAATAAAAGTGAAGTATCTCAGTATGTTGGGTATTTTCTTAACTACATTTCCAACCAAGCCCCCTGTTGGTTAACACTTTCAAAACAAAATTCAAATCCGTCCTTAGAGGACTTTGCCTTTTGGCTTTTTATTTTATGTTTAAACTAGATGATTTTATGGTTTCCCAAGTTTAGTCTTCTTCCCTGTACACAATCCCAAAATTGCTAATTCTTTAAGCTCCACTCTTATTTCTTGATTCTTTTGGTCTTGATGTGAATTCCTTCCTATTCCCTTAAAACATTTGTGTGTGTTCTTCATGCACTAATTCATCCTGCCTTGTATTATAAATTACCTGTACACTAAACCATGTCTGACTGCAAATGCGCTACTATTTTTGACCTCTGTATTCTGTAACAGTGCATTTTATTTATCTTATTTACACTAAATGTCTTTGTCGAGTTCATTTGTGGAATGATAACTGGGAGGTGACTTCATCCCTCCACATACCCCACTTCACTATTAAGAATGCGCAAATGCCAGATTATTTCACTCTGTGTGATGTAAGGAAACAAAACAATTAACAAACTAAACCAAATGAAGCCTTAGACATATGACTCCAAAATTAAGACTACTGAAAGGGAAGTCAATGTGGGTGTGCAAAGAAGAGAGAAGGGAGCCCTTGGTCTATGTAAAGGACTAGAGAGCTGTGGCAGTGGGTGTGGGGACATGCACATACATGGTAGCCTGTGTGGTAAAAATACCTCTCTATGGTCTACACTGTGACTGTAACCCTCAATCATATAGTTTTGCAAGCCAATGGTGCCTCAATGAATAATTAAGACAAGTGAGTAAACAGCTTAATAAAGAAGTTAATAAAGACGATAAGTTAGCTGAAAACTTGCAAAGTACATTTCTCATATTGAAAGAACAGTAACCCTGAATAAAAACACAAATATCATCATCCATCTATTTGGTGCAGTCACAAACTTGCATCAGCCCAGTTCTCAATTTTTAATGTTCTGACTTTTCCATATTTTAATAGCCCCACCTCTTTCTATTTTAAAGACTTTAACAATTCACATTGAAACCAAAAATCTGGGACAACTAGAGAGAATTGAAGTCAGGCATAATGGGAAAAGACTTGGTAAGTTCTTAAGAAAAAATCTAACTAAACTGGAGTTATCCCAAATTTCTATCAGTGTCTTTTATATTCAAAGATACTGCCACTGACTATGTTGCTAAATATGTGCAGGAGGAAGGCTGAAAAGACCAATGTGACCAGCTGTCCTTTCTGCAGTGCATTTGAATGAAGCCTGTTCTTTCCTTAGCAGCTGTAGATGCTGTTTGCTAAGCTTGTTGCTATTTTTGATTCTGCCTTCTTCAAAAGGAAGAAAAAGGAAAGAATAAAAAGAAAAGTCACACCATTTTTGGTAGCCCTCATGTCCAGCTGCTATCTGTCCGCTTTTCCTTGGGCTGGGACTGTAAATTAGCATATACTCCTATGCCTTCTTCCCCCATTTTCAGGTCACCTTATTGCAAATGTTACTGAATGCCCTGTCACACAGGAGCTGTACACCTGGGGCAGCAGAGAATTTGCAGTGTTTCAGTGGTGCCAGCTCACTGGCTGCAGTCTAAGATTTCCTTTGTTTGGTTCCTATCTAGCAGTTGATCAATGTCTATTGGTTCCGTGGTGACACTGGTTAAACCACACAGAACAATGCGTCTGAAGTCTAAAGTGAATCCAAGCCTCCCACTTGATGACTTCAAATTTCTTTGTCCTATTTGCATTTAAATTAGGTCTAGCTTGATGCCCCGTTTTCCACGACAGCCCTCCCACTGGCTTACCTGCCATCTTGATTGATGGACTATGGTCTGCTTTAGGGACATTTTGCCCCCTGGGACTAGAATAGCTGATGGTTTATAGAACCTAATTGGCCAAGGAAATCTCTGGCGTCATATAGATGGGGATGTTACTTTAAAAGCCTTACTCTCCCTTGTGTGATTGACCAGCAGAACACAAACGCATAGTCCTTAGGCTCTACACATTAATTACTAACTTAAATTCATGGTCTCTCCTTAGAGAACATTCACTTCTACCAGTCAGGGTCTCCTTGTGACACTAGACTATTTTGTCAGAGTCTAATAGCTTTTAAATAATCATCTCAAATGTCCCCTGCTGTACCTTTCATACAACTTCAATGTTCTTGCCTATCAGGGATTTCCTAGGAAATAGCAAGGGCCTTCTATTATTTCCTTCTAAACAGCACTAAATGAAAAACCATTCTAGGGATCCTCCCAGGTGGTGCAACAGGTTAAGGCTCAGCACTGCAAAGCTAGCATCAGCTGCTTCAGCTTGATGACCTGCTTGGCGTAGCAGACCTCTCCTGTCTTGCCACTACTCCCCTCAGCAGTTACTTCATTGATCTGCCTGTTCACTCCTCACTCTGTCTGTTGTGAATCCTCTCACAGCCCCTGCACCTCTGACCTACACCCTAGTTATGTATGCATAAATAAATAAATCTTTAAAAAAAGAAAGAAAAAAGACATTTTAAAATATTTACATATAATGTATAATCAATCTCCTATGATCCAGCTAATATAAACGCATGAGATCCTCCAATGATGATCTGTCCTCCTTGTGAGAAGAACCATGGTGTGAGGGTCCAGAGCCCAGTGCTGGGCCATAGACCTGACTCAGATTAGGCTCTACCCCTTGTGAGATTCTGTACTTTAGATATTGCTCACAATCTCCTTAGATCCTCTTTACAATGGAAATACTAGTAGTACCTCCATCATAAACTTGCAAATAATTATAAATTAATTAAGTTAAGGAAAATTCTCATTTATGAAAACAATTTTGTGTATAGTTTATAAAATTTACAAAATTGGTTTATATCACTGAATGACTCATGCATGTTAAATGCCAGAACTATGCTGAAATGATAGTGAAGAATTAATGGATTCAAAATGAGAAACTTTCTCTTGCTCCCTCTCCCTTCTCTCTCTGCTTGCCTGTCTCTTCTCTACTTCCTTCCCTCTCTCATTCCAATAATTTCTTTTAATTCTCTCTCACTGAAGATGTGCATACTATTTTTGGTAAAGTCAAAGATAAGACAGAACTTGGATTCATTATCCAATATTTTTGCTTAGCATCATTTTTATAGACTTATCTCTTCCTAGTTATAGATAATGGACTCAAAATGACTTAATAGAGTCCAACCATGGATTAATAGCTGTTGTCAAAGAGATAGGCTGCTCCTACAAGTGCAGCCTGCATCAAATGCCAACCTTCAGATGGAGACTGAGGTTGGCATTCCATATTTGAGTGCCCCATCAGAACTTCAAGGAATGGGAAGGAGTTCTACAAACAGAAAGAGTTTTGATAATCAGATGAAAAAGAATGTACTAGATATAACAAAAATGACAGCTACCATAGTCTTGCATGTTGCTTTAGCAGCAATGGTCGGTCAAGACAAGATACATGACTCCAGGATGCAACTAATGACTAACCCCTTCTCTAAGCAAACACCACCACTTCTTCGCACCCAGCTATTCTTTAATCTTACATGAGCCTCTTGCCTTCCTCTCTACCATGAGTAAAGATGTGTGCATATTTCTTACCAAAGGACAGATGTGGACCTCTGAGGTACTAAGAGGAGAAGACAGAATAGCTATTGGGGAAGAGGCTACATAACCACTAGCGCATAGGGGTTGGTATCCAAGGAGGTACAAATCCCAGCTCAAACATTCAGTGACTTTGTAACTCTAATTTTTCTTTTCTCATTTTTTACCTCATTGTCTTATTGTGGAGATTTATTGAAATAATACATGTACGGCATAAACCACAGAACATGTGGTGACAACTAAACTCTTCATAAGCAACAGTCTCCATTGCTATCAAAATGATGGTGGTGGTGGAGGTGTTGATTATTTCCTTCCCTCTGCTTCACAAACTGAGAATAAAATTAACAATTTGGGATGGCGGAACCCTCTAAAATTGAGAGCCTGATTGTGCAATGATATACACATTATTTTGTAGGTGCACACATCTCCCTCATCAAAGAGCTGTGTAGTTTTTCATTTAGTCTGAAAAGCCCTCCCAGAGGCATATGTCATTAATATCCAGTTTTTTAAGGTGAGGAATCTGAGAACTCAGTGGGACTGATTTTATCAGGTCACCTAACTGGTAAATCAGAGACAGAATTCAAACATAACTTTTCTGACTTCACATTCTGTTCTCTTATAATTACACTGCATTGTAAAGATATATTTTTTTCTGCAAGCCCAGCATGTGACCGAATATGGCCTTGCTAATTACATGGCATAACAGGTAAGTACAATGGCCTAGGCAGACTCTGAAGATTCTCATTAGGTCACAAAGGTTTTACACATTTTTGCCAGGGATTGTCTCAGAAGGTGATAATAGCTGACAAGCTGTAACCTGTTGGAGAGAAAAACAGAGAGAAAAGTTAAGAAAAAGATAAGAAAGAAAGAAAAAGATGAAGGTTAGAGGGAGGAACATTAAGATCTATGATTAGAAATAGTAGGAAACCAAAGCTAGTTTTTAAACTTATTGTACTTTTTGATAAAAGAAAATAACTTACCCTTGCCCAAATGCAGCAATTATTAGAGTCTAAGAAATGAGAAAAAGAAATCATAATGCCCTTGTCAGGGAATATATTGAACTGTTTCCTTCCTCAATCTTGCAAATTTTCAACCCTCAGAAAGTGATCTCTACAATGGCTTTTAAAAATGCAAACTGATTTTGCTTATAGTTTATTATTTATTTTGTTCCCCTTCCCATACAGAAATCACAGAATTTTAATTAATACAGTCTATTACTCAAAAATATCACCCCATAAAACATTATCCAGTAGTGAAACTGGGATTTGACTTTTTTTTTTAAAAGAATTATTTATTTGTGCATACAGGAGGATTCACCAGAGACAGAGTGGGGAGCAGAACAGGCAGATCGAGGAAGTACACTACTGAAGGGAGCAGTGGGCAGGTCAGGAGAGGTCTGCCTATCCATGTGGGGTCACCTCCAGGCAGGCGGGGTTCAAACTCATGCTGAAGTGTCTTTGGCTTCTTAGTGCTGTTCTTTAACCTGCTGTGCCACCAGGGAGGGCCCTAACTTTTCATTACTTGAAACCCAGCTTACAACTTCCTCCAGTTTTCTCTGATATCCATCTTTTTTTTAGAGAGGAGTCTTACAGTTCTCTTGAGACATAAAGTACACACTGGGAAACTCACTGCTCTCCTGCTAACTGAGTCATAGGCAGTAAGAGTTCTACCTTCATGCTTTTGTGAGTTCTACCTTCAGGGACAAGGCAAAGAAGATAAGGAAATAGGCCTATGAAATAGGCCAGAGTGCTCTGTTGTTCTTAACTAGCCTGTCCTCAGTAGAAACTACTTACCAGAAGTCTTAACTACTGCAGTTTTGTCAGAGCTGAAGTGACCAGGGCAATGGGAACTACCCAACTCCAATCACATCTAACTTTCCTATCACATCCAACATGAAATAAATGAACAAAACTAAGAAGCACTAAGAAGATCATACCCTGAGGACCCAGATTCACTAACAGAGACCTGCAGAACTACAAAATGCTAAATTAAATATTTCCATAAAAGCTCATTTTGGGGCCCTCCCTGGTGGCACAGTGGGTTAAAGCACAACACTGAGAGGCTTAAGCCACTTCCACATGAGTTCGATCCCTACCTGCCCCAGACCAGAGCACATGGCCTGGCAGACCTCTCCTGACCCGCCTGCTGCTCCCCTCAGCAGTGTACTTCGTGGATCTGCCTGTTCTGCTCCCCACTCTGCCTCTGGTGAATCCTCTCACCCTCCGCATCTCTGGCTTGTACCCCAGTTCTGTATGAATAAATAAATAAATCTTAAAAAAAATTAAAAAAAGCTCATTTTGGAATCAAGAATCTAAAATCCATCACCTTTCTCTCTCTTAGTTTTGTTTGTTTTTGTTTTTGCTTTTTGAAGGAAACATATTTTATAAGAACCCAGAGTGGGGGAGAAGGGAAACCAAATATGGAGGTAGTAAGATTCCACCAAACCTGTTATCAACAATTACCCCCTCCCTCCCCATTTTCTGCCTGTCCTTTCCCCCTCCCTCATACCACACCAAAATCCCGACTGTTATGCCAACAGGCTAGAAGCCCATAGACCTTAAAACATGTATGCAGGGGACTCCTTCTCCCCAGACACCACGTAGCTCACTGCTCTCTGTTCAGACTGTTGCTGAAACACTTGTGAGAGATAAATCCTTGAATATCTGAGGTAAAAATACAACTCCTATACCTGACCATAGCTTCCTTATCCTACTCTTATCATTCCTCATCAAACTTATCAAGACCTCTACTGATGTATGCATTAGGTTTGCTTATTTTCTCCTTTTCCCCCAAACTGCTCTGGCATAAGCTCTTAACACATATTTGTGGAATAAGTACATAAACAAATGATAAGTGAAGAACAGACACCAAGTTGGCTTTAAGGACAAGCCTCTATTTCATCTCTCCTCTCCTGGTTTCTTTCCATGTGTTTGTTTTATTTTTCTTATTCTACAAATAGTTGCTGACTATCTGCTTCCTTGTGATTGAGAACTCAAAACCAAATGACAGGTATCCAGCTCTGCTCTGCTGATAGTTCAACTCAAGTGTTTATCCCCTAACTTCTATTCACTTCTCTGTTAGTTCAGGGATGCTATGTATTGAGCAAGAGTCTGTGTTTCTGGGCTTTGAGAAGGAAAGGCAGTAGGTTGGGTGAAGGGTAGTGAAGTATCACAGATTCTGGTACCTACCACTCATGGCATGTGATTGTTCTGGAAAGGAGCATGGGAAAGAGAAGTCAGGCAATTATTATTATTTTTCCAGTGGGAGTGAAGAAAAGAACTAATGCTTGTTTGTTGGACCCTTGCTCATTGACAATTTTATGGTCAGTACATGAAATGCAAATCGCTCAGACTTTTCAGCTTTCCAAAGAAGGCATTATATTACCCTCACCAATTTCATAAAGAGGTTAGTCTGTTACCATAGAATGCTAGATTACAGAAGAGATTCATATCCTGAAAGGTTGACTCTAGAATCAATGTTCTTTTCTTTCTAACATTTTATCTTTCAATTGGGTTTATTCAGAGTGGAAAAAAGGGTGTGAGGAAGGACTTCATAAAATTAGTATTTGAGAGAAATTGGCATTGCCAGCCATAACAGAAAGCCATTGCTGATGGAGAAAACACATGAGTAAATGAATACTCCGCACAAGTGCAAGAGGGAGCAGGGGCTTGTCTGGAACACAGAGGGGAGAGAGGAAGAAATGGGACTGAAAGTCATTTGTAATGAGACACTAGAAGGCCTTTAATCTGAGGCTAACGACCCTGTATCAAATGGACCTCATCTACCTGTATTATACTTTTGTGAGCAACAGAATGAATTCAATTTTGTAGTATATATTTTAGGAAAATTTCCTACTCCTATTAAAATGGTAAACTATATATATTGTATTAGTCTGCTTGAGCTTCTATAACAAAATACCACAGGTTAGTGGTAAAATTTGTTTCTCATAGTTTGCAATGTTGCAAAGTCAAATCTTTAGTGCCAACTGATTCCAGGACCCAGCTCTTAAGACCTCCTTCAATCCTGATTACCTCCCAAAACTCCATCTCTAAATGCCATCATCTTAGGAGCTCAAGGCTCAACCTATGAACTTTGAGAGAACATAAAGTTTCAGTCTATAACATAAACCAATACAAATAAAATAAGAAATATCAGTAGTATAAAGATAACTTTAAAATTATCACCAATCTGATGAGTATTATCACTAGGATGACTCAATGTGACTCAGAGTGAAGTAGCACCCAAATGGGCAAAATTGGGAACTTAAATTGAGAATCTCACTCTGAAGTTCTTCTTTTGGGTGTTGTTCAAACACCCAATTTTTCTAGTCGTGCTTTCTATGTGTCCAAAATATGAACTGCTGTTCATACCTGAAATGTTCCCCTCCAGCTATTCTTCCCGCTCTGATGTGGCCCTCAAATCCTCACTGATTGCCTCTCCTGACTGCCATCTATGAGATTTATGAACCAGGAAGAAAGTCTATGGCTAAAGAACTATCTCATTTATAGGAAACATAAAACAGGGATTTCTATTGTCCTGAAACACTCCCTCCCCCTCAAAAAAAATCTTTCTCTCTAATAAAGAAATAATAAATCTCTCACCTGGTTCTTTTCTTTTTATCTTCAGCTTTACTTCTCAATTGTCTCATTCTGGCACAACTAGCTCAAAATCATAAAATAACCTGTGTTTGAATAAAATATAGGAAAAGGGGAGAGGAAGTGAGCACTTTCCAAACACCTTTATGATAAATGCCTCAGTAGAGGCTTTTATTTTATTATTATATGTTTTAAAGTTTTATTTATTCATACAGAACTGGGGTACAGGCCAGAGGTACAGGGACTGTGAGAAGATTCACCAGAGACAGAGCGGGGAGCAGAACAGGCAGGCAGATTGATGAAGTACACTGCTGAGGGGTGTAGGGGATGGGTCAGGAGAGGTCTGCCATGTATTGTGAATCACCTTTGGGGTGGGGATTGAGTTTCATGCTGAAATGGCTTTACCTTCTTAATGCTGTGCTTTAACCCTCTGTGCCACCAGGGAGAGTTTATTTCATTATTTTTTAAGGATTTGTGTATTTATATGAACAAGAACTGGGTTGCAGGTCAGAGTTGCTGTGGGAGGGATGTGACCATCTGCTAGAGACAGAGTGGGGAGCAGAACAGGCAGATCAATGAAATACACTGCTCAGGGTAACAACAGGTGGGTCAGGTGAGGCCTGCTGTGCCATGTGGGTCAGCTTTCTGGCTGGCCAGGGATCAAACTGGTGATGACTATATTGGCTGGCAGTAGCTTGATAGCACTGTGTCTTCACCAGGGTGGCCCCACTAAAGGTATTAAAAGTTACAAAAATCTAAAGTATATTTTCAATATACGGAGGAAGAAATTGAACTTTGTAAGATTTACTTGTTTGAACACTTACTGGTACGTACAGGAGACAATTGAAAAGAAAACAAGTTTTTGTGTGCCAACATTGACATTATCCATTCTGTTCCCTATAAAACTGTAACACTGAAACCTTCAGGATTTTAGTCACTTAAAATAGGTTTCAGTATTTTAACAAGCCTTCGCTAAACTTTAAAAATGCTTCCTATGTCAGAAAAGTAAACATTGCTTATAATTGTTAAAGTATGAAAGTGTCAAGTACAGTAATGTCTGAGACCCAACTCTGATATAAAAGCAAAGTGAACCTTTATTAGCTAGCTCGAACTAGGATCCAACCCAGAGTGATCCGATGCAGTGGATACTCCTTGAGAGGGAAGGACCCTGGCTTCTTAAAGTCATGGGTTTATAAAGACATTGTGGGAGGTGCTTGGTGGTCACAAGTCCCTGCTTGCTGGATGCCTGGTGCAGGTAACAGTTAGGTCCTGGAACATTTACTCCAGGGAGAATCAAAACTTATCTTTGGGCAACAGTTTTAGCAACAGTTTTACTAGCCTTCCAGCCTTCCCATTACTTATCATTGAGTAACAGTTTTAGCAACAGTTTTACTGGCCTTCGGGCCTTCGCATTCCTCTACAATAATCTCTCCTACGTCGAAATGTGGAGCCAGATGGTAGCGGGAGCATCATCAAAATCACAATTTTAGTTTGCTAGCCACTATTCAAGGTGTAGTCAACATTGATGAGTTTATTTTGGCTCCTCTAGGGACCATAACATTCACCCACTAAGGGTCATGTTCCTCTCTTTGACATAAGCCTCCAGTGAGTATATTTGGCTTTCTGCTAACCTTGACTCCCTCTATTATTACTCTAAACTGCATTTTTCAAAATAGGGGTATCTGCTGTTCCTGGATTTTTTAACTGCTCTTTCCATATCCCTCAATCAGTACCTATAATTCACCTACCTAACACCTACCTACCCAAGCCCAACTCATGCCAGATATTTATTCCTACTGCAGAATTGTATATAGCATTTGTAAAATAAATAGCATTTGTAAAAATAAAATGAAGTTTTTCCACAAGAATCTCAAATCTTTCTGAAAGCAAATAGGCTTTCAACAGGTATGTAATGCGTGTGTGGTTTAGGGAAAGAGAAGGCAAATTATTATTTTTACAGTGTGTAGGAAGAGTGCTAGAAATAGCAATTTAGTTCACCTTCAGGGGTATGAGCAGGATGGATTGGTTTTAGATGAAGTTCTTATAATTAGTGAGCCTATTTGCTAACTGCCTCTTGGATTTATATTGGGCTATGCTGAGGCAATCACGGTTTCTTTCTGCCCCCACACAGGTGGCTGATGGCAGTTGATAGCAATGGACTCCTTATTATAGTTTTTTACCAGCAAATCACTTTTATTTTTTCTAACATTAATTTTTCATATATTTCTCTTTTTTCAAGTAAATGCTAATTTTATTTCCAAGATTTCTTCACATGAAATTAAGAGTACCATAATTATTTATGAAGGATGTCAAAACAATAAATTAATAACATTGTAGAGTTTAAAACTCTTTAATACATAATCCATCCACAGGCAATCCTAAGTACTTTGTTAGAATGATGTGTAAACAAAGAGCTAATGAAAACTCATGCTGAGAGTTTATTGTCTCTATATTTTCAATATTCTCAAGCTAGCTCACAGTCAATTCTTTGAACAAAGGTATTTTCTTTCTATCTAGCACCTGATTATCAGTATGACTTTTAGTAAGATGACATAAGCAAAGTATACTTAATATGTAGACATCCAGTGTTTCTTCCAAGAAGTTTGTACTAGGTCTATACAGAAAAACATAGGACCACATTTCATTTACAACATTAACAGCTGAACTAGACATTAGTTGAAAGACTTTTCTTTCCTCTCGTTCCATAAATTCCCAGGTGTTTCCTTTGATTAGGGCTGCCCTTCTGTCCCACTGAAAGAGAGAGCCTTGATTTAGAACAATTGCCGTATCCCACTCTTCCTGGAATTGCTATGGATGAAGATGGGTTGCAATTTGGACCAAAGAAACTAAGACATTTACTGAGGGACTTCTGGCAAAAGAAACTGCCTCTTTCTCTCTGGAGATAACAGAAGAACAGTAGTTTCCTTCTCTGATTAATGTGCTCTGGATAGGAGACGTGAACCCCTGAAGTATTGATGTTGCCATAGGGTAGTAGGTCTAAAGCAGAGGATCACATCCAAAAGAAGTAAAAACTGAGATCACTTCAGAGAAAGAAAACTCAAGTTAGGCAACTTGGAACCCTCTGGATTAAAACTCTACCGAAGCTAAATCTACTATTATTTAGTTATATAAATTAACATATTACCAATTTTGTGCAAACCAGTTTATATAAATTAACATATTACCAATTTTGCACAAACCAGTTTGTATCATGCTTTCTATTTCTGGCAACCAGGCCATATTAATGGATGTAATTTTCCAGATGTCTAAGAGTCATGCAATTATTTCATGACAAAATCAGTTTTCTAAGCCTTTTCTCTATCTCTTTGGATCTTTCTTTGTTAGAAAGACCTTATTTCTTTACTTGAATTTTCAAAAAGTCAGCTGAGAGCTTCTTGCCTGCCTTTTATTTTTATTATTTTAAAGATTTATTTATTTATGCATACAAGAACTGAGTACAGGTCAGAGGTAGTCAGGGCAGGGAGTGGGATGATTCACCAGAGACAGAGTGGGGAGCAGAACAGGCACATCTGCTGAAATACACTGCTGAGGGGAGCAGCGGGCAGGTCAGGAGAGGTCTGCTATGCCAACTGGGTACCTCTCTGGCAGGGGATTAGCAGTGGCTGTGGATAGCTTCATAGCACTTTAACCCTTTGCACTACCGGAAAGGCCCTCGCCTGCTTTTAAAGGACCTTGGAACTTAAAATTTTTACAAGTATTCCCTGAGCACCTAGCATGCAACATTGCCCTCTCTTAAAAACAAGAACAACAGATAACAACTCAATTTTTATTGCTGTTGTTGCTTGATATACACATAATGTTTATTTTTATTATTATTTAATAATTTTTGGTTCCATTGTAAATGGGATGACATCTTAATTTTTTTCCTTTTCAGATGATTGAGGGTATATAGGAAAGCAGGAGATATATGGAGTTTCCTTAAAATATTATAAGTAGATCTGCCATTCAACCCAGCTATTGCATTCCTAGGTATCTACACAAACACTAATTTGAAAGGAAACCTGCCCCCCTCTTTATTGCAGCATTATTTACAATAGCTAAGATATGAAACAACCTAGATGCTCCCCCCCAAAAAATGAATAAATGAATGAATTAAGAATATATATATATATATATAGGGCCCTCCCTGGTGGCGCAGTGGGTTAAAACACTGCACTAAGAAGCTGAAGCCACTTCCGCATGAGTTCGATCCCCGCCTGCCGGGGAGGAGATCCACATGGCGAGGCAGACCTCTCCTGACTCGCCCGCTGCTCCCCTCAGCAGTGTACTTCGTCGATCTGCCTGCTCTGTACCCCACTCTGTCTCTGGTGAATCCTCTCACCCTCTGCATCTGTGGCCTGTACCCTAGTTCTGTACAAATAAATCGAGAGAGAGAGAGAGAAAGAAACTAAAGCCACTTCAGCATGAGTTCTATCCCCACCTGCCCCGGAGGTGACCACTTG
Organism: Condylura cristata; assembly: GCF_000260355.1. Classification (NCBI taxonomy): domain Eukaryota; kingdom Metazoa; phylum Chordata; class Mammalia; order Eulipotyphla; family Talpidae; genus Condylura; species Condylura cristata. The sequence continues at coordinate 57,121,491 of NW_004567110.1, read as the reverse complement.
GCGTGGCAGACCTCTCCTGACCCGCTCGCTGCTCACCTCAGCAGTGTACTTCGTCAGTCGGCCTGTTCTGCTCCCCACTCTGTCTCTTGTGAATCCTCTCACCACCCCTGTACCTCTGGCCATATATACACACAATGGAATACTACTCAGTGATTCAGTGATCAAAGAAAAAATAAACTCATGCCATTGGGGGCAACATGAATGGAGCTGGAAGGGATTGTGGTAAGCAAAGTAAAAGATAAATAGCAGCAGGTTTCACTTATAGGTCAGGCAAACACAAATTTTGAATGCTGATCATAGATATATGAACATACAAGAGAGGAGGGGGAAGCAATGAGGAGGGGAGACATGAAAACAGGAAAGGGATAAGCACATGGTTCTATAGTGATGTATTGTGGGTGCTTTGATGGTGGAAAAACTACTATAATTACACCCAAGGAGCAATCATATTGTTCTAAAATTAACAATGATGTGGGCCCTCCCTGGTGGCACAAGTGGTTAAGTCTCAGCACTATGAAGCTATCTGCAGACACTGCAGTTGTAGTTCGACCCCTGATCAGGGAAGTGATCCATATGATGTGGCAGACTTCTCCTGTCTCACCCACTACTCCCCTCAGCAGAGTATTTCAGTACATCTGCCTGTTCTGCTCCCCACTCTGTCTCTGGGAAATTCTCTCTCTCTCTCTCTC
>NW_004567110.1:57098669-57120421 GCF_000260355.1 Condylura cristata | reverse complement strand
TGCCACACCATGTGGTCACCTCCCGGCGGGCAATCGAACTCATGCTGCAGGTGCTTTAGCTTCTTAGTGCTGTGCTTTAACCTGCTGTGCCACCACGGAGGGCCCCCATTCTTCTTTTATACAATGTATGCTTCTCCACTCAGGTGTAGTCCCCATTAATATATGAACTATTGATTTAGTCTAACCACCTCATCTTAACAATTACAAAATTGAGCCTAAAGTAAAGTGACTTGTTGATGTTCTCAAAGTAAATCTCAGCTACACTTTCTTATCTGAAGTTCCATGGCCTTCACTGTAGCTACTGCCTCCTCTTGTTGATTTTCTCTACCTTTGGTAATAATAATGATATTATTGCTTTTTCTGGAATTTAATTATTAAATCATTTTGGTCTGCAAAAATTTAATCAGAAAGCTAACAAGAACTGCCTTTCTATATGAAAATTTCTAGCACTTTCTGCTTTCAGACAGGCTATAGAAATATTTTGTAATTATATGTATCTGTCTCCTCACCTGTTTTATGATCTCAGGTGAAAGGTACAGAGGTTGGAGAAAATTAATTGGAAGTAAATAATTGAAAAGTGTTAATTAAATAATTAAATAATTAATTGAAAAGTGTTACCCTCCCTGGTGATGCAGGGGGGTAAACCTCAGCACTATGAAGCTAGCCACAGCCACTGAAGTACCAGTTCTATCCCTGATCCCTGCCAAAGAGCTGACCCACAGGGCGCAGCAGACCTCTTCTGTCTCATTTACTGCTCTCCTCAGCAGTGTACTTCATGGATCTGCCTGTTCTGTTCCCCACTCTGTCTCTGGTGAATCCTCTTACCCTGCCCTATACACCTCTGACCTGATCCCCTTCTCTTATATGCATAAATAAATGAGTCATTTTTTAAAAAAGTCTTAGTGCTATATACATGGAAATTCTCAAATTTCAGGCCCAGAAACTGCTACTGGCCAGGGTCTCTTGGATTTTCCCTGTACATCCCATGTTGCCCTGACTTTTCCTGTTTTCACAATGGTCATTTGATTATTATAAAGTCCATACATTACAATAAAATGATTTTCAGCCCAGGGATGAAAACTTTTGATTTTAAAAATGAGATTCCGGAATGTTTATTGATTCATAATCTTTCTTAGGCTGAATTCTTTTTCCCCACAGAAAACTCCAGGATTCTCCTAGAAATTCATATTTGTTTCTCTGTTCTGATAAGTATTGGTTCGAGTGATTCTTGAGAAACCCCAAGTAGACAAATAATGACATAATATTAGTTCTTCAGAAATATAATTTTCTTTTGTACTGCCCCATAAAACCTGAAATAAATTTTAACTCTAATCCCAGCAGTGCCGCATGGTTAGTTAGTATCAGTCCTCACTATACTAAAGCACACTGTTGTGGCTAACAATGCTTCATTGGATTACCATGCCTCACATTTATCATGCATGATAATAGTTCTTTTTGATATTATATTTGGTTTTTATGTGTAAGTAACCTCTGCTTAGTCTGTTTTCCACTATTAATAAAAATATTTTCCTTTAGCAGTTATCTTGCTTCTTGAGGCAGGAAACTAGACTTCACTATACTGTCTCATCAGTGCATTCATCCATAATGAATCAACAACATGGGAAATGTACTTTGATTTTTAGTATTTAAAATATGTTGGTTTTATTTTGATCAAGTTGTAAAGTAGGGCTGTATTCAACTTCCCTCTTGAATATTAGAGATTATCCGTGGGGGTTATAATTCTAGGCTTAAAAAAAAAAAAGATAATAGCTTCCAAGTTGCTTGTATGAATGGAATGTTGGGAAAAAAATCAACTGAATAAATAACTAGAAAGGCTTCATTTGAAAGGCGAGCAGGAGAATAAAAATGAATGGGGTAACCAAAATTCACAGAGAAAAAGATTTTTCTGTATCTTTCTAAGTCTTCTAACACTTCATGTAGCTACTTAATGTAGAAAATTCTGGATAGATAGGTGGGGGGAAAGATACTCAGATATGTATATATATTTATACATTTAATTAGGAGCCATATTCTTAAATAAACCCTTCTGAAACTAATTCTAAGGAAGCAAATAGGAGAGTTTGAAATTCATTAGTGTGAAAATATCTATAGAGGAATAAACAAAAGCACTTTATACTAACAAGTATTCATGGAATTAATTCTAGTAACCTTGCTCCTGTTTCTTTTGGCTCTCAACACTCCACAAGACAGTTGTTACTGCTATTGTCCATAATAGATGATAGGTATGATGCCAGAAGGTACTAAGTTGTGTTCAATTGATTTTTTTCTCATTAATACACACTTGAATACATCTACCTTGGATTTATTATAATTATTGCTAATAAAAAAATTAACACTGCTTGTAGTTTTCCTAATGATCCAATTTATGTAAATACTTTATCCCAACTTGCAGGCAACTTCAATGATTCCTATAGTGTGATTTCAGTACAAAAGTTACGTGGTGCACCTAAGTTCTTGATTTTAAATCTTCAAAATGCAAGTTGATTTCACCTGAACTATTTACTTATTTGAAAATACAACTATAGTCAAGTACTATTGCTTTTCTTTTAAGTTTATTTGTTTATTTATGAATATCAGAACTGGGGTAGAGGCTAGAGGTGCATGTGTAAGAGGACTCACCAGAGGCAGAGCAGAACAGAAGAGGTATATTTACCGAAATACACTGCTGAGGGGAGCAGCGGGCGATACAGGAGACGGCTGCAGTGCCACGTGGCTCAGCTCCCCATGGCTGGAGATAAAATTCATGCAGCAGTGGCTGCAGATAGCTTCAGTGCTGTGCCTTAAACCCTCGCGCCCCAGGGGGCCCCCTGTTGTTGTTTTTGAGGTAATATTAGTTTACACCACTGATTCAGAGGTACAGGATTACAACTTCAAATATTCTTTTAAGAGTTCACATGCTTTTTCACTAATAGCCAAGTGCAAGAAATCCTAGCTGGCACCACAGAGGATTCTGATTAGCAGCTGAATGCATGGTAATTGAGTCAGTGTTTCTCAGTTCAGAACATTGCCTTCTTTTTCACATTCCTCATTTTCACAGGTCTTTGTACCCATGTTTTTTCTTTCTTTTTTTTTTTTTTTAAAGATTGATTTGTACACACAGAACTGGGGTACAGGCCAGAGGCCCGGGGTGGCTAGAGACTTCACCAGAGACAGAGTGGAGAGCAGAACAGGCAGATCGATGAAGTACACTGCTGAGGGGAGCAGCGAGCGGGTCAGGAGAGGTCTGCCACGCCATGTGGTCACCTCCTGGGCAGGCGGGAATCGAACTCCGGTGGAAGTGGCTTTAGCCTCTCAGTGCAGTGCTTTAACCCGCTGAGCCACCAGGGAGGGCTGTACCCATGGTTTTGACACAATTGGAGACAACTATGCCAAAGGCTAACCTAGCAAGAACAATTTGGTAAACTAAACAGTTCCAAAACTTCTAGTTGATTCTGATTACTAACAAGCTTATTCTCAGGGTTCAATAGTAACACAAAATTCGGGAGCCTAGAGCATATATCTGTTTCCTCTGTTGATCCTAGAACCATAACAGTTACAAGTCTTAACTTCCCTTGATCAGATACCTTTCCTCTTCATAATGTATCTCTGATATATCATCTATCACCTTGGGGAAAAAAGAATACAGAATCCCCATTTGCTTGATTCTGAGAAGTTAGCTGACTTCTTACATTCTAAAAGTAGGAAAGCTAATCCTATCTTCAGTAGAACCAAGTCCACTGTCCTCTGTGCTCGCTGCTCAATGACTCAACCAGGGCTCAGCCAGAAATATACCTCCTGTGACTGAAGCACATGCCCGTTTTGTTTATAACTTGCCTATTCAAAAACAGACTTGTCTTGAATATGTGATATGACATTGACTCAATAATTAACTTCAGGGGCTTTCAAGATCTTGGGGAGTCTGTAATTGGTGGGCAGTTGACACAATATCCATTACCCATCCTTAACACGGTTAAACGAACACATTTCTCACTCATTCCACCATCTGAGAGTTATTTCACAGAGATTGTTTTTCTTTGTTCTTGTTCCTATGTGAAGCAGACAATTAGTTTCATCTCTGTAAATTTAGAAAAATAAAACTTCATTTGAGTACAGACAATATTTTGCTGGACTTTTTAATACTATTTATTTTAATTATTGACATTAATCCTCTGGATATTTCAAACATTTCTGGACATTCAAATATTTATGCAATATTTTAAGATTTTCCCATTATCCAAAATAATATCTACATAGTTGGGGAGGATGTCTTTCTAGCTAATATCTGTTTATTATCTTCTTAAAAATATTTATTAAATTCAAATTCTGCAGAGATTGCTGTGGAAAGAATTACCACATCTTCAATCTTTCTGAAAAGTGCTTTATTACATGTTCACAGTTTATGTATTATATATTATTAGAACATTTTGGAAGCAGCAGAAACACTAAAACATTAAATGCCTATTATAATTCTGGTTGAGTATTGTTGGGTATTTTGTTTGCTTTTGAAACTGCAGTATCAGCTTGAATATGCAAAAAAAAAGAGAGAGAATTATTCCTGTATTGCTCATATATTTAGTCATATCTTCTCTTATCAGAATAATTAGAGACAATTTAAATCTACATCTTATTGATGAAGCATTTGAAATATAAAGCCACTGGGTTTTTTAATTACTTCCAGTTTTATTAGGCAAACTATAGGGAGTTTCCATTTCCACTGTCTTCCCCACCTTCATATTTTCTGCAGCTTGCATACATCTCAATTTCATCATAATATTCCTTCTCTAGGAGTCTTGGAACTTAATTAGGAAAAAGGAGTCCAGCAGCTGCTGAACAGGGCACATCTCTCTCTCACAATTCAAAGACAGCTCCTGCAGAAGTGATGCATGAGAAAGGAGTATGTGTGGAGACTCTTGGCACCCCGGGATCTGTCCTCTGTGCTGCCTTTGACCAACTGAAGACCCAAGGAGACAGTCTGAAGGAGGATTAAAGATGAGGGGTGGTGGGCAAGAGCTGTGGGAGATTTGGTCACATAGTACCAGGTATATTTATATTATAAGAATGAAGAATTTTTGGATTCATTTTTCACTAGCCATGTTGAGTATATTTCATTTTTTTTAATAACTTGAATATTCCATTTAGAGTTATGGTACTGAAAATTCTTCTCTCATGTACTTACCTCCTTGCAAAAATTTAATTGCGTATAGTTCAGTAAATGTGTCAAAACTATTTCATATCTCTTCGATTTTAGAAATTCCATCTGCTTTGCATGGAATATATTTCCTCACTCTGCTTGCCTAATGAGTGCCTACTAATATTTCATGGATTTTCATCCAACATTAGCTCCTTTACAAATCCATCTCTGATTCCTGAGGGTTAATTTTAGACAACTTTGAATCTTTGTCCTCTTATAGGTACTGCTAAAAATCTTTTCATGTTTTATTATTTTTTGTGTGTGTGTATGACACACTGGACTAGCCTTTTTGGTAATTTCCAGTTTTATGCTCATCTACCAGTGATAAACTCATTCACACACACACACAGTTGTTCTCTATAATTGTTAATACTATCTCTGCATACTTTCACAGCAATAACACATCATTTTCTAAAATTTTCACACAAATAACATATCATTTTTCTAAAATTCCCAGGGGTAAGCACCCAAAATTCAATCCTGGCCAATGGGACCAGGTTCACATAAGGCAACATTGTGCTCACTTTCACAATTTTCATTGTGCTCACTACACAATGTTTGTGACAATCAATTCACAGTCCACAGAGAGGTGGCCATCTCTGGAAATATGAGACTATGAGACTCTATGAGACTCTGGAAATATGAGACTATGAAAGCAAAGCTACTGCAGTCTTCTTGATCCTTAGGAAATCTCCCTCAAGCAGGTGCTTCATGACTAGAAATCCTAGGGTCTGCAGACACTGAGTAAGCTCTTCCATGTGCTCCCCTAGAGTAAGACCCAAAGGGTTAGAAATGTGTCTCATATTAACCAGCTAACAAGTGGCTGAGAGGGTCTAGTAAAGAGGGAGCTTAGACCAGTACAAGTGGTGGTCTGAACCTTAACTTCTATCTTCACCATGTGCTGTCAACAAATGTTTTGGTTAGTACTTTATTCCCCTGTTATATATCACTAGGCAAAATTCAGTCTCATTTTTCTGTATGTCTGTCTTTATCAAATAAGACCACTCTGTAACCCTGCACACTCCTTTGTGGTTGATCATTGTACCTTCACTCTTTCATGTTTGATTTTTGAATGAGCCTTTGTTGCTGTGTATGAGGGCTCAAGGGACAAGTCTTATGGTACAACCTTGCTAGATTCCAATGACACACGGGTTCTTTGGTGAAATAGAGACCAAATTTCTGTGTCCTTAACATGTAATGATAAGAATTCATGAAAAGAATATGGAATATGACTTCCAAAGCCCACTTGGCAGTAAAAATTAATGTGTAACTTTTCAGTTCCTTATAATAGTGGGATGTGGACTGTTATGGTGGTCGGCGGCCTCCTCAAGAAGAGGAGGAATAAATCCAGAAAAGGACAAGGAACTATTGTGGTGGATGAAAATACCAGTCACCAAAAAAAAAAAAAAAAAAAGTACTTATAACCCAGTTTAGCTGGCTCCTGCCCTCACCATCCTGTCTTGATTATAAAACTTCAGGTTCTTCCTGGACCCCCCTGATGGCACAAGATTTTAAGTTTCAACACTATCAAGTTATTAAGCCAATGCAGCATGAGTTCAATCCCCGGCCAGGAAGCTGACCCACATGGCACAGCAGATGTCTTCTGTCTTGCCAACTGCTCCCCTCAGCAGTGTACTTCATCCATCTGCCTGTTCTGTTCCCCACTCTGTCTCTGATGAACCCTCTTACCCTCTGCACCTCTGGCCTGTACACCAGTCCTTGTATACATACATAAATAACTCTTTTTTTTTTTAAAGGCCATTATAACATTATAATGAGTCCTACCCATATGGATGGTAGGAGACCACTACTGCTCCTTCAGCCAGCCCTTCTGCTCTGGGCAACCACCTCTTTTACTAACCAACCTGAGCCTGGGAGGTCAGTCACTTGGTCACTGTTTTTAACATATTGCCCACCCAGTGACTCCTGCCATTGATTTGTTCTGCCCTCCCAGATACAGGAATAATGGACACACCTGGAATAAGTGTCCAGGAAAAACCCCAATTTGCACCATTTCCTCCTCTTGCAAAGGAGCATTCAAGAGCTGGGTGAAGCCTTTGTCTGAGATTTTATTGTATCTGACCCATGCTATATCCTGGACTGACTGCACAGCCTCTTGTGACTTACTGCCTTTTACCTCCTTTTGTTCAATCTTGCAAGTGCTTCCCTATATAACATTCTTTCTCTATCTTCTAGTCAATTCCGAATTACAACTGACCCTTCACAAAAATCTTTCTCCACTCAGTTTTATTTTCTCTTTTGTCTTATGTGAATTTTATCCATTACCCTTTATACCCCCAAGCTTTAAAGGTAACTAAATTAATGATATATCTGCATCAAAGAAAAGGGAAATTATAAATTTTGAAATAAAATTAGAATAAAAAGTCCTTGCATTCTATTGTTCTTAAAAATGGGGTGGCCTCTTGTGTCTTTAAAAAACTCACCTATCTCGGGGCCCTCCCTGGTGGCGCAGTGGTTATAGCACTGCACTAAGAAGCTTAAGCCACTTCCGCATGAGTTCTATCCCGCCTGCCTGCCCCGGAGGAGATCCACATGGGAGGAGATCCACATGGGAGGAGATCCACATGGCGAGGCAGACCTCTCCTGACCCGCCCGCTGCTCCCCTCAGCAGTGTACTTCGTCGATCTGCCTGTCTGCTCCCCACTCTGTTCCTGGTGAATACTCTCACCCTCCGCATCTCTGGCCTGTACCCCAGCTCTGTATGAATAAATAAATCTTAAAAAAAAAAAAACTCACCTATCTCTTTTCCCTGTTCCTTAAATTATTGCTATAAAGTTTTCACACTATAGCCCATGTGTGGCATTCAAGTTGATCGTTTGTCACTTGTGTCAGCTCATGTATGAACCCACAGCTCTATCAGTGCAGTGATCCTTTTATGTGCAAACTCTCCATTGTTAACCACTAATTTATTCTCCATGTATATACTTTTGTCCTTTGAAAAATGTCATATCAAGGGAACCCAGGATACCATGGGGATTGGCTTTTTCACTTGGCATACTTCTCTGGTGATTTGCTCAAGCTGTACATATCAACTGTATCTTTTATATTTACTTTCCTTATTTTTTGTGAAACAGCCAATTTTATCACCAATTCCATATCTCCTATTATCATAATAACCTCATGGAGAGAGGAGAGACCTATTTTTTTAATACTTTTGGCTTTTATTTTCTAAACCACGGTGACTAAATATTCTTGAGCACTTTCTCTTTTATTTAAATTTATTAATTTATATATCTGTTTACATTGTTGTTCATTTTAAAACAATATTTACTTCTCCCCTCCCCCAATTTACTCATGCATTTTGTTTTGCTTTGTATTAACAGTACGAATTTCCCCTATGTCTTATTTGGGTTTTTTATGCTTCTCTTATAAGTGAAACCACTCAATATTTTTCTTTTTCCTTCTGACTTATTTCAGTGAGCATGATCCCTTCTAGTTCCATCTAGTTGCTGTGAATGCCCAAAAAAACAAACAAACAAACAAAAAAATCTAGTAACAACAAGGCAAGGATGTGTTGAAAAGGGAACTCTCCTACACTGCTGGTAAGAGTGCAAACTGGTATCACCACTATGGAAAGCTGTGTGGAGATTTCTCATACTACTGAAAATGGCGCTACCATAAGACCTAGCAATTCTATTCCAAGGGATCTACCCAAAGGACACAAAAACATTAACTCAAAATGATACATGCATCCTTATATTTATTGCATCACTATTTGCAACAGGAAAAATTAAGAAACAGCACAAATGCCTAAAATGAGATGACTGGATTAAGAGAAGATATACCATTGTGATCAGAGAAGATACTTAATATAAGTCTTCACAAATTTTTCCATACCTGTTTTGTGACCCAAATGTGGTCGTTCCTGGATAATGTCCCAAGAACACTTGAGCAGAATGTGTATTCAACTCTTTTTTGGATGCAGTTCCTTATAAATGCCTATTAAGCCTCTGTGGTCTAATTTTGTGTTTAAAGCTATTGTGACCTTATTTATTTTCTGTGTGTTTGAGCTCTCTATAGGTGAAAGTGTGGTATTGAAGTCCACAACCATTATTAGGTTGTTCCCATGTTTTTCATATTTAAAAAAATTGCCTGATGTACTTGACTCTCTTTTGTTGGATGAGTATGTGTTGATGACTTGTATTTTCCCACTGTATTCTTCCTTTAATCATTATATACTTTCCTTTCTCATCTCTTGTTACCTTGTTTAGATCAAAATCTATTTTATCTGATGTGTATATATACATATATATATATACATACATACCTCTGTCTCTGCCTTTCCTTGTGGCCATTTTGCCTGTAGGTTTTTTTTGTTACAGCACTTTACTTTCAGTCTGTGTCTATCTTTGGAGTTCATGTGCATTTCCTGGAGACACCACAAAGCTGGGCCTGTTTTTGTTTTCTAATTGTGCCTTTCAATTGATGTGCAAATCCCATTGATATTTAAGATGGTCATTGATATATAAGGGTATGCCACTGCTATTTGGCCCTTAGTTTCCTAGTCTATATATTTCCTAACTTATTTTATTTTTGCAATACATTTCTCTTCAGCTGAAAATTCACATACATCTTAGAGGGGAAGTCAAGTGTTGGCAAATTCCTTCAAGTTCTGTTTGTTTGTGAAGTTTTTTTTATTTCTCCCTTATATTAGGACAGCCTTGCAAGACAGAATTTTCTTGGCTGGCAGTTTTTATCTTTAAGATTTTGAATACATTATTCTATTCTCATTTGACCATTATTTTTTTCCTTCAGAGAAGTCAGATGTAAGACCAATGGAGTACCTTTATAGGTTTATCTGCTTCTTCCTACAAGCCAATTTCAATATTCTTATCTTGAACTCTTGGAAGTTTCACAACTATGTGTCTTGATAAAGACCTCATTACCTTTACTTGACCAGGTGTTCTTTTAGTTTCTTGGAATTTCATATTTAATTTCTTCTGAAATTTTCCCATATTATTCTTTCAATAAGTTGTCTGTGCCCTTCTCTCTCTCTTCCTCTTTTAGACCACCCATTATTTTTACATTTCCTTTACTTGTGAAGTCAGATAATTCTTAAAGTGTTTCTTCAGTTTCCCCCCCCCCCCTCATATTACTTTTTCTTCTTTTTGGATTCATTGTGCATTACCTTCTTTGAGGCCAAATGTTTGATCTTCCACTTACATGAACTATATTTTCTCAGGACATTAATTTCTTTTTCTGAGTTTTCTTGTATATCTTTGATCAGCTTTCGTTTTCTGCCATTTATTTCTTTATCACAGCAATTTTCAACTCTGTCTCTGATCAGAAGAAAAGATTTTCCATGTCTTTGTGTTTGGATTCTTGACCTTTTTTCTCTCTGTGGTGAAATAGTCCCTTGTGTATTCAAGTTATTTTGTGTTGCATTTTCCATTTCTCATTTGCAACTTTCTATGTTGTTGCTTTCTCAAATCTTCTAAAGGTGCAGAACTTCCACTTTTCCAGCTGATGGCACTGTATGCTGGAGATAACTGGTTCAGAATCTTGGAGAGAGACCTTGAGAGACTCAATCATTGATAAAAGTAGTGTACGGGAATGACTCATGTTTGTGATAATACTGAAACCCCATTCTCTGGGATTTGGGGCTCTGAAGCCTTTGGGTTTGAGTTGTGATGCTTTACAGGATCAACTCAGGTTCCTAGAGAGTGGGGGAATGCAATGTCTTTCTGTTTTCATTGGTGACCTGGACCATCAAGGACAACCTGTATCCTCTTTATGTATCTAGGCCCAGTTAAGGGTGCAGTTCCACTCCAATCAGCGTCCTCAGGGAAGCTATCCAAGCATGGGAATCCAGATTAGAGATTGTTGTGGTAGACTTTCACATGCTGACTATACCTCCATTCATCCATCGAATGCTGCACGGTGTTGAATTTTCTCAGTGTACCTCTGACATGGTCTGCTTTGGTCTCCAATATCCAAGAGAAGCTCTAACTTCATCTCAATTTATGAGATCTTCTGAGTACAGTGTTCCTTCAGATTATTTTGAGATAATCTCTGCAACAAAGATAGGGAATGCCTCTGATGCCACATTCATTTGTATCTTTTAAATCAGGTCCTTGTGTCTTAAAAAAAGATTTATTTATTTATGCATACAGAAATGGGGTACAACCAGAGGTGCAGGGACGGCAAGAGGATTCACCAGAAACAGAGTGGGGAGCAGAAGAGGCAGATCAACCAAGTACACTGCTAAGGGGAGCAGTGGGTGAGATATGAGAGGTCTGTTGTGCCATGTGGATCACCTCTGGGGCAGGGATTGAACTTGCACTGAAGCAGCCATGGCTTGGCTTAGTTTCACATTAAGGCACTCCAGCCCGCTGTGCCACCAAGGAGGGCCCAGATCTTTTTGTCTTTTAATTGCCGAGTACTATTCTATGGTAAGGATATCCTGCAGTTTGTTTAACCAGTATCCCATGAAAATATATCTGAATTGTTTCCAGTTTTTGGCTATTGTGAGTAAAGCTACTATGAGTATTCCCTAGTATATTTATGACAATAAGATATCAACTTTGATACATTACTATAGTGAAAACGTGAACTTTATTTAAATTGTATTGGCTTGTCCACTTATATCTATCTCTGGATTCCACATTATACTTAGATGTCCTGTCCCTTAACCTTATCTTCATTGTAGCAGTTTCTCAGACTTCCCTTGTTTTAGATCATATTGATGGTTTTGAGGAATTCTGGTCAGGTCTTTTGTAGAATACCTCTCAACTGGTATTGGTTTGATGACTTCCTCCTATTTATACTGGGGTCATAAAGTGTTTAGGAAGAAATTTACAGAAGAGAAATATTCTCAACCTATCTTATCAAGGGTAACTGTTATCACTATGCTTTATCATTGTTGATGTTGACCTAGATCTCCTGGACAAGAACATTTTGCCACATTTCTCCACTGGAAAATCACTACCTCTCATCCCATACTATATTCTTTGGCAGTAAGTCATTAACTGTGGGTCATACTCAGATATCAGGTGTGGGAAGTAATTAAACTTCTACTTCTGAAGGGAATAGGATAATATACTTTTAAGTTCTCATATTTATCCCTCAAGTATCATCATCTTATATACATTAACTACTTTTTTATTCAATGGTACAGTATTTAAAAAATATGTGTAAGCGCTAGCATGAAAGTGATCTCTTTTTTTATTGCAAATATGTTTCAGCTATGTTTAAGCTGGTTGTGGAATTAAGCACAATTTATCATTTTCTTCTTATAAGAAAATACATTTTAAGACCTGAATTATTCACTAATATATTTCAGAAACAAAATTCATTTACCAGTCAGTGACTATGGTGAATCATAGAAAGAAACCTAGGGCTCCCTCTTTCTTTCTCCATCAAATCTAAACCTGAGTTCCCAGCTTTTTAAACACTTCATTTTAGATTTTACATCCTAAATTGCATCCTATTGTATTTTCTTGTGTTGAGTTCATGTTGCTATGCCAATTTGGAATTAAAATATTGAACCAGTTCAACTTCCTAAATTATTTTAATGATCATTATTGATACTCTTATCACATAACATTAATTTGCTCCTCCCCAACTGACTTTATACTTTTAATTTCCTAGTCTTGTTTTATATTTTGTTTAAAAGTCAATATTGACTTTTTTGGGGGGCTTTTCAAAAGCCAAAGTCGCTGTTTTGAAAGTCACTATTACAGTTCCAGTGGTACTCAGAAGAGGTACAGACTATATACATATATAATATATGTGCATACACACATATATGTACACACAAATATATAGACTATATATATATATATAGAGAGAGAGAGAGAGACTACATATATAGAGAGACTATATGTTTAGAGACTATATGTGTGTGTGTGTGTGTGTGTGTATGGCAACTTTTCCCATTATATTTGCCAAATGTTTATTAATATGTCAGATGTTGTGTTAGAGCCTAAGAACAAAATAGACATGGGAAACTGGTAGAATATCTTAAATCATATAAGTTACCATCTTATACAATACAATATACCTTTCATTCCTTACTGTACAGCTAGATAACCATTCTAAAATGTAACACTGGCCATGCCACTTTTTATATCAAATCATTTAAGAATCTCTAGAGTTTAAGAATCTCTAGAGTTTATTGAGGAAAAAACATTAAATCTTAACACATACATATTGTCACCCTGGGCACTCTTTCAATTTCTTAAAATCTCATTTAATACTCTTTTGTTAAAAAGGGTTAAGATGTTTGGATTCTTTCACAAATGTGTCATGAGGCCTTAATGAGGCAACCAACTTTAAAAATCAGGCATATTATTCTACCTACTCTTGCTTGTAAAATTTATGTTGTGCTTTTTTTTTTTTTTACAACTGTGTTATTTTAGTTATGTAAATGGAAGTCTGAAGAATTGATAGAAGTTAGTTATAAAAATGTGGTTTGGAGAGGGAAAGGATAGTGTGGTTCCAACATCTAGAGAAAAGAAGATGTCTGGAATCTTGCTATGATGGGGCCATGACACACAGCAGGGGCTTATTGACCAATAAACAAGAACAAATAGCTCAAACAGGATGGGTTCCTATCAACTTTTAGTAATTCCAGAAAGTAGTTTTGTACTAATTTGAAATGACTAGATACCTGAAGTGAGAAGTTTGTGAATTGGTAGCTTCACAACCAACCACACTTCAACAAATTTTTCTGAAACATGCACCACTGAATTCCTTATTAAAGCAACTGTCTCAGTAGCATATAGTTACATCAACAATTAAGGTTAAGTTTTTGTTTTTCAATAGAAACTTTTAATAATGAGCAAAGTTATAACTGAGAAATATGTATATAGGCAGCCACTCAGACTGCTATAACAAAAGAGTAGGTGTCTTATAAACAGACATTCACATTTTACATTTCTGAAAGCTATTCAAGATTAATGTGCCAGTAGATTTGATTCCCGGTAAGAATCTACTTTCTCCCTTGCAGACAGCCTGCTTTTTCATGGTTTCACATGGCAGAGATATAGAAAGAGACAGAGAGACAGCAACAGACAGAGAAAGACAGAGAGCAGAGAGAGAGGAAACTCTTGTCTCTTCCTGTTCTTATAGGTCACTAATGCCATCCTGAGGTTCTACAGTTAATCACCTCCAAAGGTCCAGTTCCACCTGTAAATATCACAGTAGCAGTTAAGGTTTCAACAAATGAATGTGGGAGGATACAAATGCTCATTCCATAACACATCATAAATGGAATCTTTGTTTTGCCTTAATTTGAATTTAATCATCGATTTATCAGATTGACCAGAAGAAATTTCTGGGTATACTCCTTTATTTACCCTTCCCATTCATGGTCAAATATTCAGATGAAAATATTTAATGTCAACTCTGTTTTATTCTCCTTTCCTCTCAGTACAGGAGTTATTTTCCTAGTTAAGTACTATATATTCTCTCTCTAAATATGGTTTGCAAGAAAATAGAAACATATGCCAGGTGGATCCTAGCAAACTCTGCTTTTCCACCTCCAAACTGATCTTCAGTGAATCTTTTGGTATATGTTAACATTAATGCATATTCTAACCTGGGGTATGTGTTGAGGTCTACTGGATAAGTTCTGAACTTAGTGATTTGTATATTCTTTCTGCCAGAATAAGAGGCTATTCTGTTACCCCATGTTAAGCACCACCAATAAAAGAGAACCTTGGATGAGAAATCAGAATTGGGAGTAAGGCCCATGTGTAGACAGACAAAAATGCCAGAGTTCCTTCACCTGACCTAGCTATAGGGACTACGTGTACGGATAAGGTGAGGAGAGGACCTCTTCTCAAAATTATGATGACCAAGGAGATAAAAAGTCACATTAAGAAGGATTTGAAATGAAGACTTGAACTAAGAAACTCTATGGATATTTAAAGGAGTATCCCAGAAACAAAGAACAGTACACGGAAAGGCCCAGGGCTATACTTTCTGGTATGTTTGAGAATAAATTACAGAGAACTATGTAGCAGGAGTAGAGAGAGGAGTGAATGCATAAGTGACAGTTTGGGAGGTCAGATATTGCTGCACCTTACATGCCAATATGAAAACTATTTCTTTATGAGGTGCAACATGGGAAGATGTTTGATTAATATGAGTCAGTGTGTTATTAAATTAAATTAAGCGCTTGCACAAGGCTCATGCTCAGAAAGACATCACACTTTAAAAGTCTGCACTCCATGGAAAAGAAGATTGACTTCCCTGTCCCCATTTGTGATCTTGCATTATCGGTTTGTGTTGGGCCCTGTACCTTGGGTAGCCAAAACTGATGTCAGTAGATGAATAATATGATTTGGTTCATTTATTCAAAAGAGCATTTGACTGCCATGTTCACTACATAAGAGATCAAGGGTAAAAACAAGAAGACCAGTAAGGAGGCAAAGATTCAGGTTGGAAACATCTAGGCATCAAATCAAGGTGGTATTAGGGGAGATACTAAGAAATGGTCAAATAAAAATTGATGGCTGAGTGTAACGATAACTTTTTTTTTTTTTTTTAAACTTGAAAAGCTAAGTGGTTAGAAGTGAGGAGAAGGGGACAGATTTTTTGGAGGGTAGGGCATTGCGATTAGAAATTCATTTTTCAAACATTTAAACTTGACATGTTTGTTGGATGTTCAAGTTCAGATGTTGATTGAGTAGTTGGGTATATTCTAGGGCTCAGGAGATATGTGCAGCCTGGAGAAATACACACAGGAGTCATCAGCAGCACGTAGATAGTATTTGAAAACACAAGATTTCATGAAAAATTCAAGGGAGTGGGAGTCCATAGAAAAAGATTTGAGGCTTAAGAGGAAATAGAAAAGAACAAAGGAACCAGGATTAGCAAAGAGCTCGCTTGGAGATAAAACAAAAACAAAAGAAAACAGCAAACAAAAAACTATGTGTGGAGAAGTAAAAACTAAGCAGAGAAAATATTTCAATGAGCAAGGTATGATCATCTAAGTCACATGCTGCTGAAGGGCTTAAGTAAGATGACAACTGAGATGTTTAGTTAAGGAGTGGTAATGGTGGCAACTTAGTAATAGTTAATGGTTTATTTGAGTATATTCAAGATGACTTTGGCAGGCATGGAGAGCAGGGGCTGCTGTAGCACATCTGAGCCGAACCATTTGTCTAGGCCCACCAGGGAGCTGCTTCTCTGATAGGGGTGATGCTCCAGCTGTGAGTGCATGTGTGGCAGGCCTGACTGGCAGGCACATTTTGAGGGGTTGTCTGAATGCTGACAGCTGCTACCTGGGAACCAGAGCCTGGAGGATGAAGAACTGAGTGCTGTAATTGCTGTTGCATCATTGCCAGATGCAGAGGTGTTCCAGGACAAGGGTTTAGGAGAGGATGACTAGTGGCAGGTAAAGGGTAAAAAGGTTGACCCAGGATTGGACCAGATAGACCCTGTAAATGAGTCAGATCCATCCCAGGAGGAAGCATATGAGCTTGCAGTAAATTTGGAAGATGCTGTGGATGGACTGCCTGGGCCAGCATCTGTTGGAACAACCGTGGGTGAAGCTGGTGAGCAGGCCGAATGATTAGGACATGGGGGGCGAGGGGAACTTGGTGGACAGGGTGGAGAAAGGGTGTTCCAGGAACTGGGGAAACTAAAGTGGGTGTTTTTCTCCCAGTTGCTTTACGTCGGTAATCTTGTTCTTTGTTGTAACAGCTGCTTTGGGACAGTGGAGTCAAATATGAAGACCACTGCTATGTTGACAATTTGGGATTTGTAGTTGGAGAAGAATCTCAATCAGCACTGGGCAGAGTTGGGTGACAGGAGGGTCTCCTCACTGGCCTTCTGAGTGGCCTCTTTATTTTCACCCATAGCTGCTTTTCCAGATGCTGGTTCTTCCTTGCTTTTCTCTTTGCTCTCATACATTTTACCTATCACTGAGGTAGGGGTAAAAGAGAGTGAAAGCATACTTGTGATGGATGCCACAGGGTCAGGGGGAGAGGAATTCCCTTGGTGCACTGGTGCTGGTGACTTGGTCACTTGCTGTTGCCAGTTTCTGAATCCATCTCGAGTTCTGTCCCTTTGTGGTTTGCCAAAACCAGGCTGGTAGAAGTTTGCCACTGGCACTGCAAGGTCAGGTGGTAGGGTCAGCCCCTCCAAAGCTGACTGCTGCTATTCTAGCTGGCTCATCTGGGTTGGGACAGAGCTCATGGGCTTGTGCATGCCTTGGAATGGATCTCCGAGAAGTTGCTGTGGTCCTGGCATGAAACCAATTGGCGATGGGATTCTAGGAAGAAGGTAGTCTGCTGGGGCTGCTCGTATCTGAAACACTTGTGACAAGGGAGGTGAGGGTGTTCTTTGGGCCAATAAAGATTTAGACTCCAAGTTCCCCATAAGGTCACTCAGAAGATTGGAAGATGGGAACAGGAAAGCAAGACAGTCAGGTTAGGCAACTCTACAGGAAGTTTGTTCTAACAGGCATTAGAGAAATGCAGTGGTGGCTAGAAAGTGAACCAGATTCAAAATAACTTTCTGGTTTTGCTTTGTGTTTTATTCAGTGGATAAACAGAGCCATGTTTGTGTGCTGATTAGGATAACGCAGAGGAAAGGGACAATTGATGCTTATGGAAATAGTGTTGAATTGTCTTCCTGAGCAGTGAGAGAATATGAGCGATAATGAACTAATGGATGGCTTCTTTTTTAGAGGCAGGAGGTGAAAAATGTGGGTACAAATGCTGGTAGGTAAGCAGGGAAGAACTTCAAGGGTTCTGCTCTGGTGTCATTTTATTTTCTTCTCGCAATAAAGTGGGAAGCAGAACTATCAGTTGAGAGAAAAGATAGGGAAGGAAGTGTTTAAAGTTTGAGAAGGGAAAATGAGAGAGGGAATAATCATTTTTGAAAGTAGAAAAGCAAATAGACCAGGAACTAACTAATGGTGTGATGATGAGTAGCCCCCGATTCCAAATCAGGTTTAAGGTCATAGATCTAAAGAAAGTCAGTCAGCCCTTATTCAAGCTACAGCTGTGTGTTGGCTCAGGCCTGGATTTCCAGGAGAGAGCAGGTATTAAGTAAGCCTGATATTTTGTCAAGTAAGAGGGACAATAAAGATGAAGCTATGTTCCTGGCCATGCTGATGGTGGTCAGTGATGGAATTCAGGCTGTGCAAGGAGAACAGTGAAAAGCTTAAGAGACATAAAGTGATATAAAATTGACTCTACAGTATTGAAGGGATTAAGCTAACCATATAGGAATTAATTGAGGTAGGGTTCTTGACATTGAGATTATGAAACTGTTGATATGGTTTAGGTTCTGACAATAAAAATGAGTCTCTGAAATTGGATAGGAGACTGGAAGGCAAGATCATTGTAAGAGATCATCATGGTACTGAAAGGCAAATTAAAGATACAGATTTTGTGTTAAAATCAACTGATTCTGACATAGGGCATCCAGATTATAATTCAAAGAATTCTCATTTGGGGGAGAGTTGGCTAGATAAATACAAAGGTTTGGTGTTAAACCAAAAACCATAAGGGGGATGGAACAAACAACAAATATTAACAATGCTGTATATTGGATGTGCTGGACTGCTGTCAGTTTGCATGCATCAACACAGGATGCTACAGTGGTTACTATCCTTACCTAACAAGTGATGAATGGAAGGGTCACAGAGGCTAAATAACATGTAAAAGGAACTCTCAGAATCTAAACTCGGAGCTCTTTGTCATTGTCCATGAACCTTGATGAGTACAGGGATTACAATAGAGCAAGTTATGTTAAAATCTGCACCCTGAGATGTGAATAATAGATTCATGGGATTAGAGACCCTTGAGAGCAATATTGTATACAAAGCCCAGTAATATGCCTTATCTCATTTAATCCTTACACTAATGCTGTGTATTAAACAATTTGCTAAGATCATGGGTCAGTGCATAAGATCAGTATATACCAGAACCTGGATCTAAAGTTTAATTCTCTGACCTCCTCCTTGTTTAGCTCTTTTCATTAATTTCACCATCATTTTTCAGAGATGGCTCAGACAGAAACTTGCAAAAAATCTAAACAGCTTAGAATAAATATACTAATAATGAAACCATACTTCTTTCTTTCTTTTTTAGAACCAAATGTCTCATAATTCCTATATTCCCATGGAAACATTAATTAGTACAGAATGTAGCATTCTCCCTGTTGTACAATCTACTTTCTATAAAATCACACATTCATTCAATTAATATTTACTGAGCAAATAGTCTGTGCAGGTGCTGTTCTTGGTGCAAATGATACAATTGGTAAGACACATACTTATCCAAGTATGTGATAAGGTTCAGCACCAGCCCTTCAGAATCTGAGATGCCCTGCAGAACATTTTCACACCTGTGGCAATTTAAGGCATTGCATTTGACCTAGAATACACTCTATCCCCTAGGACTCAGTTACCTAAGAGATCATTCCTCTCCCTAATGGTTTGGCAAAAAGTAAGATCAGCTGTAGTTCCCTGGTGATGGAACCTTACAATTTGAACCTTGGGGAAACAGAACCAAGGTGTTTTCCAAAAAGCGCTTTTTCTATTCTAAGAAGTTCTGAATTTTAAAACTAAATTTAAAAACAGCTTCTGTAAGCTATTCGAACAGGTTCAGCCCTCATTACCACTGGGTCATCATGCCTTTTGCTAGAAATATGGGATTTGTGCATGCTGTGTAATATTTTTGGTGTCTGTGGCTGTCAGGCAAAGACCAAGTAAGTCAGCACCCAGGGCAGCTGGATGTAAAATAAAAGAACAAAGTATCTGAAAGCAGGGTCAATTTGACTAAAAGAGCAGAGCACTTTAGCACAAAATGTTTGGGGCGCTTATTTCTGCAGTGGAATCTGTGCTCTTCTACTTCACAGTGCTATCCATTAAGGAAGATATATATATACAGTAGTTCAAACTGAGCCTGGTGTCTACAACAAGGAAGAGGGAAGGTGTGATGATTTGCCTCCAGATTTAGAGGATATAACTGGTGTTCCTAGTGGCTGTGTAACATGTGTTGCTTCACTTCCCTCTGGTCTTAAAACATGTGAGTCACAGTGTAATTTAAGAATTACGTTCTCTGTCTCTTACATTTGTGAAAGTTAAGTGAGACAAATCAACAAGTTTTCTATTTAAAAAAAGATGTCAATCCTATATGTATTTTCCAAGGTGCAAAGTATTTTATATTCTCTATATGTCTAATTTGTTAAAACGCTCAGTCACAAATTTAATTTATTAGCGTCATTTAATTTATTGGAGTCATTTCTGGAGTTGTGAGCCCACACTTCAAATACATCTGCATATCCTATAGCTTTAAGAGAAGGTTAATTCTCCTTTTGGGTTGGGGAGGAGGCGCCAGCTCTCAGCTTTGCCGCCCCCAGCCTGCACGCGCGCACAGAGTTTCCTGCTGTTGCAGGCCCCGCCCCTCCACCTCGTGGAGCTCAGAGAGGCCGCCAAGGGTGCAGCGCGCTTCCCACCTGCTAGAGGACTCGGTGAAGGGCCCCCGCCAGGCTCTCCTGTTCGCCCAGCTTCCCGATGTAGCAGTTTCCCTAGCTGCAGAGAAAGCGTGAGGGGTACGGGCTGGGAGGCGTGGCCCTGGGCGGTAAAGGGCGCCCGAACCTAGATTCTCGGGAGCCCTGCGGCTGCCCGCTCAGTCCCTCGAGGGCCCTAGCTCCAGACTCTCAGCAGACCCTTAAGTTCTCCGTGGCTCGCGCTACCTGGGGCTACGCGCTAGGCTCAGCACCTTGACCAGCCCAGCACGCCTTCTTTCCCGGCTCTTCAAGGCCGGACACACCCACTCCCACTACCAGCTTACGGGGCACTGGCGTCCTAGTTAAACTCAGTCCCACCACTCTTTCGCCGGTTCCAACTGCACACCCAGTCCTTCTCCAGGTACCCAACACCTTAGAATCTAATACAAAGAAGCCTGTACCTCCAGAGCCCTCGCGACTGCCACACCCGCCAGTGCCCACGATTCTTCGACCTCCACTAGGGTTGGACGCTGAGACCCTTGCTGCCCCTCCCCCAGTGTCAGTCAAAACCTCCCAACGTTCTCCGAAATCCCGTGAGCTGGGGACCTCGACAGTCTCCTCCAACCTCTCGGTGGCTCCTTCAGGCCCCCGGGACGCACTAAGCCTCTACTCCCGTCCCCTCAACCCCCCCACTCCAGCCACGCTTCTCCTCGTCCCGGCCCCTCCTCCGGGCCCTCCTCCTTCCTCGCCCCTCCCGAGTTGGGGTGGGAGCGGCGGCAGCTGGAAGAGAAGGGATGAGGTCATCCTCTCCCTTGGAGTCAGCTGGTGGAGGAGAGGAAGCGGGAGGAGGGAGCGCGAGCGAGGGGAGGAGAGGAATGTACAGGTCCGAGAAGCGCCGCGGCGGCCGCTGCTGCTCCTGCTGCTGGCGGCGGCGGCGGCTCGGGCGGCAGCGCATAAAGGGGCCGCCGCCGGGTGATGCGGTGACCGCTGCGGCAGGGTCTGCAGCTGGGCGCGAGGAGCCCCGTAGGAGACGTCTCTGAACAAACTTTTCTTTCTCTTCAAGTTGAGGCCGGCGCTGCTGGCGGCGGCGGCGGCGGCGGCGCTACGAGCGAGGCGGCCCGCGCGG
>NW_004567110.1:57090468-57098569 GCF_000260355.1 Condylura cristata | reverse complement strand
GGCGGCGGGCTGCAGGCGGCGGGCAAGCCAGCACAGGAGCAGGAGGAGGGGAAGCCGCGCCGCCGGGGAGGGAAGCCGGGGCGAGGCGAGGAGGTGGCGGAGGAGGAGACAGCAGGGAAAGGTGTCAGATAAAGGAGGGCTCTCCACCGGTTTGGAGGCATCATGGCCGCTAAGTCAGACGGGAGACTGAAAATGAAGAAGAGCAGCGACGTGGCGTTCACCCCGCTGCAGAACTCGGACCACTCAGGCTCCGTGCAGGGATTGGCTCCCGGCTTGCCGTCGGGGTCGGGAGCCGAGGACGAGGACGCTGCAGGAGGAGGCTGCTGCCCGGACGGCGGTGGTTGCTCTCGCTGCTGCTGCTGCTGCACCGGGAGCAGCGGTTCGGGCGGAGGCTCTGGGGGCTCAGGCGGCCCGGGCAGCGGTGTTGGCGGCCCAGGCGGCGGCGGGGCGGGCTCCTCGGCGCTGTGCCTGCGCCTGGGCAGAGAGCAGCGGCGCTACTCTCTGTGGGACTGCCTCTGGATTTTGGCCGCGGTAGCCGTGTACTTTGCGGACGTGGGCACAGACATCTGGCTCGCCGTGGACTACTACTTGAGCGGCCAGCGCTGGTGGTTCGGGCTCACGCTTTTCTTCGTGGTGCTCGGCTCGCTCTCTGTGCAAGTGTTTAGCTTCCGCTGGTTTGTGCACGATTTCAGCACCGAGGACAGCGCCACTGCGGCCGCTGCCTCCAGTTGCCCGCAGACTGGAACTGATTGTAAGACCATGGTTAGCAGTGGGTCTGCAGCTGGAGAAGGCGAGGCTCGTCCTTCCACGCCGCAAAGGCAAGCATCCAATGCTAGCAAGACCAACATCACCGCCGCTGCCAACAGCGGCAGCAACAGCAGCGGGGCCACTCGGGCCAGCGGCAAGCACAGGTCTGCGTCCTGCTCCTTCTGCATCTGGCTCCTGCAGTCACTCATCCACATCTTGCAGCTCGGGCAAATCTGGAGGTACTGTATCAGGGGTGGGGTAGAGGGAGATATGCTGTTGCTACTACATCCCCACTGCTTTGCTTTTGCACCATAATCGTCTAGGGTTGCTGTGGTAATAACCCTAGTCACAGTCTTTTAGTTTAGTTATTTTTTTGAAAGTGGTTTTTGCATTTTTTAAAATTTGAGAACATTACCTAGGGTGGGAGGGAAGTGAGAAACAAGGGAAAGAGCAAAGTGTTTTGACCGCCTTCCTTCTGTCTTACCACTCTGCCTCACTAGCTCCTATCTCTATATACTACACTTCCCTTTTATACTGTTTTAGTGAGTAGAAGATTCCTGTCACACGGTTTAAAAATCATTTTTTATTATGAGTTTGAAGTGTATGTTGCAATTTGGATGGATTCTTTTGTTCCCTGAAAGAAATCACTAAATATAGTTAGATGTGAGTAGTTGTTGCTCAAAAGTAGCTATAGTTTTCATTATCACTGTTAGAGCAGCACTGTACTCATAATAGGGACTTTAGTGAGGACATGACTTGTCGTCTTTTGAGAATATCTATATATTTATCTCCAGATATGAGTAAGTACACTTTTTGATATTGTTCCTGACTGTCTGACAGCATCCCCATATCTGATTTCTCATGTAACGCAGAACTCTGGGAAAAGGGCTGATATGTATTGTAAGTGTGAATTGTACTTGGCATTTTTATTGGCTACTTTGCTACTTATCATCTCTTCCACCAAATCTTTTTACCCATATAATAACGTCCTCTTATAAGTTGGATTAAAAGGCTAACCTTTAATCCAGAGAGAGAACCATTAATTTAGGTTATTACTGCATTCAAGACTTTAATGCAAGGGTGTGCTTGGGGTTATGTTATTCAGACTTTCATCATTTTA
Organism: Condylura cristata; assembly: GCF_000260355.1. NCBI lineage: Eukaryota > Metazoa > Chordata > Mammalia > Eulipotyphla > Talpidae > Condylura > Condylura cristata. The sequence continues at coordinate 57,096,702 of NW_004567110.1, read as the reverse complement.
AATAACTTTGTGAAGGTATATTTTCCATCTGTGAAAGTTGTTTGTAAGATAATATATAGAAATGGAATATACATACCAGAGGATTTTTTTGGTGGTTTTACATATACTTACAGTATAAGTACAGTGAGCAAACTTCTTAGCAAGTGCACTGATATGGAACTATATTATGCTATGCTAGGGGCCTTTCAATTTCCTTTGGAGCTGTACTGTGATAAAGGACTCTAAGTCATCAATTAAGCCAAAGTATCCATTTAGAAGCACCATTGATAATATTTTTAATATAATTAAAACCCTTCTTTTATTGGTAAATAATACATACTGTTTTTATCTAAGAAGAGCAAGTGTAATTTTTTTTTTGCAAGCTTTCCTGGGATCTTGGCATTGTAAAGTATGGTACACCTTACTGTAGAGAGCGACAGTGTTTGTGAAACATTTTTCCAAGAAGTTAATTTTTGAAAAAATGGAGTATGACAAATTGATGGTGAATATCTCCATATTTTTGGGTTCACTGGATTTTTGAAATGTCAGTTGAATTTGATAACTGTATTTTCCAGTTACTATTGTGAAGATTTACAGTTTGATGCTTTTCTTCAAGTTTGATAAACTCAAATGCTTGATTTAAATACAAAATTATTTAGTGAGTAGGATGCAAGTTTTTAGCCATTTCAACCTGATAATGCAGTAAGTGAAACTGAATATTTCATTTGTTTGCTTTTGCAAACTTTATGATGGAGTTTGAAATCACTTATATAATGCAAACACTTCTCAGTGCTACTCACTGAAGAACTATCCATGTTTCTTGTAGATTATTACTTCTGTAAAATGAGTAAGTCATTTTAATAATAGCTGTGTTTTTTTGACTTTCTAAATTAAATAGTCTTGCTTTTGGAAAATGGTGTTTCATTATCTCAGGAGATAAGATGCAAAAAGTGAGAAATAATTTGCCAAAGACATTAACACAGTTCAGTTCAGTGATATCATAGTCACTGGGTCAGGTGGCCATAGAAAAGCTGTCAAGGGGGAGAAGGTTGGAAGGTAAGGCTGAATGTAGAAAGAAACCACAGGCTGCCAGACAAATGCATTAACCAAAGCAATCCCTGAAGAAGTTGTGGTCATATATGGCTCCTTTTGTTAAGTATTTTTACATTGCCTTACTTACAGGGTTTGTTTATTCTGCTAATACATGGTATTCTCAGAGAATATGTTATTGGAAACATTTTTAGTTGTTTGTCTATATTTTCAGAATAATGTACTTAATATATAAATATAAATTATCTAATTTAATTACTCTTGGATTCTGATGTTAGATATTTGGAGAATGGTTAGACAACTTGGTAGAAGTGAGACCAAAGGCTTACCCTTATTTTTTCATGATAAAGTACTTTTTTTTAAAATAAAAAGTTAGCCTAAAGTAGGGAATTAGAAAATTATTAGAAAGTATATAGACCCTATGATTCTTGAGATATTCTACATTGTTTCAAATTTTCTTAGTGTAAAATATTTGAATAAAATTATGGGGGGGTTAAGTGCAACTTTGATAATAAATTAGTGGAATAGAATTTATTTCAGATTATTATATTGGACCATTATCTGAAAACACTGTGATTCTTTAAATTAGAATCAGCTCTCCTTCTGCCTTTTCTAAGTTTTCTTTTCAGTGTATTGTATACAAATATTTTGGAAACTCCAGGGCACTGAATGTTCAGTGCCCAGAAGTCATTATTCATGTTTTAACATGCTACGTTCTAAGATCAATACAATAGATTTTAGCAAGGCTGGTAACTGTTCATTGTACTTCCATAAAACTATAGTTATTTTTAGGTAAGGGTCACATTCTAAAAGCTTTCTGTGGATAAAAGTCTTTGAAATTACATCAAAGTATTCACCTGTTCAGAAATAACTATTTGAAACATTTTGGAAATAATTTGCATGCCTTAATGCGTTCATTAAATATGTCAGGCTGAAAGCAATGATACATATTAATTAAAGTTTACTAATGGAAAATTAATGACAGCTCTTAGAGTCACAGGAGTTGATGCTGGTAAAGAACCATTTGAAGTAATGAAGTGAATTTTTGCTAGATATGGAAAGAACAATTATGATTTTCATGTGTCTGCAAATGAATGAGAAAGTACTTTTCATTCTTGTTCATTTCATATAATTCCAGAAGTTACCAAAAGTGCAGTTCATCCAGTGGGAATCACAATTCTCCAATCAGCATAGAATTTGTCTTTATACCCATATTCAATTATGTCTATATATCTTTTTCCTTCAGAAGTTTTTTTTTATAACTCTTAAAATTCTACCTTGAATTTCCTTTTTGTATCTTTCTATATATTGAGACATTCTTTTTTTCTTAGCAAATAGGTAACTTGTAAGTCAGAGGATGGTAGAGTAAAGAATAGTTTGCTGTTATTTTTTCATTTTTGTTTCTGAATAACTGTCACAGAAGTCATGTGGATAAGACCTGGTAAGAGAATATTTGTTCTGCTTTTCTCATGCTTTGTATTCCATTAGGTATTAACCAGTGTTCTTTTGGTTCAAATAAATTGGCAAAATGAGGGTTTTAGTGAATACACACACACATATCTATATTTATATCTATCTATCTATCTATATATATGTAGTGAGACTTCTCAAAAAGTTTAATAAGCTAACATCAGTTTTCAGTAACTTTGTGGGCACACCTTGACTATGCTTGTCCAATATGGCACCACACAAATCTCTGAGAAACATTGTTCTGTGCCATCTTTCAACCTCATCAAATGATAGTAAAAACAACAATTTTATGTGGCACTTGAAAAGTCTACAATTTTTTTTATATTCCTTATCTAACTTTTACCATAACCTAAGAGGAAGTCATTAGTATATCTATATATGAGGAGACTGGTTCAGAGAAATTAAATAGCTAACACAGAATTATTTAAACATTATGTTTATTATGTTTTGATAACTGGGAGTCAAAACCAGTTCTGCGTTGCCCTAAAGTCTATATACTCCTTTCTGGCTCAATTAGCTACCCTTGACTGCCAACTGGGATCATAAGGACAACAATGTGTAAAAATAACAGCTTACCTTCACTAAGGTTGGCAAAGTGGGAGCGAGAGTGCATTTAGACAGATTAGGAGAACGTTTAAAACACCAGTAGTTAAATGGCAGGAACCAGACATAAGCTGAATTGTCTCACTATGTCCTATTTTCCTCATATTATACCAGTGGGACATGTTTAAATCCCAGCTGAGTAACACACCCTTATGCCATTTAATGACTAAGTGGCATAATATATGTGAGCATGTAAAAAGTGCAAATGATATAGAGGTTCTAGAGATAATGAGTAGGAAAGTAGAAGACAGATTATACCTTTGACTAAGTTTTTTTTTTTTTTTTAAAGATTTATTTATTTGTGCATACAGAACTGGGGTACAGGCAAGAGGCTCAGGGGTGGCGAGAGGCTTCACTACAGAGTGGGGAGCAGAACAGGCAGATTGATGAAGGGAGCAGTGGGCGGGTCAGGAGATGTCTGCCACACCTTGTGGTCACCTCCAGGGCAAGCAGGAATCGAACTCATGAGGAAGTGGCTTCAGCTTCTTAGTGCTGTGCTTTAACCCACTGCGCCACCAGGGAGGGCCTGACTAAGTATTTTACTGATTCTGCATTATTTCTAAATTCTGAAAAAGATCAGGCAAGATTGGTGCCCTTTCTTGAGTTTACCAAACAGTTGTTTTTGGTATATTTCTGTTCATACAACTGCATATTAATTAAATTGCTCATTTTACATATACTGAGCACCTACTCTATGCAAGGCATGTTGCCAGTTTTTAAATATCCTAAAATGAGTAACATATATTCTTCTTTCAGGCAATCTACTGTCTGATAAGGAAAATAGAAAAGTAAGCAAGCAGTTTCAATACAGCGAAGTAAACATTGTGATAGAAACAGGAAACAGTAGGTCAGATGAAACTCTGGAGCAGAGAATATTTGAGCAAAGATTCCAATGCTGAAAAAAAATGTGCAATCTGGATAAAGGATGGCACTGATGGTAGAGCTTTGGATATAACACACAAAAAGGTTGAAAGACAAAGAACATGGCAGTTTGGGTGCTTTGAATAGAATGGGGAGAGGCGGTAGCAACAAGTACAATGGAGAATTATTTGGACTAGCAATAAAAGGAATTTAGAGTTTATTTTGAAGGCCTGGGTGAGCCATTGAAAGGGGCAAGTGTTAAGATTTTGTGAATGGTAAAAGGTGCGTGTTTCAAAAGATTGCTATCAGTTCCCTTCTCATTCCATTTTGTCTATTTTATACATGAAAATGTATTCCTTTTTAAAATAGATTAGGTTTGGATGTAATTGGAGTATATAAATAGACCCAACATGATGGGTGAGTTGTTTCCCAGAAAAAGTTAGGTTGAAATTTTTAATTGTAATTATACTTATGCAGATTCTTGATAAACGTTTATTTTCTGTTTCTTTTTTCCTTAGGATTTTCCATAGGAATCCTTTACTTATTGATATTTAAGTTTTCTGATCCTTAGAAACTTGCTCCTTATAATTTTGTAAAACTTTTCAATTTTCAAAGGACTTCCATATTTGCTTTCTTTCTTGAACTTCTGAACTATTTTTAAAGTAACACTTTCATTTTGCCTATATGGAAAATGAGACAGATTTAAATTTTTTTTTCCTCTTTCATCATATAATTCGATGTAGATTCTAGGCTAGAAGTCAATATTGCATGGGGAAGGAAAAAGGGACATGATACATGGTTGCTGATATTAATCATGGGCAGATACAAGAGGGCCCTGAAAATTTGAGAGCTAAACAGTAAGTACTAAAGGGTTGTAATATAAAATGTATTGCCTAGGCGCTCTATGATTCGGAAGATGAGACCTGCAGGAGGAGATACTGAATTAATATAAAAAAGAGTTTTTTAAGTAGTCAAAAGGAGCCAAAATTTAACTAGGATTCCTTAGAAAAAGTGAGTTCCCCAACCTGGGTGTGTCTAGAAATAGTTTGGGAAATTGTAGGCAGAACTATAGTAAAAGAAAGTAAGAGAGTTGAACTTGATCATCTTTCAGCCCTGACGTTTTATGACAATTTCCATCATTACATGCTGTTCCAAACATAGTGGACTAACCTTTACATTTTTGTGACTGAAAGTAGTGGAGTTTGAAATACTGCAGTTCTGTCACTTTGAAATGTATTCATTGATTTATAGACCCAGTGTCTTCCCTAGAGCATCACAAAATCCATGCATCATCCTTGAGTGCTAGGCTTGGTATTTAAATCTGAGTTAGCTAACTTATACAAATCTACGCACAATCAGCCAGTCCTCTGATTTATTTATTTAAATTTCTATGTGAGTTATTATGTATGAATAAATCTGTGTGGTAAGTAAACCTATTTCAGTATCTTTGCAATCACTAATACAAAAAATATAAATTTCCCATTTCTTGTAACTATAACTACTTCACAAGGGTGAAAAAGAATTTGTACTTATTATATCCTAATGAAATTGCAGAGTATTTCCATAGAGAGTAGTATCTACACAAGTACAAATATGTGTTCATGTTTGGACAGTCAGTAACTTTGAAGGTCTTTTCTCAGTCACTTAAAAATTCATTAATTTTATACTCTGCACAACATTCTATTAAATATGCCCAGTATTTTACAGTTTGAATGAAATAGTCTATCCATTTAAATAGCATCAATGACTTAACAGATAAATAGAATGATTCTTCTTTGATTAGCTCATTTCTTTGACTCTGTAAATTTGAGTGGTAACTAACTAGATCTATAGAAACAAGATTAGGTATTACAATTGGATTTATGATTTTTTACACATTATCAAATATAAGTCAAATACAAGGTGCACTGTGGTGCTAGTAATGGTAATTACCAGAAGTTATAAAATAGTCATATTAATACATTTCAGGGAAAATCACATTCAGTAATTCTCAACAGGAAATATTATTTTGAATGGTATTATATAACTCAGATCATCACAGAAATTAACATTTTTAAAATAATATAACTTTATTTTTACATCATTTTGTGCATTTTTCTATATCAGTTGCAATCCCCTTTGGCTTCCCATCACCAAGTCACCCATGTGCCATCACTATAGATCAGTGCATTTCCCTCCTCCCACTGTTTTTGATCCTATTCCCCATTCCACCCCCACAAAATGTCTCTGGTATATAGCTGTTCATCATTATCATTATTTTCTTGCCTGTTC
>NW_004567110.1:57065144-57089775 GCF_000260355.1 Condylura cristata | reverse complement strand
GACAGTATTTTTTTGTTTTTGAGTTAGCTAAACTTGCTGCTTGGTTTCTTCTTGAGTTTCAGGGAATGAGAAAAAGTGCAATATTATGTGGAAAAGATAACATAAATCACTCACATAGGTAAGTGTGTGTAGGATATGCATAACTGGGCTGCTATGATTAGCAAGGAGGCACAATGCCTCACAGGCTGAAAAAGAACTATCCATTATATCAATGAGAAGACTCCAGTCAGAGTTAAATTAAAAGCTTGTCCTGGGTTACTGTCACTGATTTAATATTGTAAGAAATTGAATTTAAATGATACTTTATCCAGACCTGTACTTGTTAAAGAACAGGGATGTATAACACTCTGCTAGAAGAAGAGAGCAGTGATCAATGTTGATGAACATTTGTTTCCCATGCCTATTGCCATCTGCATTTCTTCTTTGTAGAAATGTCTTATTTTTGCTTCTGCTCATTTTTCACTAGGTTGTTGGCTTTGCTTTTGGGGAGCTGTGAGATTTCTTCATAGCTCTTTGGTATCAGTCTCTTGTCAGATATATGGTGTACTTTCAGGAGGCACCCACTTATGTATGCTTACTGTTGCTTTTGTTGTACAGAAGAAGCTTTTGGTTTGATGTAGTCCAGCTGTTTCTCTTCTCCTTTATTCTCCTTGCTACTGGAGATGAGTCCTCAAAAATGTTTCTAACTTTTATATCATGGAGTATTTTGCCTATATTTTATGGTTTTATGTTTTACATCCAAATCTTTTATCCATTGTGAATTATTTTTTTGTTAATGGTGTGAGATAGTGGTCTACTGTCATTCTTTTGCATGTGGCAGTCCAGTTTTCCCAGCCACTTTTAATGAAGAGGGAAGGCACATCAAAATTACAGTGAGATACCACCTCACACTGGTGAGAATGGCCACATTAAAAATAACAAAAACAAGTGCTAGAGGGAGTGTGGGGAAAAAGGAATCCTGTTACACTTTCAGGGGGCTGTAGGCTGGTCCGACCCCTATGGAAAGCCATGTGCAGGTTCCACAAAACACTAAAAATGAGCCTGCCATACAACTCAACAATTCCACTCCTAGGTATTTACCCCCTAAACACTAAAACACTAATTCACAGAGAAAACTGTACCCCTATGTTTATTGCAGCAATCTTGACAATCCACAGATGAGTGGATCAGGAATACTACTGAGTGATTAAAGAAAAACAACAACAGAAAACAAACTCCTGTTGCCATTTGCAGTAATTTGGAGAGAGCTGGAAGAGATTATGCTTATTGAAATAAGTCAGAAGTAGAAAGATAAACACTGGATGCTTTAACAAAAGAAAAGTCCAAATGAGGACAAACCTTGGAAACTGACTTCAGATCTGAGAAATCCAGAGGATGGGAGGGGATAAAGGATGAGAAGAGAAGGGGAGGAGTAAAAAAACAGGAGGGGAAAGATCACAAGGGGAAAGATCCTTAGTCATGGACCATGACTACGGTTACAGGAATGGGAATATGATGGGGTGGGAACAGAGGGAGGGTCTAATGGAAGATTACTGATTACTGGGGTTTTGGTGGTAGAGATGGCGAAATAGCATACAACTGAAGAGGTGTATACCTATAACCCTAAGATATATACTTGTTGTAAATTAATATTACATACACACACACACACACACACACACACAGCGAATGAGCACATGAGAGCACACATAATGTATTAGCCTTTTCTAGATGGCATTGCCTGGAAGTCTAGAATGCTAGAGATCTGTTGTGAAGACAAACAAATTTCAAACCTGTGACAATATTTCAGATGTAAACTTTTATTTTAAAATTCATATATATTTAAAAATTATCTGAAGTATGTCAAACTATTTTCTCATCTTCATGATTCATAAGTAGGTTGTTTGAAACAGTTCTCTTTTGTTAATTTGTAAACTTGCCCTGCTTTCCTGTGATAGAAATCTTTTTATATAAACAGGGCAGTGGGTTGTGTGTGGGGTGGTTGAGGATTAGTCAAACAGAAAATCATACATATATAGAAAAAATAGGATCTACAGTGAATATAAGTCTAAAAAGATGTTATGACTTTTATCTGACTGTCCATCAAGTGTCTGCCACCTAGGGAGAACAGATTGGCCTTTCTGAACCTATATAGGAGAGTTCATACATATAAAAAACAGTCTGATGTTCTCTTTCTGAAGCTCAGATAATAGTCATAAATAAAGATGGTAATGTAGGGTGAAATTCACTACTTTTTAAATATTTTTTCAATAGCAGAGTGTCAATAATTAAAACAAAGTTAGACATTATAGAGTAACAGTAATAAATGGTTCCTTATAACTTCTTTCATTAGTTCATGGCATGATCAGTATATCATTGTAACAGTAGTAATGAGGAAATGATCCTGGGGGAAAACAGGGGAAAGGATTTGTAAGGTTTGTTTTGATAGACTTTCAGCTCATTAGTTAATTTCCTGTTTCATGAAAGTGAAATTAATAACAATCATTTTTTAAAATGTAGGTCAATTCCAGAAAACTCTCCAAAGCAATTTATAATCCTAGGGTTTGTTATTATAACACAAATTAGGAAGTATGTCCCATAAGGTTTGCTATTTCTAGAGGATTTATTACTATTAAGAATAGCAGTCACAGATACTCTGTGGGATTTTTTTTTCTGATTTGGTGATGGTCAGGTTTGAAAATTGAGGTGTAAGTGGGAACAGGTAATGGAACACTTTCCTAAAGAAAGCAAAGATTAGCTGTTATCCTACTTCTGAAAAGTAATTAGTCATTACCATTATTTACAGATGTATCTACCTATTTCACAATAAGATTGGAATCAAATGGGTAAGGAGGAAGAAACCTGCACTTTTTTCAAGGAAACATGCCTTTCATAACTATCATTGAATCCCGCTCTCTGTTTTGCTAAGGATACTGGAGTGTTGTTATGAATGCATTTATAAGGTAGGCGAATAAAAATTTAGTCATGAAAAAATTGAAAATGAAGCGCTTCATTCCATAATTAGTGGGTGAGTTTCCAATCCTTGGTAGTAGCAGTGGGGAGATTGTACTGAACACCATCCTAAAACATCACAGCATGGTTTAAAGCAGAATTCCATCAGCTGGGACAAGTTGCTACTACACATATTTGTTTTAGGGCCAGTGAGCAAAAGCTTGAGTTGGGATAATGGACAGGCTTCTGGGATTAACTTGATATTATGGGTGCCAGTGGGGGCTGCAGCCTGAGCGTGTTTGACCTAGGAACCCTGGGTTATCACACAGACAGGAGGCAAGAAGCCAGTGTCCAGAGGTATAAGCCTAAATCACATCTTCACAAAGGGTAACATTTTAGAAACCAAGTAGAAAAGGGAAATTTGTTTCACTTATATTCTCATGATATAATTTCTGCCTGTTTGGATATTTAGACTAAGACCTGTATCTGGAGATAGAGTTTTTATCATACTAAGATAGGGCAAAGAGCTGAGGTTGAAGTTTTTCATTCAGACAGAGTTGATATGCACAAACTGAGTAAATCACTACTTGGTCGCCATAATCAGTTGCAGAGCTGAAAATCACAAATTCTACTGTATTTAGTCCCCAATAATCAGGTTGCTACAAATATCTGCTTAAAGTCATATAAGGAAACCTTATTAGAATACATGCTCTCAAATTTTGCTGTCCAGGAAAGAAGTGATGTTTATAATCTTTCCCCCATCCCAAACTCTCTGTGAGGACATACTAAGAGTGGGGCTGTGGCCTTGCAGCTCAAGGTGCATCTGCCACCAGTAGCAACAGCATTTCTTAGAAATTTCTTACAGTTGCAGAATCCAGTCTCACCCTTGACCTGCTGAGTCACAGGCCCCAGTTAAACAAGTAATCTCAGGGGATTATGTTACACGCAAGAAAGCTTGAGAAGCAGAGTGGCAGTTAACTCTGCTACTGAGCAGAGTACAATCCCTTTGAGCTGAAATGGGCAGAGGAGGGTAGTGTGATCTGACATGGATACAAAATGTGGTAGAACCAGACATTGTAACTGACATCCACATAGTAGTAAGGTTTGGTGCTTAGAAATTGCAACAGTGATTGACACACATATATACATAAAGGAATCTCCTTGTAGACAATACTTGTAGCAAAAATAAGAAATCTTCCACTGGCAAAGAAAGTAAAGATTTTCATGAAATCATTATTGAAAATCTACTACTCTGTGGTTTCATTTTTCACAACTGATTGCTAGGAAAATAATTCAGCACATTGACAGCCCACTTCTCAGATTTATATTGCACTCAAGCCTTACAGCATTTGGTTACTTGGGATGGAGTTGTCCAGAGTGGACAAGGTGTGATGAGAGAAGGAACAAACTTTCTCAAGAGAAAACATGTGGTTCAGAGTGACCAGACACTGAAGATAGGATTTTGAAAGCGAAATGGAATTAAGAATGTGGGTGTAGCAGCTTTTACCAAGACATAATGATTTTGCTCAGAAAGGTGTCTTTATTGGATCATTGTGTCATTCTTAATCATTCTTTTCTGAGAAAGTAACAATTTTGAGGGGGTACTACAAAGGAGATTTTAGCTGGGTGTCCTAAAGTATTGAAATAGGAAGTTAGGCTGTGGGCATTTCTCCACTTTAGTCTTTATCTGATAGATCAAAGAGACTTTGTATTTATGAGGAAAGAGGGAATGGGGGAGGAATAGAAGATAAGAACTATTATTCCAGACCTGAGCATTTAGAAGGTGGCCAGGAGCTAGCTAGATAATTTTATACAATAATACAGAAATATTTTTTTAACTTTACTAATTTATGCTTACAAAACTGGCATACAGGCCAGAGGTGTGGTGGGTGAGAGGATTCACTAGAGACAGAGTGGGGAGCAGAACAGGTAGATTGACAAAGTAGACTGAGGGGAGCAGTGGGTGGGTCAGGAGAGGTCTGCCATGCTATGTGGGTCAGCTTCCTGATGGGGATCGAACTCATGCTGCAGTGGCTTCGGAGATCTTCATAATGCCATGTTTAACCCATTGCACCACCAGGGAAAGCCAGAAAGATTTTTGATGAACAAGATGTTCCATGTAATTCATCTCCTCAAAGTGACCCATTAGACCAGAAAGACAGGATATACCATGGTCAAAATATGGGGATTCACACTGATTTCATGCTTTACCTAAATGGGAAATATAATATTCATCTATAGGATCAAATGTGTCAGTATCTATATTGTAGATAAAGAATGAAAATTATGAGTTATTAAAGGTGTATATTTGTATAGGTGCACTATCAGTTTCTTATTTCACATTAAACAAAAGGATAGTCTTTCTAGAAATGCTTCTCTTCAAAGTAATAGTTTTTAAATTTTCCTTTCAACAGCTGGTGTTGCCATGCTGTCACTTTTGTTGCTAGGGTTCTTTCCCCTAATCTGTGTGCAGGATTTGATCCTATGATTTAGTCTTGATAAGTGTTTCCATGGAGAGTTACTAAGTTAAATTTTCTTAGTCTGTTTAGCAATCAGTAGGTGTGGCCACTTTACTAAGCTCTAGACTTAAGTAATTTCCTATGTCAGTTACCAGTAGGATCTGGCTATTGAATATTTGAAAACTGCCTATTTCCAGTGAGATGTGTTGTGTCAAATAGGAGTGGACAAGGTGTGATGTGAAAAAGTATTATTAATATCTAGTAATTTCTATATTGATTATATATTGAACTGGTCCTGTTTGATATATTATGTTAAACAAAAAATATTAAACCTATTTTCATGCTTTTAAAGGTTACTATCAGAAAACTGAAACCACATATGTAACTTACATTATTATATTTTGTATAGAACTGCTCTAGATGATGTTCTTGAGTGAGAAGAAGGAAATTTGAAGTGAAATGTTTCAAAATACTAAGATAAGAAGTTGCTAGAAGTTACCAGGGAGACGGCAGTGAGTGGTTTCACTGATGAGGCAGGTTGACTTAATGGATTTTGCAAATAAAATTACCTGCTGGTAAAACTGACTCTTTAGAATATAAAACCCCTAATGTGAGTCAAGCCCATGGTGTTCCCTACTCCCACATTGCTTAAGGCATAAGGACATGCTGTGCTTACTTGGTGGTTTAATAAATAGTATTTGCTGATGATAATAAGCACTAAGACTCGTAAGAGCTATTGTAGCTTGTCAAGCACATTCACTCATACTAAACCATCCAGCTTCTCAGTTTAGGTATCATTATGTTCCCACTTGAAGATGAACAGACTAAAACCTCAGAGAAGGTAGGCGCATTGCTCAAGCACATGCAGCTACTCAGAAGCAAATAGCTGCCCTCATGTTCATGGCTTCAGATTCCAAATTTTGTGCTTTTTTCCCATGGTGTCGTACTACTCCAAGCTTATTCTAAGAGATTAAATGGAGAAACATTTTCAGACCTTTCAGATTGACAACCTTGCTGAAAACTACAATGAATTCAATTTTACTATGACATCAATGGGATTTAGTAAAGACCAATTATTGAATTGTCCTCTCTCTGAGAAAAGTGAAAGGAACACCTGATGAAGAGGGATCAGATTTGAGTCTTTACTTTCCTGTAAGCCTCTCAACCATAAGGGTATACTAGATAATTTCTTAAGTCCATACAGGTCTATAATTCTTTGAAATCTCATACCTCAGCAGAGCATATAAACCCTTATTATACACTGGGGAACCATATTCTCATGTTATTGATTTGGGCTAGATTTTTGATAAACTCTTTCAGGATTAGTAGTCTACAGGAAACTTCAAACACAGTGATTTTATTCATATTGTATCTCTTACCTCCTGGTAAAATACATGTTATTTATAATGGGAAATATATAAACTAAAGAATACTAAGTAAGCTCTAGACCTATGTGAATAGTATGTAATTAACCTGTATTTGTATAGCCTCATTTACATGCAGCCATGCTTTGCATATGCTAATATTCTCTCCCACATATGTTCATGAATTATTAATTTAATTGCAAGCATGAATAGCAAACCCCTGGCAGTCACATCCCTTGCTGAAACCAAAGCTTTTACAACTATGAGACAACTTCAACTCCTCTGACCTATTGAAGACAATATATAATAGTTCAATATATGCAAGTGATAGAAAATTCATTCTTGAAAGCACATAATTAGGCCCTCCCTGGTGGCGCAGCGGGTTAAAGCACAGCACTGAGAAGCTAAAGCCACTTCCACATGAGTTCGATTCCCGCCTTCCCTGGAGGAGATCCACATGGTGTGGCAGACCTCTCCTGACCCGCCCGCTGCTCCCCTCAGCAGTTTACTCCATCGATCTGCCTGTTCTGCTCCCCACTCTGTCTCTGGTGAAGCCTCTCACCCTCCACATCTCTGGCCTGTACCCCAGTTCCATAAGAATAAATAAATAAATCTTTAAAAAAATTTTGTTTAAAAAAAGCACATAATTAAAAACATGCAGACTCAGACAGCTAGTTTTTATAAAAGTAATTCCAGCTGTTCATTTCTAAAAATCAGAAGAACTCCCCTGTTCTATTTAAAAATGCCTCTCCAAAATGGATATGACTTACTTTGAAAGAATAGCCAACTTGTTGGTCTGGTATTTAATTTTTTAGGGGGCAGCATTCCATGAAAATATGCAGTAGCCATTTTCTTTTTAATTCAGTAGCATTTAAAAAAAAAAAAGATTTATTTATGCATACAGAACTGAGGTGCAGGCCAGAGGTTCAGGGATGTCAGGAGGATTCACCAAAGACAGAGTAGGGAGCAGAAGAGGCAGATCAACAAAGTACACTGCTGAGGGGGGCAGCTGGTGGGTCAGGAGAGGTCTGCTGCACCAAGTGGCTGTGGCTGCTGATAGCTTCGGGTGCTGTGCTCTAACCTGCTGTGCCACCAGGGAGGTCTATCAGTAGCGTCATCACAACATACAGGTTTTTTAGTTTGTTTGTTTTTAAGACACTGAGTAGTTTCCAAATATGTTTTCAATGTCCACGATATTAAATGCATTCCAATTTCATAGAAACTTTGTCATGGGTAATGCATTGTAGGAAACGTGTACCTATACCACTATTATTTTTGATTGCATGGCTAGGTAGGTTTAGGATATGTTAGAAAGAGCAGGAGTGATCTAATTAAATGCAGCGTGTCTGCAGTAAACATGCCTTCATTTATTTATTTAATAAATAGTTATCAAACATACAAAATCTGTGGGATAGCTCTGGGTATACCAAGATTAGGGAATAGCCCTCCCTGATTTTAAGGAGCTTACCCTCCTGCAAGAGATTCTCTAATTTAAAACTGTTACCCTTCAAAATATCACACATCACAAAGAATGGCAGGAATAGATAGTTTGGGAGAATGGGGAGGAGTTGGGGCTTTGTTTGAAGTTTTCCCAGCAGAATCAGCATTTGCATGCCACCTAAAAGAATTTCAAGCAGAATGAAAAGAAGGGAGGTATTTTATGCCATATTTTGAAAAGGTCTGAAATGGGAGGCAGAAGAGAAAGAATATCTGCAGTTTAGTTATGAGTTTGAGGTCTAACCAAGGACTTTCCCATGGAATCCAGACTTGATTTTGTTGGTGACTAGCAGCTTAGGGGATATCAGTTTAGCAGATATGTATTTTAAAACAATTGCCTTTTAGTGGTAGGAAAAATTGAATCACAGACTGGAAATATTGGAGAAGTAAATCTTCTGCACTCTTTAAAGTCAGGGAAAAGAAATTGTGGGTGAGGGGCAGACTTGAAATGTATTCGGGTCTTTAACATGTTCTACAAGTAGGGAGTGAATGAAATCACTTAAGTGGGTTTGGGCAGTTTTCACTAAGTATTCTGATAATACTGGTTAAGAACTCTATTTAAAGAGCTATTGGGAAAAGCATAAATATAAACAGAGTTGGGAGTGTGTTAAAAAAAGATGCTCTGTAAATGCAGGCTGGGCAATTAAGATTTACTAGAGTAAAGCTAAATACAGTAGAGTGGATAATTAATGGGCCTGTGACAACTCAGTAATAACTACCCTGAACTTTTACAATAGTGCATTAACATATTGTGCATGTCAGAAGGAGGGTTTGCTTTTACAGCCAACACCAGTTAGCTAGCAAATTTCCCCACAGAAGTTAATTAGGGATTCCTGGTAATGGAGCCTGCTGATTAACCCCCTGAGCCAAAGGTGACTGACTGCTCTTCATTCATGGGTTTCTTGTTGAGTCTTAAAGGAGCTTGGTTGTAAATCTGACTCTTTTTTTCTTTGATTCCCTTCTCTGAAAATCTTATTCCAGCTTTCAATAGGATTTACTCTTCTTGATTTAGGAAATGTACACCTTTTCTCTTTGCAGGTACATGAAAGTCAACTCAAAAAGATCCCTAGGCAAGGGTGTAGCTTGAATGGAGTAGATGGTTTCAGGTATTAGGGTGTGGTCATTGTGCCATCTTTGACACTTGTGGGAAAAGGCTCAGTAAGTATTCCAGAAGGTATTTTTGAAACCAAACTGATCTCTTCTATTTCTATATATCTTCGCTTTGAAAGAAAGACAACTTGCAATGTTTTATTTTTTTAATGATTAGACCTTTTTATAAAGCTGTTTTAGGTTTAAGGGAAAATTGGACAGATAGTACAGAATTCCCATGACTCTGCTACCTTCCAGCCCCCTATTAACAAACAATGCTAGTGCAGTATGTTCAATAGAATGTGCCCAACGCGTCCATTACAACCAATATGAACAAATAATCACTAAGTGTATGTCTTACATTAGGATTCACTCTTTGTGTTGAAAATTCTAAGGATTTTAAAAAATGTATGATGATCATTATCCACCACACGGAATAGTTTCACAGTCTTAAAAACCCCTGTGTTCCGTCTAGTCTTCGCTTATTCCCTTCTTAGCCTCTGGCAACCAGTGATGTATTCACTGTAACTGAAGTTCTGTAGTTTCTATTTGGGAATAGAGTTGGGATATAGATTTGCCGTATAGTATTTAGCTTTTTCAAAATAAGCCCATTTCTTCTAGTGTTACAGGACAGGAAGAGAGGGGCATCACTGAAGCCCCAAACCTGCCTGCTCTAAATGGGTTCTGCCATCCGCCACATCAAGACAAAATATACAAAACTTTAATGAAAAAGGACTTTAATACAGCGAGTATACAATACAGAGGACAAGGAATATAATGTATAAATCAAACACCTGAAGTTACCCATCCCCTCATGAACAAAAGTCCACCCAAACAGGATTGGTCCAAAGCAAGGCCTGAAAGACTAAAGCACCACAAGACTAAAGCACCTTCTGGCTGGGACCCATGGAAAAGGGTCAGAAATGGCCAGACAAGTCTGGAAGGAAAAGAGCTCAATCAAAATCAATATAAACACTGCAATAGTCACCTCCCCACAGGTATCTCACCCACATCTGCCTTAACCAGTCCAGGGCCAGGAACAAGCACAGTTTCTTCATCACATGCTTGCTGTTCCATGTGGCTTCCTCCGGTCTCCTCCTGGCTCTCCATCCTGCTTCCTTCTTTCTTTTTTTTTTCTTCCCTCTCTTCAGATTCCTTCTCTTCTCAGATCAGCTCCACCTTACTTCTGGGTGGGGCAGGGAAACTGGAACTTCTCCTTTTCCAAGGGACCACCCAGTTACAATTAAAGCTCTTTCCTCCCAGATTTGTCTGGCCATTTCTTACCCTTTTCTATGGATCCTGGTCAGAAGGTGCTTGAGTCTTGTGTAGGCTTTCAGGCCTTGCTTTGGACCAATCCCTTTTGGGTAGACTTATACCTAAGAGGGGATGGGTAACTTCAGGCATTTGATTTAGAAATTATATTCTTTGTCTTCTGTATTGTATACTCACTGTATTAAAGTCCCTTTTCATTAAAGTTTTATATGTTTTGTCTTGATGCAGCAGATGGCAGAACCCATTTAGAGCAGGCAGGTTTGGGGCTTCAGTAGTGCCCTTCTCTCCCTGTCCTGTAACAAATCTGGCACCCAACGTGGGGCAGGGAACCTGGAACTTCCCCTTTTCCTAAGGACCACCCAGTTACATTAGCAGTGTGTACTTGGGGTTCCTCCATGATTTTGTGACTTGTCTTTTTAGGACTGGGCAATATTCCAGCATATGGATGCACCAGAATTAATTTATTCATTTCCTGAAGGACAGCATATTTGCTTGATAGCTTTAAATACCTGTGTGCAGGTTTTGAGTGAATATAAGTTTTCAACCCATTTGGGAAGATGCCAAGGAGTTTAGTTGCTGGATTTCATGTTTAGTGTTGCAAGAAACCCCCAAACTGTCTTCCAAAGTAATGGTTCTAATTGAATGGCAAGTACAGAGTTCCTATGACTCTGCCCTGCCTACACTTTCCTTTATTAACATAGGGGAATACTTTGGTATTCTTACCCATGTGCCAAATGCCTCTCATTTAAATGTACAAAGTTAATTTACTAGGGTATTAGGTGTTATTCTAGAAAGAGTTATAATGTCATGAATGTGTCAAGATAGAGGTGAACACAAATTTTAGATGGTTTATTGCTTAGTGTCAGTGTTTTAGAGTGCAAATAACATACTTATGTTTACCTAGTTGAGAGATGGGCAAAGTACAAATCTAAATTATTTTTTTTTCTAGTGGTATATATAAGGAAGTTTATGAAATTGTTCTGCTAGACATTGGCTTCTGGTACCAACACCCTGGTTTGTCATAAGTGATAGAAAACTACTGCCATAAAATTTGTCTTTATGAACTATAGCTTTGACAGTTGTGATTTTCATGAATTTATTAACTTGCTCAGTAATTATTTCTTTAAAAGTGTTAACCAGGAAGTACTGTCTTTTTTAGACAATAAAAGTGCTCAACGCATGCTCTTGGTCAATCTTAAACACTGTCTCACAGGTTCTTCCTAGTGACCCCAAGAACTTCTCAGTTGCCCTGGGGGGTAAAGCAGCTTCATTCCATCTCTCTGCTCACTGCGGGTTCTGCCTTTAGTGGCCTTGAATGGAAATCATACACAAATAAGTGGTGGAAAATTGGTTTCTGCACCTCTTACTTAAGTATTATGGTATCTAAGTTTGAGTGGAATTATTTCTGTAATTGTTTTTTCCCCCCTCTATCACATTTATTTGTTTTTGCCACCACTATCCTTTATATCCCCTGTCTTCTCTCCTTCTCTCTCTTAGCCTCAGTGTCCTCATCACATTGACTGATGTCCGCTGGTTTTTGAAAGTGTTTTATAACATTATCGTATTGCCTGCCATATGAATGTCCAACATTTATCACTCTTTTTATCATTCTGCTTGCTTTGCCTCATCCGATTCTCTCAAATTTCCTCCATTTTGTTTAAAATGTCTGTATTTCGCACTTTCTAATGAGTTTATAGTACACCATAATGTGGACATAACACATACTCTTTTTAAAAATTACTTATTTTTCAACTGAGTTAATATTGGTTTGCACACTGCATGTTATCCAAAGACACAGGGTCACACTTCCAGGTGCATGTCACCCACCACGGCACCCTCAGGCCTGCACTAATGTCCATTTCCCTCTGTGTTGTTTTCTCCTCTCCCCTTTCCTTTCTTGTCCTCAATTCCATGGTTATATCTATAGGTTCTGTTATTGGCTTGGTGTTGGCTGACCTCTTAGTTTGTTTCTCTGTTTTGCACTAATAAGTGAGACTATCTGATATCTCCTGACTTATTTTACTTAGCATGATCTCTTTCAGTTCCACCCATATTGTTGTAAAAAGCAAGAAGAGTTCATCTTTTTTTTTTTTTTTTAAATAGCTGAGTAATCTTCCACTGGGTATATATGCTATATTTTTCATATACCCAATATATTTATTGGTAAATGCCCTTCTTTACCCTGAGGTATCTGGGTTATTTCTACAGCCTGGTGATCGTAAGGAGGCTGGTATTAAACAGGAAAGTGCATATATCCTCAAATTAGTGTTTTAATGTTGTTTAGGTAGCTACATAGGGATGGAATTTCTGGGTCATATGATTGAGCTTTTTTTGATATTTTAAGAAACCTCCATACTGTTTTTCACAGGCACTTAACTAGCCTATATTCCCATCCATAGTATACAAAGATTCACTTTATCCATATATTTTGGCCAATGCTTGTCTTTTCTGGTCTTTTTGAAATGGTTCATTCTTACAGGTGTGAGGTGGTAGCTCACTTACACCACATCTTCTTGATCCATTTGTCCCCAAAAGGACATCTAAGCTTCCATATCCTATAATGCTGCTATGAATAGTGTGGAATGAATGCATTTTTGCATTAATGGTTTTATGATTTTTGGACATATGCCCAGGAGTGGGATTGCTGGGTCATACAGTATTTCCATTTTTAGTTTTTTTTAAGGTAAAGTAAAATACCTTTATGCATTCACTTAAGCCCAGTGTTTACATAATACTTCTTCAATAATATTTCTTGTTCATTTTGTAAAATACTGGTAGGTTCAGACTGACTATTGATTTCTTCAGCCTCATACTGATTAGATTTATTTATAAATTCTGGCCCTTTCTGGAATATTTGCTTCATGCAAGCACAAACTTTGGTGTGTTCACATAGTGTCCCCAGCATGTAGCAAAATATCTGAAACACTGTCACTATTTAATCCACTTCTGTTGATTGAATGAATGAAATACATATTTGCAAATTGTTAGAGGATTTTATTTCACTTTAATGAAAAACTTGGGTGAATTCTTAATTTCTGCATGTTCTACTTTAATTATGAAGTCAGTTCAAGGATTTAAATACACCTACAGTGTGAAGAACATCCTGTGCAGTAGGCCTGGTGCCCTCCTTGTTGAGTTTCACAATTGGTATCAGGCCAGTGGATAGAAGGGCTGGATGTGTGCAGAGTCAAGATTGACTTTGACTCCAGAGTCTATGCACCATACTGAGAGACTCCAGCTACAAACACACACAGCAGAGTCTAAATTCACCTGCTGGTTTCCTTTGAGAACAGCTCAGGAGTGACTTCGCACTGAGCACACTGTACCTGCCATCTCAGACCCAAAATGGGCCTGACCCGTACACATTTGCAGCTTTGCCTTGCTGGTTGTCCTGCCTTTCTTAGAAGCAGCCGCATTTCGGTCTTTGCATAAGATGCTCCTGCCATGTATGGCCCACAGGGAAGACTTCCGAGGCATCCTGATTTATTGTTTCATGGGGTCCTACTCATTTCTTGTCTCAAGGGGAGTAAGAATCATCCAAGTTATAGTTTGCACCATTTTCTCAGATCCGAAACCTGTATTTTACATTACATAGTTCTGATTATACAGAATCACAATGTCACATCTTTTTTACCTGCTTTCATGTCACTATAAAGGCCATTAATTTATAGCAATCCGTCAAAATCAAGTTTTTGTTTCTGGTTTTGGCCTAATAAGACAAATGAGATGACAAATGAGATCCCTAAGTAGCGACATGTCTCACTTGTGTCACACCTCCCAGCCTCTCCTCCCCACACTCAGTATCTTTATCTGCATGACATGGGAGTTTGACTGTTTTTTCCTCCAATTCTTAGACACCACTCAGACCATTTTCAATATCCTTATTTATAAATGGAAAGCTAGATTGAGGTTTCCAAATATAGCACACGATCACCATCATTTACTTCCATAATGAATAATATACCCTTGTTTGAAATACTATATTCAATAATTCATTAAATGTATAAAGGTCCTAGCAAAGTCAGCCATTCACAGCAATATCTAGCCTCAGCTAACAGAATGAAGCTATTTTTCACTCTTAAATTGTAGGCCTTAGCATGAAGCCATTTTCCCAGAAAATGCTGTTTTTTTGGGAGAACTAAGTATACCTTATATCCCATAAAGAAATCCCTTTCAACAGGTGGTTTTTCAGATAGCTACAGAGTATCAGTGAGAGTTATAAAGAATACCAATTATCCAACCAATTATCAATGTTAAATTTCTGGTTTTCATTTTACAAATAATATTCATCAAGCTCAACCTGTTAATATGATGAAATCCTTTCATACACATACAAGCCACAGACTATCAAAAGATATGTGACAAACAGGTTAAACATTATTTGAAACATACATTACATATTACTAAGTAAGCGTTCTCATCAATCAGTAAGAAGAAATAGCAAATTGTCTTTTAAAAGACAATTTGAGAGAACATGTATCAGTACTTCACAGAAAATAATATTTTCAGCACAAAAAAGTGAACATTTTCACTTACAATTAAATTCTTTATTTTCAAGCTCTGACTGCATTTCCTCAAAATGTGAAATCTTAAAAAAAAAAAAAAAAAAAAGCTGCCTATATCTCTTGAAAGTAAGTGCAAGGGATTTATTGCCATGTAGGTGGGCCATCCCAGGAAGCAGACCCCATCTCTAGCCTTCACCTATAGGCATTGACATTTTTAAAAAAGATTTATTTATTTATGAATATAAGAGCTGGGGTATAGGGCAGAGGCATGGAGTGGGGGAGGGATGGTGAGGTGTGTGTGTGGGATGTGGTGATAGGTTTTTCCAGAGACAGAGTGAGGAGCAGAACAGGTGGATCTACTGAAATACACTGCTGAGGGGAGCGAAAGGGGGGACAGGAAAGGTCTGTGTGTCATCTGCCTGACCAAGGGTGGTACTCATACTCTGTGGTGTGCTTAACTCCACAGTGCTGTGCTTTAAACCCTTGTTTCACCAGGGAAACCCCCAATTCTGTAGTTATTAAATACTGAACAGCAAGTAATGGGAGCTACATGAGTGTTGCTGGTAGTCTCAGAATATGGTAAGTCACTATCCAGCTGCATTGTTCTGTCCCTGGAGATCCAGGCTTGGCTCTTTGTTCACCCCAGAAATTATTCAGGTTATAATACATTCTAACAATGCTTCTCTGCTTAAACCAGCTGAGGTGGATTCAACAGAGACATTTCAAAAGTAAAGTTGTGTTTTAAGAATCAGAGGGTGGAAGTGGGAGGATGGTGACGATAACAAAGGCTTGTAAATAAATAGGCCAAGAGTAATTTCATAGAAAGTTTCTGTTACATTTTCAATTCTAGCTACTTACTTGCTGAAAAAGTGCTAAAAATCAAAGCTAAATTTGCTTTTGGTCTCTTTGTTTTCTAAATGTTTACTCATTCATTTAGTAAATAGCATGTATCAAGTGCTTTGCAAAATTAATAGCCAAAGAATTCATCCTATGATTTATATGGTATGTCTCTTCTTTAAATTTCTATTTTCAAAAAACCTTAATAGCATCCTTTAAAAAAAAAATTGTATTTATTTTGTTTTCCAAAGCAAATGAATCCAGAGATCAGTAGGATGTGATTTTTCAGGCTCAGGGAAACTTTATCCAGGTGGATAAGCAGATTAGAAAACCAGTCTTAACAAGCAATATGTAAGTCCTGTGTTACTAAACTATAGGAACCCACCCTCAAAAACTGGTAACAGGCTCAGGATTTCTCTACTTTGAAACCACTCTTATGAAGCAACAGAATGCGTTGGAAAAAAAAGCATTAAAACCTATTGATGCCCACAAGTTAAGTTTATGTATCTGATTCTTAAAAGTAAAAACTGCTCCCCTGGACCTTCCTCAGTTACAGTTCTGCCCACTTATAAGCATGCTCAGTGAGTATAACTGAAGGCCCAGGCTACCTAGCCAGGCTTGACTTTGCTTTAACCAAGAAGGATACTCACACTTCTGCGGAAGAAGAACAGAGTCTGTCTCAGAGCTAGTTTTAGTGGAGGGAATTTAGTGACTTCATTTTATGTACTCATCTTGATTACTGGAATAACAGTGGAAAACTGTATATACTTTCAACTCATTTAAACGTATCAAGTTGAAAACAAAAAGCTGGTACTATAGTCCTGGGACATTTCCCTCACTGACATTTCAGCTCCTTAAGTTTGACTAGTATCACAAAGAGATTTCTTATTATTCTGGAGGTCTTAAGGGGGGAAAAAAAATCTCTCAAAATTTAATAGCATTTATAGTTAAAGTGCAAGTGGCACAGATGTTAATCACGCAGGAGCACTGTTATTCAGGATGTTAAAACAAGTTCCTAGTTGTCAGGATAGATTAAAAATTGGAATTTGGGAGAAATATAAACCAAGCTTTTGTTTCTCAGGTCATCTCCCAAGATTAATAGGCTCAACAACTCCTAGATACTGGAAGCTTCCACAAATATTATTTTATTCCAACTTAATGCAGGATTTTTTTTTTAATCAGAAATACCAACCACATATCTAGAAAAATATTTTTTTAGCAAAATCCCAAGGAGGGATGAATAACTTTTGAGTTTTAAAAATCGATAGCTCAAAGATCTGTTTTTTAAAGACATTTTCTTTTCTTTCTAGTTACAAGGGGAGTTTCCCACACTATGTTCTGAAAGCTTATACTCTAAAGAAAGAAAATAATTTTTCAAGATAAAGGAAATGATCCCTTGAGGGACTTCTCCCCTTTGGGCAGATTCCAATAAAAATTTGCTGTTATCCTTTCAAACACTTGCAAGTCTGATGTCAGGAGGCAAAACTGCCTTATTTATGCTTTACTGGTGTTCCTCCCGCTATACCTCTTCATGAAGTGAGGTGGAGTCAAAGGAAGATTTCAGCTTTACTGTGCTATTCATTGAATAAAGTAAATTGACCTCAATTATATGAAGCTTTACTCATTGCTTCTCTGCAGAAAGTTCTTTGGGTACCGTAACATGGTGCTTGATCATTGGCAATTCAAGCAAGAGTAGCTTTGCTAAGTATGGTGGGCAGAAGCCAGCTTTCTTTGGGGTGCGGGGGTGGCCTGAGTCAGAAGTGGGGTTGTGGAGAGAGATGAATGTGGGCACACTAGAGAGGCCAAGGAGAGGGACTGGGTAGGAGCATGCATCCAGGAAAAGAGGCAATTTTATTTCTTCTTCTTTTTTCCTGTGCTCTTTTCTTTTGTACGTTGTTGTTATATTCTTTAAATGAGACAGCCTGAATATGATTAGGAAGGATTGGGAGAGAGAGAAGGAAGAGAAGAGAGGGAGAGGGAATTTAGGGTGGGGGGGAGGTTACAGGGGCAGTGGGAAATTCAAGGGAGTTATCAATAGAGAATGAACTAGACCTGGTTGAATCAAAATATATTTACTTGAGGGATTATATTCTGAGAAACACAAATTCAAGAAGCCCTAGAACCTTGTTGCATGAGTCAGGTAGGATTTATATCCACTTAGAAAAGCAGTATAGTTCTCACTCTGGTTAGAGATGTGCATTAGGGTTAACCACTAATCCAGTTTTAATTGGTGACCTACTATGAATATTAGATTAGAAGACAGTTGAATTCCAAGTGGTGCAAACGCATGCAAATTGGGTGAAAAGTTAGTTGAATAGTAGCTGGTCAGGTTTCAATCTTTGACTTTTTGTAGCAGTCAACTCATGGCGCTGCACACCTCTCCTGACCTGCCTGCTGCTCCCCTCAGCAGTGTATTTCAGTAGACCTGCCTATTCTACTCCCTGCTGTCTCTGGTGAAATCTCTCACTCCCTTACACCTCTGGCTGGTACCCCAGTTCCTGTATGTATAAATAAATAAATTTCTTTTTAAAGAAGCATTCATTTAGACGTTTCTCAGAGTTCAGTCAACTTTTTGCTTTACTCAGGTACCTCTCTGTTTTAAATGTATAGCATCTTATGTTCTGGAGAGGAAATATAGTCAACAATCAAAAAAAACTGTGTTAGGTAATAAGTACTATGAAGGTAAGTAAAGCAAGATAGAATGATGGCAAGAAGAGGGGTTTTATTTTATATAGAGGGGTTATGGAGAGTGTTTCCCATAAGGTGACATTTAAGCAAGGGGGTGAAGGAAGTGAGGGAGCTGCTGTGCAGATGCTGAGAAAGGAGCTTCCATGTGGCAGTGTCACACTTGGGATGGTATTAACAAAAGAAAAGGAACCGGTGTGGAAGGAACAGGGGGGCAGTGAGTAGAAGATGGTTCTTAGTGATTCAAGTCTGATACTTCAATTGTCTTGTTGGTCATACTAAAGGGTTTGGATTTTAAATTGATTGAGTGAATGTAGGCTGTAAAGAGTTAATGATGAAATCCACTCTCCGGGCTGATGTCTGGATTTGGAACAAAGCACTGAAAAACACAAGTTGAGAGCCTTTGTAGGGGTGTGAAACATCCTGAAGTGAACACACTGATGAACGGAGGGAGTTGATTGGGAAAAGTGAAGTGGACCTCATGACCTTGAGAGACACTTGCATTGATAGTGTCCCAGGAAACCACTGGAAAGGAAAGCAGTTGTGGTCAGTAATGTAGGAGGTGGAGTACTTCTCTCTTTGAACACACTTGTTCTGTGCCAGTGCTCCAGGGAATCTGCGGTGAAGGAGACCAGGTGAGCACACTGACCTGAGAGCATAGGTAAACCGCTGCTGCAGCCTTGCACGAGACTAAGTTACTGGCAGGAAGTGGACAGTTTGAGTCAGCTCCTCTCCCACCCCCAGTTTCTCTCTATTTATGCTTTAGTTTCTCTTTTTGGCTGCAAGGGGCTTGCTCAGTTTATAAAGTCTGTCCACATGGCTTCTGATTTTGCCCAGGACTGTGTTTCTAAGGCCTCAGTCCCACAGGTGTGAGCTGCAGGATAGTAAGACCCTAGCTGCTGAAGACCAGCTTCAGCTGAGGTAGGAGGGTCTCCCGCAGGAAAGGACTCTGTGAAGGTGAAAGAGAGAAAAGGAGAGACGGTGAGGAGAAAAAGGAAGAGAGTAAGGAAAATGAGGAGACTCAGACACCTGATTAGGGTGAAAGCATCTGCCCATTGTCCCAGCAGGTCTTCATTTATACATTACAAGCAAGCAGTAGGATTGCATCAGTGTGCGTAAAAAGCAGAAAGATAACAATCATCACATTTTTCTTAAAGACAACTCTGGACTTTTTGATCTATTATTGAGACTGTGATATTCACCATTCATTGATAAAAAGTACAATTGATATACAAAATGTTGCTATAGTGACTAGTCATTAATAAACAAAATATTCTTATAGTGATCAGTTATTAATAAACAAAATGTTTTTATGGCGATCAGTTACCTATTACAACTTAGGCAGACATTTTGTTAATATTTTAATGAACATACATCTTAAAGGTACAGGACTTGATGTTAAGGAACTAGGAGTTAGAAAAACAGCAACGCCAAGTGCACTGATATTTCCCTGCCCCAAAAGAAATTTTTTTGATCTATAAAAGGAGCTTCTATTAATCACTATTCCTGTAATTGTTTTGTCAACCTAGTCTCTATATCTAACATAAGAATTAGGGGAAAATTTCTTTTTTTTTTAAAGATTTATTTATTTATTCATACAGAACTGGGGTGCAGGCTGGAGGTGCAGGGACGGTGAGAAGATTTACCAGAGACAATGCGGAGCAGAACAGGCAGATGGACGAAGTACACGGCTGAGGGGAGCAGCTGGGTGGGTCAGGAGAGGTCTGGGGTGCCATGTGGGTCACCTCTGGGGCAGGGATCAAACTCATGCTACAATGGTTTTAGATTCTTAGTGCTGTGTTTTAACCCACTTACTACCAGGGGAGGACCAAAATTTCTTTCTTTATATGGTCACTGATTATATTATCCTATTAATCTTATCTAAAAAACCTTTCTATGTGAAAAGAGGTCGGGGTGAAAGTTAAAGGAAAGAGTAGCAAAACTTTATTATTTATAACTGTATTACTTAAAATGAAACTATGTTACTTAAAACTATAGATCTTTTATTGGGGACTGGGCAGGAAATTATTACAGCCTTTGGTTCCCAGAATTCTTGGACCACATGTCTCTCCTTATTGTGGGACCTAGATTTGTGCCAGCCCTCTCAAGCAGAGAAATATTAATTATTTTACAACTTACTGTGCCATTCTGTATACAATGCTATTGTTATTGAACCAGTCAATCCAATCAAGTAATTATTGATTTTATACTGAATGTATATTTGGGCAATTGCTATGCTTCTTGGGAACAGCCAAAAACAAACCATACTTCTTGGAAATGGCCATAAATGAAAAGAATCCAGGAGGAACCAGCTGTGTAATAGTCTGACTTTTCAGGATTTTTTTCCCCCAAGTCAGGACCTTGTCATACAATGTGGGTAGCATGGCTTTTGCCACCTGGCAACCTCTGAAGAGGTTCACGAAATTTTGCTGCCAAAGCGTTACATGTGTGCACTTGTGCCTGAACACACCCAGTGAACATCAGCCCCCATCAGGAAAGATTGATCTTTGCTTTACTTTGTCTTGTCCTGTTGAAAGCAGGACCTGGATACTCAAAATTTGGTTCTCACCTGCTTGTTAGAAATGTGGGCCCTTCACAAAGGATTATGGTGATAGGTCACAGGGACTATGGTGGTGGGAGAGTATGGGGACTCTGCTGGAGGGGAGAAACCAAATACTTTAAAAATGAAAAAAGATGTGAGAAATTAATTTTTTTCTTTTTTTTTTTTTTAAAGAAAGTGGGTTCTTGGACCATATCACAAATATATTGGATGGGGATTAGAATTTGCATTATGACAACATCCCCTATATGATTTATAGTCATATAAAGGCCTATAAGGGCCTCAAAATAATTTGGAGGTCCACAAAATAACACCATCAAGAAACTGAAGTTTTATTTTTTTCTCTTTAAGAATATTTTTCTAAGATCTTTCTTCATCTAAACATATTCATAGACCTTCTCTACTTTTTTTGAACAAAGTGGAAACATTTGTGTAATTATTTTGTTGCAAACTACTAACTATGTGTGTAAAAGGAAATCATTACATAGTCATTTTATCTTTTCTTTTAAGATTAAGCTCCCTTGTCCTTCTAGATAAGTCTCTAGCCCTGCTTAGTGCTTAGACCACTTCAACCACATCTAATGTCTCACTTTAGTCTCCCTTGAATTTCCTGAATTAAGTAACTCATGCTGCCCTATTAGTGTGCTTTCAAAAGGATATGTGTAAATATCTTTTTGGTCTTGGTTGCAATGACAGTGTTGTCATTGCTTGTCCTTTTGCATGATTTCATGAAAGTCATTCTAAGGAGAAATGCTCATGTCACTGTCCCAAAAGAATACTTTTCACCTGGCAGGTAAAGCAAAGGGATGAAAGGTTGTGGCACCACCAGGTCATCAGTCCAGCCATAAGTTTGACCAGGTGCTGGGCCTCCTCACTGATTGGAGGAGCAGAGCAGGCTGATGACATGATTTCAGGTCCGTGTGTTGAGCTTCATGCTGTCCATGAATAATTTCCTTTCATTATTATCACCTACAATATAAGCCATGTTATTTACCTAGATTATAGGACATTGGGAGAGTTAAACAGTTTATCCAACATCACATAATTGACAGATAAGCTAACTTTCAAATCCAATTGTAGGTGACATATTAACCTCTGCTCTAGAATCACTTGATAGCATTCAAGTTGTCAGGCCATTTATTTCAGAGAAGGCTATTAGACATGGACAGTCTACCTGCCTTTTGAGGAGCTTGAGAGTGGCAAAATTCAGGCATAAGGTGGAAGTGGTTTATCAAAACAGAATTGCAAGAGGAGGAAAGAGACTGAGCCCCAGAAGAAAGTCGGTGTCCAGTTACCCAAACAGGGCTGCTCTGGTGCTCCCAGCACTGTGCAAAATGATGAAGAATCAGTGAAGATTAGGGAGATGACTGGGAGCAAAATACCTGGAAGCATAAGGTAATCTGTCTGGCTTGGTCATGGCTAATTGCATGAGTTCAGGTGTAGTTAGGCCTGTGGCTGAGAAGTGACCACGTGACCATGTTTGGGTCAACTTGGGAGGTGGGAGCAGGATGAAAAAGAGAAATGCGATTTTTATTTGCATACAAAAAAGAGCCTTGTGTGCGTTTGCCCTTTCATTTCTCCAAGTCCATAGTCATACTAAGGGGAATGCTTTTTGAAAAAAAGACAACACAATTTATGGAATAGGGGATAGTAGGCATGAGATCATTTCTTTAAAAATCTACAGTGAAGGGTAAGTGCAGAGATGAAAGTACAGCAAATTAAATGACTGGTTTTCCACTGCGTGCCAAGACCTGGAAACTGGCATGTACTTCATCTTGCAGAGAAACAAGAATAAACAAGTTTCTATGCATAAGACATGGATGTCTGCCTAAGACATACACACTAATTTCCGTTAAATTCAACAAATTTGGCTCAATCCAAAATGAACGTGTTCTCTGGTGTAGTTCAGTGGCTGGTGTAATGACTAGATGAAAGGGTCATTTGCAAAGAGGAATTGTGAGTTGAGGTGTCTTGTGTCTCTGAATAAGTGGTGACTGATGTTTGTAGTTGATATTGCATATTACTGATTAATAACCCTCAAGGGCATAGGATAACTAGCCAAAGTTGTCAAAATCCTGAATTAAGTATTTTGATGCATAATGGATGATGTTTGCTCCCCTTAGTAGCTGTCATCAATTAAAAAGAAGAGATGGATAGGGAGAATTATGTTGTACTTAGTTTTGTCGGAATATTTAATCACAAATAATGGAGACGAAGATTTATGAGAGCTATTTTGACATTCTGGGAGATGAAGGATAGTTAACATTGTTGGAGTCTTTTCAGTTAGGAATTGCCCAGAAAGTGAGAAAGATTGTAACAACTTCATAAGCCTGAGACTCAAATTCTGCCTTTTTGATGTTTTAGAGAAATGTTCTGCCTAGATACAGTTTTTTTCCTCTGAAATCAATTTTTTTAATTAATTCAATTTGAAAGTAAATATGTGTTTATAACAATAAACAAAAGAAAACAAACTCTTCCCACAGTGCTAAAATATATTGATATCTATTGTCCATTAAGATTTTCTTCAAAAAAAAAACAAAACAAAACAAACAAAAACAAAAAAAACTGCCATGTCATTTCAGCCAAGTTCTAGTGGAGAAAGTGAATGAGCATTAGATTGGAGAGTACTATTTGGAGGGGGACTTTCTTCTTTCAAAAATTACTTGGATAGTTCTGTATTTGTATAAGTTTATGTAGTTGACAATACCTAATATGTACTTTGTATAGCTAAAGAAAGCGACATTTGGAAAGAAAAGATGTGTACATTACCATACAAATCTTGCTTTCTTGTAAAACCTAGGAAAGGACAAAAGGAAGGTACAGAAAGAGACGGTCAAGTTAACATTGGATTCACCCGTGTATGCATTCCTCATCCCTGCTCGTCCTCCCTGTATGCCCTTACCCCCTTCACAGCATTTGGGACAGAGGTGGCACTGATGCCATGTGTCATGTGGTGGAAAGCCATAAAACCTGATTTCTACTTTTATTTATTTTTAAAGTTTCTTTATTTTACATCAAGTGTAGTCCCCATAGGATTCCCAGCACCGTCACCTTAGTCCCTTGTGCTCTTCCCGCTCTCATTTTGTACACTTTTCCTCCTTCTCCCCTGCGGAATGTCTCTGATTTATAGTTGTCTGATTATTCTTTTCAATTTTGTTGTATTTCTTTTTTCATTTTTACTATCATTTCCCCTGACCCCTAACTTAGCTCCCCAATATTCCTCCTATAAGTGAAACCATCTGATATTTTTTTCTTTTTCTTTCTGTCTTATTTCACTGAGTATCATCCCTTCTAACTCTATCCATGTTGCTGTGAATGGCATTGGATTATTATTTTTTTTGCTGCATAATATTCCGTTGTGTATATGTTCCACATCTTCATGAGCATGAAGGAGGAGATGAAACCAGACATGGTTCTACTTTTTTTTTTTTT
>NW_004567110.1:57048979-57058574 GCF_000260355.1 Condylura cristata | reverse complement strand
GACCGGTTCTACTTTTTAACCCCCATTTATTAGATGCATTATCATCTCACAGGGCGGCAGCTTTAGAGAGGTGTAGGATTACAGAAATGACTAAAAGACCATGTGGAGCAATAGAGCATAGAGGACTATATGGGGAAGTAATGTGCAGTCCCCATCCAAAGGTAGTCTCATATTTATTAGAATCAAGTATAAGGGTGGGGAAAGTACTAAGGAGTATACATGCATGGGGGAAGCAATTTTTGAGGATGTAAATTAGCATGGAGTGACCAGGGGCTATTGCCTGGGGGCTTCCAATCCAAGCATATTATCTCTCTTCTAATATCTGCCTGCTGTTACCAACAGATACTGGTTTTCCAGTGTGTTTCCATACCAGGACTTTTATCCTTGGTGAAAGTCCCCCTGTAAACTACATCTAGCTGACAAGCAGGAACTCTAGGCACCAAGACAATATCCCTTAGAACCAAGGGGGTTTGGGGAACCCACAATGCGTGACATGGAGGAAGTTACAATCTCTGAGCTTTATGTAGTTTTTTCATTTGTAAGTGTGGTAGTAATAGCTGTAATCCTGTCTTGGCAGACTGTTGTACCAAATGAAGCAAGTTTTGTGAAATTAACTCATACCTTTTATTAAAATAGCATATTCTTATGTATCACAATAAGCACAATAAGTGTGATTTATCTCATGTAATTCTCACAATCCAAGCTTTAGTAGGCAAATGAAGAATAAGAGTTACAAAGAACATTGGAGGCACAGAGCTAATAGGTGAAGAAACTGATATTTAAACCATAGTGGCAGAAATTTGGAGGGTTTTTTTTCAGGTTTTTTATACAACATGTATAGTAAAAACACATTACATTATCAATCAATGCACATAGATATAATAAATGTATGTATTTACACAAACATATCTGCACATATGTACAGATATGTATGAATGTAAAACTAAAATAAAAAGTAGAGAAATTAAATGGATATAGATGTATGTATGAACAGAATGTTATTTTTATATGGAATAGAATATACTTATTAGAATGCAAGAGCATTCTAATTGATGTGCAAATCAGTTATGATACACAATTTCAAAAACACTGCACTGTCTCACTCACTTTAAGCACAAGTTCTCAATACATAGTACGTATGCAAGAATTATTTGTTCAGTGCTTTGTGGACATTAAAATAATGAAACATAGGAATACTGTAATCTGAAGATCCACAAAGTAATTCTTGTCTGAACTACTAGCTTCAGTTTTTCTCCACTTGTGATATTGACTCTTCCCCCTTCTTTGGTAAGCTTTATCTAGTGACACTACCTTAGTGTAAGCAGTCTGGTGTGGGGAAGTCAAGTGCACCATAGTGACCACATAATGGACTGTACAAAAAAAGGGGAGTAGTGTTATAGTTGAGGTTTTGGCATTCATCCAATTAAACTCAGTACTATCAACTTTACACACTTTGGTAACTCCCTTTGGTAACCTCAAAGTCAAGATAAAGGAAATGTGATGGCTGAGTCTGAGCCTGAGAAAGACTCTTTTAAGGCACCTTGCTATATCCCAGGCCTCCAAGGCACTTTGCTCAGGCATCTCATGTCTGTTGGCCACTCATTCTCACCTGTCTTAGGAGCGTGAAGTCCCTTCAGAGAAGAAACTGAATTTAAATTTCTTATATTCCTCCTAGATTTTCTTCCAGCATGCTTAAGAGTTTTCCTTTGTTGCAAACAAATCACAATATAATTTTGCTCTGTTATTTTACAATCTCATAATATTATTGGATATGCCTGGGTTGAATGGGGAATTGTTTTTGAAGGGACAGATGTATCTTCTTTCAAGAGCGAATGATCTAAAATTTCTAAATTTTTTCACTTGTCTATCCCTTAGGGACTGGAATTGAGTGAATTTTCCTTCCATGTAACACCTCAGTTTAGCCATTGCTTTGAAGATTTCTGTGAATAGAATGTACTTAAAACAAAGACCATATATTTTAATTATTCTTCTCCCAGCCCAAAACAAAAATAATAATAGTAATAATAATACATGTAGGAGAACTTGGAATGAGTGGTAGAAATTGTGTAAGGTGATAGTGCATTTAATATATTTAGTATATTGAATATAATGTGAGATGCTTCCAAACATGGTTTAAAAGCCTTTCGTGGTTGTGTTATTGATGCCAAAATGTCAGGTTTTCAGGAATGGCTGCCAGGCTGCAGTGGCAGCGCTGAGTCCTGGCCAGTAGGCCACCAATGGTTAGTGTCTCAAGAAGCTGCAGCATGAACTTCGTTCTCTGAGACAAGTGAGCAAGGAGGCAAATTGGCTTAGAGAAAGAAAATGCTTATTGAGGGAAAAAAGGAACAGAAATAAAATTGGACTCCCAGGCTGATGGAACCAGGCCAGGGAGGGATAAGGGAACTAAAGAGGAGTCGTGCTTTCAAGAATATAGACCATTCCCTAGTTATTCTAGAGCGCCACCAGTCTCTATGATTGGTCAGTTCTCAGGGGTCCACTCACAGTCTTAATATCTCTGTGCCTAAAACTAAGTCTCTGGGGCCCAGCCTTTATCTTAGACTACTTTTCTTTATTGTCCCTTTTCCCTGGAATGTCCTGTTGTCCCTAGTCCTGAGTTGTTTGATTTACTCCCCTTTGAAATTTGTTGCCTTATTTCTGGAGTCTCCTTTAACTCTTTGAAGTCCCTGAAACTGAGTAATTATCCATAACTTGCTTTAGGACTTATTATCAAGAACATTGTCCAATAATCCTATAATAATTATTGGAGTAGTTCATATCTGTAGAGCTTTATTTTTGTTCCCTGATATTAAATAAATTATATGTTTTCTCTTTACTATGGATAGTTCTGATATAATCTAACAGATTGTCTCTTAAATTAGTGATAGAAACTTTAAATTGGTAGCTTAAGTTTGAACAATTTTGGCTTTGAAAATAGGTTTTAAAAAATCCTTGTACTTGGGAATGCAAACTAGTACAAGTGCTATGGAAAACTGTTTGGAGGTTCCTCAAACTGCTTAACATGGAGCTTCCCTATGACCCAGCAATCCCACTCCTAGGTATCTACCCAAAAGACACAAAAACACTGATTCAAAGATACCTCACCCCCATGTTCATTGCTGCTTTATTTACAATTGGAAAAACATGGAAGCAGCCCAAATGCCCAAAAATAGATGACTGGATTAAAAAGCTGTGGTACATATACACGATGGAATATTATTCAGCAACCAAAAAAGAAAAGAAACATATATATTTTGCAGCAACTTGGATGGAGCTGGAAAAGATCATGCTTAGTGAGATAAGCCAGAAAGAAAAAGAAAAATGCCAGATGGTTTCACTCATAGCAGGAGCATAATGGACCAGGCAAGAAAATAATAAAAATAATGAACAGCCATATACCAGAGACATTTTGTGAGGGTGGAGTGGGGAATGGGATCAAAAACATGGGGGGGAGTGGGGCAGGGCTGGGGAGGGAAGTGCTCAGGACTATGGTGATGGCGCATGGGTGACTCGGTGATGGGAAACCCATGGGAATTACAATTGAGATTAAAAAAAAATGTACAAAATGATGTAAAAATAAGCTATTATATCTAAAAAAAAATCCTTGTACTTACCCATGTGTAATTGTTTCAAATTCATAACTGATATTCCCAGGGAAGAATATGTTAGAGAGAAAATATTGAAAAGGTACCTATCTTGGAGGAATAGAGAACTAATTATAACTATAATATGAAAAAGTATTTATCTCTATTGAGGACAGAACTGGAATTCATGACCTCAAGTAGAGAATAAGAAACAAAACCAGACATTTCTGAGAATAACATCTAAGTAAAAGATTTCTGAAGCTGAACTTAGCTGTGTGAGCATTTTTATGTTTAGTAATCTTTAAGACTAGATTTTCATGTCAACTCTGGGAAGATAGCCAAAGAAACTGCTAGAAAAAAAGGTCAGAAAGATTTATGTAAAGTCAAATGAAAGTTGGAGGGATTTAGGGGTGGATGGGTTGGGAGAAGAGAAGTAAGGATATGAAAATCAATAAGAGAATTTCTATAGTTCTTTCAAGCCTCTTGCTTTCTGCCCAGACATCTTAAAATTTACATTTATGGTGATTACTTCAATTGTCCCTCAAATTATAATTTGAGTGTCCACTCACATCAAACATCCAATTAAATTAAACATATTGAAGGAATAGCACCTATTTTCAAAGGATTGTTATAAAATTGGAGACATGAAGTATAAAATTACCTGAAACAAATAATCTGAATAACTCATAATCTAAAACTAAAAAATTTAATAGGCATGTCACTTCAAGGAAAATTATAGATAAGACCCAAACTTGAAATGAAATAGTAACTTGGACATAGTAATGCATATCTCATATAGAGAGCATATACCATGATATTACTTGTATTAAGGAGTATGTTCCAGGATTCCAAATGAATGGCTGTCTTGCATATTAATTTACAGTCTTGAGAATTTAAAGATCGAACAATTGGGCAAGATCTTGAGACTAAGAGGTTTGTTTGGGGAAGAAGCTGTGGCAAACATTTGTATCTTTCAAAAGATTGGCTAATTAACTCTGTTCTAGCTAGTTTACTTTTGTAATGGGTTCAAAAAGAGGGAGACAGAGCTCCAAAGCAAGTTATCTATGGTTCCTCAGGTCAAAGGATCCCTTGTTTATGTTGAGGTTGTCTCACAAGTTATTCTTTTATTGGCATTTAGCTCATTTAGGCTAGTTTATGAGCTGTTAGTATATTACTTACAAAAATAGGCTCCATGGTGAGGAGGTTGAAACCAATGAATGCAACAAGGTATTCACAAGATCTGTGGGTATTAGATTCATTCTAGTCTTTCTCTCCAATCACAGGTCATCAAGAGTATGTATGTGCTTGGGAAGAGGATGGTAGAAAAGAGACTGGGCAAAGTGGAGAGATGAGAAGCATTTTTAATGTTAACTAATAGGAAAACATTTAGTGAATTTTCTATATGGTAGAGAAAAAATAAAGTCATTCTTAGGTGCTCTTGAAACATAAAAATGATGAGTACCTAGATATTCTTAAAATGCCATCTAAGAATTTATTGTTCTCCAAAGCAAAAACTGAATCTGATTAAAGATAATCATCAGCTAGTGTTTTCTCTTATAAAAGGAGGCCAAATTCAACTCATCCATTTATCAACAAATATTACTAACTACTGGGCTGAGGGAGGGGACAGGGATATGTTTAGGTGGGATGCAGAGTCGTGGGAGCTCCTTCCACTGGTTTTCTTTTACTTACTTTTTTGGGGGATGAGAAAGAATTGATCTTGGAAGTAAAGGTTGTGTTCTAGAAGATAAACTGAATATTCAGGAAAGGGAAGGAATAGCTGTTGAAACAAGACACAGAAGAGAATGGAGGGAATACGATTGTGCGTGACGTGTTCACCACATAAGAAACGAGGTAGCTCATCCCTCTGAAATCTCTAAATTCTAAACTAAATCTGTGTTCATAGAAAGTACAAACAAGTGGTGCCAGTGTCTATACATTTTTATTTCGGACAGAATTGCAGTAACCTAAGTTCAAATATCTACATAGCTGCTTTTAAACTGTGTTCCATCTTCTGTGAAAAGAGGATAATAATATCTGTATCATTTTTGTCCCTGGAGTATCCAGTGGGTAGACAAGAAAGGACTTGTAAGAAAAAGTAAGAAGTGATGTTGAAGTAGTTTGAACCTTGAAACAGGGGTTCATGGAAACAAGTTACCCAGAGTAAAACATTCTTGAGATCAATGAGCTATTTCAAAATTAAGATCCGCCCTCCCCGGTGGCAGAGTGAGTTAAAGTGGAGCTTTGTAAGTGAGCTGCAGCCACTTCAGTGCGAGTTTGATCCCCACCCCAGAGGTGATCCACATGGCGCAGCAGACCTCTCCTGACCTGCCCGCTGCTCCCCTCCGCAGTGTACTTCCTCAATCTGCCTTTTCTGCTTCGCACTCTGTCTCCTGTGAATCCTCTCACCGCCCCTGCTCCTCTGGCCAATACCCCAATTCTGTATGCATAAGTAAATAAACAAATATGCCTTCAAAATGAAGATCTTAGAAAACATGAATATAATATTAGAGGGAAAACAATCCTTTAGTACAGTTATTTTCTTGAAAAGATACGGAATAAAAAATATCCAGTTCTTCATTTGCAAAATGGGAATAAGGGTTAATACCTCAAAAGGTTTGTGTGAGCATTGCATGAGCTAATATATTTAAAGTAAGATTGGTAGAAAAATCATACTCAGTAAGAGTTAGCTATTATCTTTATCATCCTCAATAAAAAACAATAATGAAAACTTTTACTTAATTGAATATGTAGACCATTAAGCACATATCCTTAGTTGACCAAATTATCCATAATTAAAGTATTTACAAATCATTAATTATTTTCTACTTCAACTAGCTAACAGTTGATTTTGAAGCTTGCAAAAATTGAGGCAGTCAGTTTTGCATTCTTTGTTATATATTAAATTAGAAAGATATCACTTTTGTTAGACCATGGTATGAGGTGAGCTCTTTCTGTAAGATGAAAATTTAGTCTCAGTTAATTTGGGTTGATACCATCATGAGAGTATATCTTTTGCGCTGTGATTACCTCAAAGTTGAGTTTCATCTGCAGACTCATAAATAATTACTAGTTTCCAGTTATGAAGTTAATTTCAATTCTTAGGAAGGGAAGTGAAAATTTAGGAATGTGGTTTTAATGGAAATTGGAAAAAATTGTAGTGAGGGCCATTATTTTTGTTCAAAATTGTTACTAAAACCTCAGATTATAATGCTACACGTGACAGAGAAATGTCTTTATTTTGCTTATTATGAAACGTTCCTATCATTGGAATCTACTTATTAACATTTTAAGATTTAAGTTCAGGGCCCTCCCTGGTGGTGCAATGGGTGAGGACGCAGCACTGCAAGCTGGCCTCAGCCGCTTCAGTGCAAGTTCAATCCCTGGCCCTGGAGATGACCCACTTGGCGCGGCAGACCTCTCCTGACCTGCCCGCTGCCCCCCTCAGCAGTGTTCTTTGTTGTTCTGCCTGTTCTACTTCCTATCCTTTCTCAGGTGAAGCCTCTGCACTTCTGGCCTGTACCCCAGTTCTGTATACATATGTACATGCATAAATAAGTAAATAAAGGTTTCAGTTCAATGGATGGCTTCATCCTAAAGATTAACACAAAGCTCCCCACCTAATATCTCTACACTGGTCACTTCCTGTACCTCTTCTTTGGGTGTGTTTACATTACCAATATCATGGTGCTACCAGGGCAATCGAGAATATCTTGCTCTGGTGGGAGTTTGCAACTTATCTCTTTTTCTCCCTTTCACATCAGAATTCAGGACAGAAAAGCAGGCACTCAGAGATTAACTGTTCAGGTAGGACCTTTTTAAAATTTATTTTGTTTGTGTGTTTTATGAAAGATCTACATCCAGGCCTAATTAATTAAAAGAAATCTAAAGAAGATTTCTCCTTTTACAACTAAAGGTGAAAAGTGAATTTCATTTGCAGTGTATTGTAACAGCCATTCAACTGGTGCAAAGAGAAGCAGGAGTGGTTCTGTGAGGCCTTTCCTCAGAAACCACTTCACACCAACCTTATGTGTGTCTGCCATTCCTGCCCTTACTGGGAATGAGTGCTAGTCTAGGTTTTATGTGTTATGTGGTATAACTTGGTAGTTATTTTCAGGGTCTAGGAATGTTCAGAAAACATTCCATGGGTTATGGTAACCGTTGCTTCAACTTAAGTCATTTTGACTTATAAAAGTCTTCCTAGGAACGCTGTACTTTGAGACAGCAGGGGGAACCTGTGTATCAGTTTGGATGTCATCCAGTAGCTCCCCTGATGCTTGTTCTTTGCTCGACCCCAGGTCGTGGTTTTGTCCTGTGTTCTGTAGAATGTTTAAGTAATAAAGTGTGTCCACTCAGTTCACATGATGAAATGTGTCCAGTCCATGTTCGTCAGCAAATTTCACCATATGGGCCAGTCAAGTCAAGATCATAAAGCTATCTGTGAAGGACCTTTCAAATGAACCGCAGATGTTTATTGGAGACTTTCATTTTGTGCTGTGGTTAATATTTTAACTGGGATGTATATGTCACCTTGCCCAGCAGCCCGGCTGTTACACGAGTAACTTTCTTCCTCCTATCTGCTTCCAGTCCCTTTCTCCTTCTCCCCGCTGAGATTTCCTTGCTCATGCATTGTCTTCTGTCCTTACCCTTTGGGTCACTTTCTCCCTATTGTCATGCTTTGGCATTACCTGAGGTGACCAGCATGATGTTATCCTTTCCTCCTCTGCTACCTCCTCCTCACCCTCAACCTTCACTGGAGCTCTACCTTTCACTGCCTTTATGAATGTGGGATCACACAAGTCAGAAACCTGCTAAAACTCACATCATTAAAGGACCAAGATATGGGAAGTCTCTAGGAACGCCAACAAGGGGATTTAGGCAGCTATGGGTGACAGTTGTCCTCATTCTCTGTGTCGCATTGGACCTATGCTATCCTTTGTGAACTTTCTCTTTAGTCATCTGTCTCCCACAGTGGGCTGGCCTCTTCTGCTCTGTTTCCTTCTCGCCCGTCAGTTAGTCCCCAAACAGCTTTCCATAGATCCAAATCCATTGAATCTCAATTACAGGCTCCCAGAAAAGAAAACAGTTTTTGCTGGAGTTGGTTTCCAGCCAGTCAGCTGCACAGGCACCATGGAGAGGAGACTTCACTACCACACTCTCAACAGCAACTGGGCCTCTAAGTGAGGCCACGGAGCAGCAGAGTTAAAAGACTAGATGTGCTAGGCAAGATTCCATTTCTTGGCTCATAAAGATGCTTCCTAGTCTCCTCTTTTCATTCGCAGGATGGTGAGCCAGCCAGAACCTCACTGTGTTGAAGAGCAGAGGACTATTTTCTGTTTCCTTCCTTTTCTCCCTCTGAACTTACCATCCCCCTGGAGACGCTCACAGTTGCCAGGAAGTCCCAGTTGGAACTTTGCCCACACTAGTCCCTCCTCCTGATATGCATCTTTCCACCCCAGGGGACCCAGGACACTTGCTCACTTTGCTCTCCTGAGTACTTTTTCTTACTCTGTCCATCTTCTAGTCTAATTAAAGGGTTTCTCTACTGTGTTTATTCTCATGCCCCCAACCCCAACACTTTTCAGTCCTATATTAGCTTTCAATGTTTCTTTTTTAAAAAGATTTATTTATTTATATATATATATATAATAAATTACAATTTTCATGTGTCAGACAATGATATTACTATAATCAATGCCGATGATGCAGGGACTGATATTAGCCCCAATTTACAAATGGAAAAACAAATGTTTGCCTGAGTTAAAGGGATGTGGAGGGATTGGGATCAGGTAGTTTGGCCCTGGGGTCAGCTTTGCCAGATTACTATGCTACATACTGATGTTAATTTCTTAGTAATGACTTTTTTTTTTTAAGATTTATTTATTTATTCATATGGAACTGGGGTACAGGCCAGAGGCTCAGGGGCGGCGAGAGGCTTCATCAGGACAGAGTGGGGAGCAGAACAGGCAGATCGATGAAGTACACTGCTGAGGGGAGCAGCGGGCGGGTCAGGA
>NW_004567110.1:57044669-57048879 GCF_000260355.1 Condylura cristata | reverse complement strand
GTACACTGCTGAGGGGAGCAGCAAGCTGGTCAGGAGAGGTCTGTTGCATCATGTGGATCACCTCTGGGGCTGGGGATTGAATTCTCAGTGAAGCTGCTGAGGCTAGCTTGCAGTGCTGTGCCCTAACCTACTGTACCACCAGGGAGGGCATCTTTCAATGTTTTTAAGATTTAAGACCTTCAGTTGACTTTCCTACATTTCCAATATAGTGACAACCTTTGGTGTGGGTAGGGGGTAGAAGGTAAGTTAGGGAGGTAGAAGTATGATGGTGATAACTGAGGAGGGTCCTATATTTCCAAAATATCAACAATAATACAGGGTAATGTTACTTTAGTTTAAAAAAAAAAAATAAGTGATGGGGCCTTCCTGCTGGCATAAAGGATTAAATCTCAGCACTATCAAGCTATTGGCAGCCACTGCAGCAGGAGTTCGATCCCCAGCCAGGGATCACACCCACATGGTGCAGCAGACCTCTCCTTTCTCACCTTCTCTTCTCCTCAGCCATGTATTTCAGTTAGTCCTCTTGTTCTTCTACCCACTCTGTCTCTGGTGAATCCTTTCACTACCTCCTACCTCTAGCCTACAACCCCAGTTCTTATATAAAAGATAAAAAGTGAGACCACACTATTCAAATTATAAAAAATGAAAGAAGGATTTCCTATTATTGAAACTGGCTCTCAACCTTCTTTCCCCATTTTTCTCCAGATCAGAAGTTTCCATTCTCTTGGAAATGAAACTGTGATGGACACAATACCCACAGTCTACCCCTGGTTGTTCTATGTCTCCTTCCTTGACCTCATTAATGGTTCCTTGTCCAGGGCACAGTCCCTCTTTCCTGAGTCCCCTGTAGCAAGCCTGAGGGTGCTAAGATATAACTTGTGCACAAGGTTGCCCTGGAGGGCAGGCCTCAGGCCCTCAGGGATACCTGCAGGCCAAGAACTTGTTCAAAATGAAAATACCATCTTCTGTTTAAATATTAACGTGAATATTTTTACTCAAATGTATTCTAAAACATTTTATTTGAAATGTGGCATAGGTTTTTTTTTTTCCCAGAAATTATATTTAGATAGCCTCTAGTCACTTAAATACAGAAAAGTAAAGTAGGCCTTAAAGTATGTTATTTGGTAATTTTTTTTTGTTGTTTAATCTATGTATTTATTTTTGTGCAGAAGAACTGGGGTGTAGGCCTGAGGGGCGGTGGGTAAGAAGAATTATTGGGGGGAAAGGACATCCTGAGCAACTCCACAAAGGTTTTATGAATCCACCCCCCCACCCCAGACCAGAGATACCAAGGATTACAAATCCCATGTCATCACCACTGAATGGAGGGTTGCTGGGAAGTGAGGTGGAGTTAAGCAGCCAGGCTTGGTATATAATCAGACACGTGGGCCTTCTGGGAGCTTGGTTTTTCAGCTGCTTTCAGTGTGCTATTGTTACAGGCACCCCAATGTGAACTGGGTTGCCTGTCTGTGGGTCCTCACCCGCCGCTTAAGATTCAGTCGTACTGTGGACACACACACAAAAGTTCAATAATGGGCTTATTTACAAGGAGAGAGGTAAAGGAACAACCCAGGGAAAAAGAAAGAGAAATACAAGTTAACTAGAATGTCCTACTAGTTCTGCTGACCTGGATTCCAATAGCACACTGAAAACCGGTCATGAGCCAAAGGACCAGCCATGAACCACCAGGCCCAGAGAGCCCCAGAACCCACATGTCCGGTTTTATCCCAACCTGGCTGCTCAGCTCCGCCCTCATGTCCCAGCCTTCTTCTCATTGGTATTGATGGGATTTGTAGTTCCAATATCTGGAGTGGGGGCGGAGTCCATGAAACTTGTATCTGTTACACTATTGGGGTCCCCATTTAGCAGAACTGGTAGGATGAATTCACCAAGTTATCTGTCTTTCTCCCTGCATTATTATTTTCTCCATTTCCCCTTCTTTTGTAAATAAACCTGGTATTACTCTTTTTTGTGTGTGCCTGCAGTTGAGTCTCGCTATTAGTAAATCCCTTTTAAGCACACAGTCAGGCTGTTACAAGGCAAGGAGAGAGGGCACCCCGAACCCCCCAACTTGACTGCTCTAAATAGATTCTGCTGTCTGCTGCATTAAGACAAGACATGAGCTTTAATGGGAAGGAACTTTAACACGATGAGTATACAATACAGAAGACAAAGAATATAATTTCTAAATCAAACACTTGAAAATACCCATCCCTTCATGGGTAAAAAGCCCACCCAGAAGGGATTGGTCCAAAGCAAGGCCTGAAAGCCTGCCACAAGACTAAAGCACCTTCTGGCCGGGACCCATGGAAAAAGGTCAGAAATGGCCAGACAGATCTGGGAGGAAAAGAGTAAAATCAAAATCAATATAAACACTGCCATAGTCACCTCCCTACAGGTATCTCATCCACATCTGCTTTAACCACTCCAGGGTCAGGAAACAAGCCCGGTTTCTTCATCACATACTTGCTGCCCCATGTGGCTTCCTCAGGTCTCCTCCTTGTTCCCCATCCTGCTTCCTTCTCTTCTCCTCTCCTCAGCTTGTCTCCTTTTTCTCTACTCAGCTCCACCCTCCTTCAGGGTGGGGCAGGGAACCTGGAACTTCCCCTTTACTAGGGACCGCCCTATTACAAATTCACCAGCCTCTTAAACTGAAATAAGAATTTTTCTGTTTGCTTTTCTTGTTGCTGTTTTTTAGTGAACATTTTTTGTATGAGTGTATGAGGACTATCATACATGTACATGTATGCACAATGAGCACTACTGAATACTTCCCAAAAGAGTACATCCATGTAGCGGCACCCAATAAAACAGAACCTTTTAAATATCCCCTATGTCGAGCAATCCCTGAGGTTCACAGTTCCATGACTTCTACCACTCTGGATTAGTTTTACCTGCTTCTTAACATCACACAAATGGATTCCTAATAATATATTCAGCTTGTCTGATTTCTTTCCCTCAGTATTTCCTGGGGAGATATACCCTGCCTAGTGTTGTAATTCACCATTCACTTATTCTCATTGCTATGTGGTATTCAATGTCACATATTTATCACATCATAAAATTATTACTGTATGGTTGAAAATTCATCTTCAGTTTGGATTTTTATAGAAAGTGTTACTGTGATCACTCTTAAGCTTGTCTTTTGGTGAGCATGTGGACATATTTCTCATGGGTCTATGACTTGGAATGGAATTGCAGAATTGTAAAGCAAGTATGTGTTTAACTTTACTAGATACTTCCCTAATTGTTTCAACTATTAATGATAGCTTAAAAGTATAAAGAATTATTTAGATTTTGATAAAATT
This sequence comes from Condylura cristata, assembly GCF_000260355.1. Lineage (NCBI taxonomy): Eukaryota > Metazoa > Chordata > Mammalia > Eulipotyphla > Talpidae > Condylura > Condylura cristata. Next base: position 57,045,571 of record NW_004567110.1, on the reverse strand, counting down.
TTGAGTTTTCTTAAAAGAGCTAACTATAATGTGAAAATTGCACTTCTGGAATGAAGGAATCATTATTCAAAGACAAAAAGTAGCATAGAAGAGATTAGAATTTTTTAAGTAAAGGAGTTATAGAAATCCTCCAGGACTTCTTTATTATTTCAATGTATAGAAAATATTTCTTGAAGTTCAGTTGTTACCATCAGAACCATGTAATTACACTGTGAGGACAGGGAAAGGCTTGTTCCAAATCCTTTGTTTATGTGAGCCACATTATTTCATTGTCATTCAATTCCACAAACAAGTTGGGAATCCTCTGAACCTATTGGCAATGTGGGAAGAATTATATTTTGTTCCATTTCCTTTGCTAATCAGGGATATATTTGTCTAGGTTTTGCTACAGGGCAACCCCAATATGAAATGCGTTGCCTGGTTATGGGTCCTCACCTGTGCATTTTAAGTGACATATTATTCACCTGCTGGCACACACACAAAAGGTTAATAAAGGGTTTAGTTACAAGTAAGGGAAATGAGGGTATGAATATTCCAGGGAGGAAGGCCGAGAAGGTAATGAATTGGTAAATGCCTCCTACCAGTTCCACTGACCTGGAATCCAAACGGCATGTTGGGAGCCAATGAAAACCAAGAGCCAAGAGGAACAGGAAGAGAAAGCTCTCTCCAAAGCCTACATGTTTGGCTTTATACCAAACCTGGCTACTTAACTCCACCCTTAGTTCCCAGCAATCTTCCCTTCAGTGATGAGGGGATTTATAATTTTCCGTGTCTTGATGGCTTTGGTCTTGAATAGGGGTGTAGTCCACAAAACCTGTGGAGTTCATTCTAGGGCATTCTTTCCCCCTAACAGTTTCATTTCCCTAGTTTGATAAATACTAACTATTCCTTTAACACTACAA
>NW_004567110.1:57041320-57043304 GCF_000260355.1 Condylura cristata | reverse complement strand
ATTCCAGCAGACTCTTGAAGAGATTTGAATAGTTTCCCTATTGGAAGCAGATCTAGTAGTGAAACAAAGAATTACTACACTCATTTAGATTTGGAATAAAATATGTTTTAGATCCAATGGTAATGTAGTTATTATCTTAGACTCATTTTTATTGGTTGAGTGAACTGGAAGTAAAGCTGATACTTTGGAAATATGAACAATGAAATAACATTGTAACCTGAGTCACCACAGAACATGACATGTGATCCAAGGCTACACTGTTTTTGTGGTCTATTTTTTGTTCTGCAAAGTGACTTGACTGTTAGTGTTTTCAGAGGTCTGGGAGCCCCTTTACTCCAATAGCAAGACTTAAATTGCACGGAAAAGCCAAGACTTATCCTGTCAGCCCTATTGAACAACTGAAATAAGCCTAGGAGAGCAACAGACAGCAAGGATGGCTTGGAGTTCAAGATGAGATGAGAAATATCAACCTCTGGTTTCCAAGAAGTTAATGAAGGAGGTTTTCTGAAAATATGTTGATAGCATGTAATAATTACAATGAAGTGCAAATTCGTTTCCAATCTGACAAATACTTCTCTATTACAAAGTACCATATTTTGTAGGGTAGCACTTTCCACTATAGAACTCTGTAGTAAAGGAAATACTCTCTATTCTGTTCAACATGTGTCTTTGGAACATTTGAAATGTGGCAGAGGGGTACTTGTGACTTGGAAACTGAATTTAAAATTTTCACACAGGTGTAAAATTATATATGACTAGTGACTACTGAATTAGCACAGTTTTTTTGGGGGGGGATAAATCTTTTTTATTAAGCCTTTTTAAATGACTTCAATAATTTTTGCTTTTCTGTGTCATTCAAGGACTCCAGATATTTTCCATAAATGTCTTTGCTTTTTAATTTCTCAAAGTGCAATATCTGTACCATAGAGAAGATGTGGATAGTGTGGATAGTGTGGATAAAAGGCAGGGATGACACTGAACAGAGGAGAAAATGCCAGCACTTCTGCTGTTCTCTGCTGCGAGTGCCATCTGGGTGAGGGGAGCTCATCAGTCCTGCTCACACTGACACTCTCTTGCAACAACAGATGTTGTAATTTGCAGATAATCATTCCATAGAAGGAGAAGTCATGCTATATCCAATAAAAAAAATGCTTTGTTTGAAAATAACTGAACACTTTATAAAAATCAAGGGCAATCTGATTTGATAGACCACGCAGTATTAAACATATCTGTGCTTATCATTAAAGTAGATTCTGGGACTCTTTAAGGTCAAACTTCTATTTTTCAGCATATATGTCCTAGTAAATAAGAGAAGCAAGAAAATATAAGAAATTCAATTCACATCTATTCATTTTATATCTTACAGCTACATTTAGCACCTGCTTTGATTAAAAAAAAAAAACAACTCAAGACTTATTTGGAAAAAAAAATCACTGATAATAGAATAACTAAATAAGGCAACCTATCAGATAGCATAATTGTCATAAGCAGATTGGAAAAGTCCTGGAGAGCCTAGCTAGAGCAGCTTCGAGAATGAGCTGAACACTGCAAGTGAGAAATGTCTCTCATTTTTATAGACATGTAAGGAAAAGATCTAATAACCTCTTTCATCTTTCAATTATGAGGAACATCCTATTTTATGCTGAGCCTCATGATTCAGATTCTAATTTACATGCCTTTCAGTTTCTCCAAACTCTTAAATGACAAACTAAATTATTTCTAGTACTTCCAGAGCAGAGTATGAAGCTTACTCAAGTCTTAGATGCTGTGATTCAGAATAGAGGGGCTTTGCCATTTCTATGAAATGCTCAGAGACAAAAGGCTTGTTAACTGTGTCGATTTCCCATTCTTTTAACTCTGTGATTTTGGCTTGAAGTGTATTTTTTATTAGCGCACTGACAGTTGGATATTGGAAGAATTGGCAAACGTGATGAGGTCAATAAATGGCTAATAATTGGCAAGAAATACAACCACAAATTCTCTA
>NW_004567110.1:56993001-57037760 GCF_000260355.1 Condylura cristata | reverse complement strand
TCAGGCATTCAGAACTTGCTAGCTATGTTTACATTATTCAAATTTCTGTGACTTCTTCATGACATAGTTGACCTGTCTAACTATCCTACTATTCTACATGCCCAATGAGTCATCTAACTATTTCCTTCACTTACCTTAGTCAACCAGTCCTCTTTTTGAACTAGGCTCATTTTGTCTAGTACGTGTGAAAGGGAAATATTGTCATATTGTCAGCAGGAGCCACCAAAGCCTATAAAGTCAGAGAAAACGAGGGAGGCAGGAATAGGGGCTGGGGAGTACAGATGGTCCATTTGAAAAGCTTAACACATGAGTAGGAGAATGAGAGAAAGGAAGAAAAGCAGTGGGCCTGCATAGGGTGTTGGGCAGCCTTTGGAATTGAGAAAAATAGTTTAAATTTAGACCTTATATAATGCTCCTCAGGGCTTCTTGGCAGCATGGGGGGATCGTTTTTGATAACTAAGGATGATAAGTCTCTTAACGATCACCAACTAGAAAGAGCATCTCAGAACAGTCCACCAGCACTGCCCTCAGGAGTATTTATAGCTTGGCTGAGTCCAAAGCTGGGCAGCAGCTGGCAACCTGGAACTGGGAAAGAAGTAGTTCTTTGTATCTGATGCAGAAGCAGCAGCTGCCTTGTGGCACAGTTCCTGAGCACCTTTGCTAGGAGCATTCAGGGCTAGGTCTAGGGAGCTTTACCTGTAAAACTCATACTGGGAGCCTTGACTGGCAAATGATTCTGTTAAAGGGGAAATCTTGACTTGCTATTTATTTTGGAAATATCTGCCTTCTAGTGGTAGCTGAAGGTGCAGTAGGATGAGCCCATAGTGTGAACCTAGAGATCAGATTTCAGTGCTGGTCATTTGCCTCTCTCTGCTTAGTCCCAGGGAAACTGGCATAATGTCTCAATATTTTTGATCCATAACATGTAGGACAATATGCCCTAGATCATGCTTTAAGGTAATTTAGCTTCAAATTTACAATTTCATTTTGAACTTCTAAGATGATAGAAACACCATTTCATGGATTACTGACTCAAATTGTCATTGATCTGTGCAGCTGAATCTTGAAATTAAACAGAACAATAGTTTCATCATCAAACACTTTGTTACTGTACTCAGACACTTTGGGGAACTGTAACTGTAGTTGTGTTTTTCTGCCATGCTTTTCTCTTATTTTGGTTCAGTTTACATTCAAGCCTGTGCTCATAAGTAAAACACAGCAGATTTGTTGCAGGCTGATGCTGGTATGTTTTAGAATACTCTATGAGTTGCTGAAGAAGGAAGTGGGAGGGAGGAAGTTGTTAATAGAGGGTTGGATTTAGCTATTCCCTACAATGCAGATGAAATATAATTTGAGCATGCAACAATCATGGAATGATCTCTGTGAAGATATCATTTGAAGCATACGTGATCCTTTATGATTCTTTCTTTCCTCAACTCAATTTCCACTATTCCTGTGAGCCTCCCTCCATAACTACATTCCTCTTTCCCCAACACTCCCAAGAGGGTTGCTTCTCCATCAGCAGGACACTGTGCCTTCAGGCCACACTCCTCTATGTGAATTGGATTTTTTCTTCAGCTCAGCAAATTCCCCTTCATCTTGGAAATCCTAGTTCAGATATTACCACACAATTGATTGTTTTCTCTTTTGAACTTGTACATCTTTTGTAAGAATCTCTCAAATAATACCTGTGTCACAGCTGTGCACGTGTTCTTATATTCCAATGAACTGTAAGCTCCTTGGGAAGAGGAGGGCACCTTTTTCATAGAGATCACCAAAATGTCTGGCCAGCTTTTAAGTGGCAACAACTGCTGTTCAAAAGAATGAAGGAGCAGGTGGGAGAATGGAAAATTAAATTCTTGTATTTGTCTATATTTATTTCATGAAGTGAGTTAGCTAATATTCCCTGCACTTCAGCTCTTCAAGGAACAGATGCTTTTGCCAAGGTATAATAGGTTGAAAATAACAATATTTAATTTACTAATTACTGCACTCATGTTCAGTATTAAAGTAATATTAATAATAGTAATATCTTAATCCTTTTTGCCTTTTGCTTATCATTTCTCAAACTACATATGACACATATACAAACTTAATTGAAGTAGCCTGTCAATACCCTATGTCATATGGAAACATACTGATATTTAGTGAAAAAGAAAAATGCTGTCATAGTATAGCTAGAATTTATAACCATATTCCTGGTTTGCAAAGTAAACATCACAATATGCTGAAGAGAAAAAGTGTGACTTAAAATTTTGCTGATCTAATATGAGATATGACAGTAAAAAAAGCAGTCTGAAGGAAAAGCCACAGAAATGGAAGTTAAATTTTTGTCATCTGCTGCATCAGAAGCAAAAGACTTGCCACCAATCACACCACAAACTTATCTCTGCTTGTCATCTGATTTATGACATAACCATAAAATGATTGGTAACCAAGCCAACACATAAAGATTCAGATATTATTCTGTCTTTCCTAGTGTACAGATATCCAGCTATATGACTAAAACTGGTTGCATTTAGAGTGTGCTTTACATTTAGATATTTTTCCTAAATATAGAAGTAATACATAGTACCTTATAATATCTAAGAAGTATAAAAATAATTAAGTCACTGTGCCCTCTACTTGTTATCGAAATTTTCATGTAATTTTGTTGAAATGCAAAGACAGAGAGATTGATCCGGATAGTATTTGAAGCAATTAGTATCCTATTTTCACCTAAAATTTGTTTCTTCATATAATTAAATCGTTCTCTAAAGTATTAATTTATGCCTTATTAATATTCAGTGTACAAATGTACCCTGCTACTTCATTTTTTTTCTAGTGTCTGTAGTACTTTTACTGTCAAAATGCAGTGGAGGGTACTGTGAGTAGTTCTTTGTATATCTTTATTTCTTTAAATTAAATTCCCAGCAGTGTAATTACTGGGTCAAAATATGGAGGTTTTTAAGGCTCCTGCTATGATAGCAAATGGCCCATCTTATCTCATATATCTCTTAATAGCAGCAAACTCTACTTAACTGAAAATAATTGCTATCCTTACAACAGAAAAAAAGTACTTTTGAATTAACCTTAGCTAGAAAACTTATTGAGAAATGGGAATATTAACAGAATAAGGTGCTATCACCATGAGCTGTATTTATTAAAGAGGACCCTATATGTTAACTTTATCAGAGGTTAATGAAATAGTAGCTTTGATAGTTTTTTTTTATTTCTTTATACTCTATTTAAGCTAGATGATAGTAATTATATAATTTTAAAGAATTCTCCAGAGAGTTTTAAGAATTGACTTGAAGTCCAATAAGATATTCACTATGAAACATGTTTTTTCTTTCATAGAAAAATGGCAGGTTTTGTATAGAATATTTAATGAGGTAAAAATTAAGAAAAAATATATTGTATGAACTGTGAAATTTTATTTTATCTTCTGAGAACGATGAATGATCAGTGATTTAGATTTCTAAATTCTTATTACTTATAAAATGCAGGGTATCTTGTAATTGATTCTAATTTTTATGTAACTCAATTTTGCACTAGATTTAGCAATAGTACTCATCCAAAAGAAAAGTGAGAAAGTTATAAATACTGATTATTTATAAAGCTGAAAAAAACTAAAGTATTAATTACAAAGTGAAAGGGGGAAAATCAACTGATTTACATTAAGTTCAGCAATCAGATGCAAATCAGGAATAATATTTATCACAGAATTGTAGACTGAGACACAGATCCCTTTCATGCTTATCTCTTACACAGATTCCACCCTGGCAGATTACTTCACAGTTACAAGTCTCACACACCTCTCAAGTATGATGATTAAATAATGCAACATATCTGAAATATGGTACTTGATCTTTGTAAGTATGAACCCAGGGCTTTGGGATTGAAATGGTCAAGAACTAGAGTTGAGGTGATGAGCTCCTATTCCAGGAGGATGTCCTTGGACCAGTATTTCTTTGGTGTTGTTTTGAACATCCAGGCTCATGCTGGACTGAGCTTCCAGATTCATTGTTTGGTATGATTCATGTACTGCACTAGTTGGATTTAATTTCATCAGTCACCTTAGAGCATCCAGTTGGCTTTTCAAGTGTCTCCTGCTTTTAACATGCTGTGGATTATTTGGGGCTCCCACATGGCACAGGGTTTAAAGTCTCAGTGCTATCAAGCTATCAGCAGCTACTGTGGCATGAGTTTGATCCTGGCCAGGGAGATCCCCCACTTGGCATAGCAGACCTCTCCTGTCTCACCCACTGCTCCCCTCAGTAGTGTAATTCAGTGGATCTGTTTGTTCTGCTCCCCACTCTGCCTCTGGTGAATCCTCTCACCACCCACTACCCTCCCCCATATCTCTGGCCTACACTCCAGTTCTTGTATGCATAAATAAAGTAAATCTTTGAAAAAATAAAACACAATGGATTATTTATTGAGCTTGCCTATACTTCTTGGTTCAAGTGCACTGTAGAAAAAAATTAAATTTTTGGTACTTTAACCTTCTATCTCCCTGCCCGCTCCCCCCAAGAAATATATAAAGGAAAAAGAGCTAGTTATTTCTCAAGCCATTGGGCTCTTAATGGGAGGAAATATTCAATAACTAGTCTTTGACCTGTGCTCCATCAAAAAGCATATATACCAACACTTCAAACTCCCAGAAAGCAAGCCAGGAGGAAATTAGCATTGCTCTTGCTAGGAGAACTACCTTTACAGCTGTTGATCTACATTCATGATAAAAAATAAGACACATCAGACGTGCCATATTGTTCACTTGGATCACTTGTTTCTTCGTAATTTATTGTTCACAGTAAGCCCCGAGGATATTCCTTGAGTTCCAATACTAAGGCACATGCTCAGATGAGTAAATTTCCTCCTTTTGAAAAGCTTGTTTTGATACTAAATCATAGCTAACTGTAAGTGCCCAGTTAGGCTCATCCTTCTGAACAAGGAAACAGAGACCAAGTCCTTTGTGCAGACTGATCAAGAATTTTCTGTCACTAATAGGTATAGTGATGCCTTGATTCAGTTGAAAATCCACCTGGTGTAAGGAAAGTCAGTCTTGTTAATTCAGGAAGATATTAGACATCCAGACAAATTAAAGGTATTGGGGAATTGGCAAAGCATGTTGGCTTATAGTATACTTTTGATGAGTGTGTATTCCCAGGAAGGGTAAACACATTGATAAACTCATTGCCCTTGATCTTCCAACACTGCTTCTATTGACATTTCCTACAACTCCAGGCACGGATTAGAGAGCATATGATCCATTGATTGCATCTAGGGCTGATAATGATAGGAGAGAAGATTGAATTCCTTTTCTTATATCCCTCAGGGAGTTAGTGGCATTTCTCCATTGGTCTCAGCATACTTTTGTATTTGCAAATCTATTTTCTAATTCTCTTACTAATTCAGTAATTATTTCCAGAGATGCTTTTATTGTAATCCTTAAAAATTTAATAACTTATTTCAATCATGATAATTCAAGTCATAGATTTTTAATTCCATTGAAATGAAATTTGAAAAAATTGCATAAAAACATTTCACATCCTTGTGATATTTTCTATGTATAATATCTGACATGCGTTGTACAGCCTCATAACAAACACAATTCATATTCCTAAATATTTAGGGAAATATTTCCTTTAAAAATATATATATACAGAACCAGGGTACAGGCCAGAGGTTCAGGGAGGTGAGAGGATTCACCAGAGACAGAGTGGGGAGACAGGAGAGGTCTGCTGCACCATGTGGATCACCTCTGTGGCTGGGTATCAAAATTGCACCGAAGTGGCTATGGCTAGCTTACAATGCTGCACTTTAACCTGTTGTATCACCAGAGAGGGCCCTAAAAATAATTCTTAAGAAAATTGTAGTTAAAACAGTGGTGTTGAGGTCCTCCCTGGTGGCGCAGTGGGTTAAAGCACTGCACTGAGAATCTAAGGCCGCTTCCGCATGAGTTTGATTCCCACCTGCCCCGGAGGAGATCCACATGGTGTGGCACACCTCTCCTGACCCACCCGCTGTTCCCCTCAGCAGTGTACTTCGTCGATCTGCCTGTTCTGTTCCCTGCTCTGTCTCTGGTGAAGCCTCTCACCGCCCTTGAGCCTCTGGCCTGTACCCTAGTTCTGTATGCACAAATAAATAAATCTTAAAAAAAAAAGCAAAAACAGTGGTGTTGGATATTACACCAAGCTGTTTACAAAGCTAGATAGAAGCTCCTACCATGGTGGTGATATGGGTTAAATAAAGTACAGTACTATGAAGCTGTCTGCAGCCACTGCAGCGTGAGTTCTATTCCTAAGCAGGGAGCTGAACCATATGGCACAGCAGACCTCTCCTGGCCTGCCTGCTGTACCTCTCAGAAGTATATTTCAGTAGATCTGCGAGTTCTGCTCCCTACTCTGTCTCTGGTGAATCCTCTTACCCTTGGACCTCTGGCCTGTACCCCAGTTCTGTATGTATAAATAAATAAAAGTCTTTAAAAATAAAAGAAAGAAACAATGTTGGATAGAGGTTTAAAGCTTCCTTTTGCTTGCCTTAGACTTTAGGCCTGTCCTCATCCTACTCTTTCTATAGTCATGGTTTGAGCAAAATCCTCTGAAAAGCTTTCACTGAGATATACTGGGCAAAAGGCCTATTCTTCAGGACACTAAACTTTAATAGAGATAAGAAACTCATTCACATCATTAGGTTATTAGAGGCTTCAAATAACCTAAACAAAGTGCTTTAAGTGAAAGTAGTTAAAATTAATTAAAAGCAACTTCTTTATAGAGGAGGGAACTAGTTCAGCTAAATGGAGATTTAGAGATATATATTGATTGGGAAGGGTCACTGTAAACTTTTTATTTGCACGGTCTAGAAAATGTCACTGTGCGCAAAAGAGGAAACTGAGTGATGCTCATGTGACCGAAGTATGGTAGGTAAAATACCTCAGTTGGCAAAGTAGTCATGGAGCTCCCGCTTCTACGCACAGAAACAGATGACTTTCCTTCCTCATTCTTTCTGCAGAACAGAAATTGATCCTCTTGTGAAACTGATCCAGGGAGCCTCCTTTGGGTTAATGGGTCCACAGAAGGATAGAGTTTGAGGTGTAAGAGTGAAAACAGAGATGGATGTGATACTGCATGCTGACTTCTGAGATAACCAGCTCTCTCCCCACTCTGTTTCCAGAGCCTGCAATGAGCTATATTCTCCTCAACAGTTCTTTCAGAGGAAAGTGAGCAACTACAGAGGAAACAGTCACAAGAGTCAAAAGTGGAATGAAAGTTAATATCACCAGACATTAGAAAGAAATGTGTCATTATGAAAAACAGACAAAAATAAAAATAAATCGAAGAGTTCTTTGAGGAAACCTAGGATCAAAAGAAAAAAATACAAAAATAGCAATATTTTAAAATTATAAGGTATTGTATAAATATAAAGTAAAATGGCATTATAAAAAGAAAGCAGGAAAACATTAGAGAACTCCTGGAAACTTAAAGTAGAAATGTAAAAATAGTGCTCAGGGTTTGGAACATGTTGATAAACCTAGCAATAGCAAGTAAAATCAAAAGTTAAAGATATAGGCCCTCCCTGGTGGCGCAGCAGGTTAAAGCACAGCACTAAGAAGCTAAAGCCACTTCTGCATGAGTTTAATCCCCACCTTGGGGTTGCCCCCGTTGGGTGGCAGACCTCTCCTGACCTGCCCGCTGCTCCCCTCAGCAGTGTACTTCATCAGTCAGCCTATTCTGCTCCTCACTCTGTCTCTGGTGAATACTTTCACTGCCCCTGCACCTCCGGCCTGTACCCTATTTCTGTATGCATCAATAAACAAATCTTAAAAAAAAGAAAGTTAGACAAAAAATGATGAAATGTAGATGATTGATTTCAACTATTTAACTTAATTAGTTCAAAAAAGAGAAGAAATGAAAACATAAGGCAAGATATTACACATATTCAAGAAGTAGCTCCTATGTTGTAAAGAATGTAAAGTTCTAAGTTAAGAGACATTTATGAAATGTCCAGTCTAATTAAAAAAGAAAGTATGGGGCTCTCCCTGGTGACACAACAGGTTAAAGCACTGCACTATGAAGCTCTCTGAAGTCACTGCAGCAGGAGTTTGCTCCTCCATCCTGGAACTGATCCACATGGCGTGGCAGACCTCTCCTGAACCACCCACTACTCCCCTCAGCAGTGTATTTCACTAGATCTGCCTGTTCTGCTTTTCACTCTGTCTCTGATGAATCCTCTCACAAGGCATAGCAGTCAGTTCTTTAATCAACTTTAGAAAACATGACACATTGGAGAGATATCTTTAAATTCTGAGCAAATTATTTTCAATATAAAAGTTTACAGCCATGTACAGGTCAAGCCAATGAACAGAGTAAAGGACTCAGACTCACATATACATACACATTTATGCATACAAGAACTGGGATACTGGCCAGAGTTGTTGGGGGTAAGAAGATAAAAGGATAATTTTTCAATTCAAGTAAGTGTAGAATATTTGTGAGGAGGACATATAGCTCAGCACACTGAGCAAGCCCATGGTGTCTATTATTATGAGATGGTAAGAGAAGGCAGAAGTAGGCTAGGGTATGAAGTCTTTACCTTCAGTGATAGATCATTAATAAATAGGCAGTTAATTCTAGAATCATGTCTAAAAATCACAAGGCAACAGATACAAACATACTGAGATTAGAGGTAAATACTGAAGAAATACCTAAGATGGTGGACAGTATTTGTCTCTGGGTGTGGGATTGAACACCCAGCTAGAAAAGATGGAAATATGAGTTGCTTTTTTCCACTGTAATACTTAATACTTATTATTTTTAAAACCATATAGGTTTAAAACTTTAATACAAGTTAAAAAAAAAACTTTAAAGAAATGAAGAGATAAGAAAAAGGATATGCATCTTAAATAGACCTGGATTCATTGGTTAAGATCCTGTTTCACCTTCCATAGATCATGGTGTGTGACCATTAGTAGGAGTTTCCCATAACATGATCTACAGGACTGAATTGCCAGAATGTCCCCATAAACTTTCTGGTACACCAGGCTCTAAAACGATTGCTAGCAGTGGAACTGAACTAATATCCAGAATTTCAAATCTATTATCAGACCATAAAATATAAAGCAGATTTTCACAGGGAACATCACATCATCTTCTAAAGTGGTGCTCAATGAATGTTATATAATCGCTTTTCATTGTGTTTTAAGGTGCATGCTGTACCTGCAGCTAATTCATTGTTCTGTCACCTTAACTCAGAAACCCACTCTGTGGAGAACTGAAAAATTAAATTGCTATCTATCATTTAACCCAGTGACCTGTTGGTTTATGCACTGTCCTTGGAAGGGAAAGTTTTCTTTCTTTCTTTTTTATTTTTAACTGATTTCCCTTGAACTTTCAGCCTTTCAGAATATGGTGAAAATTCTTCTAATAAACATTCTCTCCACTTGTGGTCTTTTTTTTTTTTTTTTTCTAGCTGTCTTTCCTAGCAAATCTTCAGGTTCATGATTTTAGGGCTTGGATTCTGACCAATAGGTAGGGAAATAAAGACAAGTAGGATTAATAGAACTTACTATGTCATTCACCAAGGGCAGCTTGATTTTTACTCTTGGGCTGTCTCATCCCATTTGATGCCCTATTGGCTCCTTTTTATTGGTAATACCCAGATTTATGACTTATCAGAATGTTGAATTACTTTGCCTGTTATATGTACCCAGAAGGACATTTCACACTCTGCTGCCTGGTTCAGAACTGATGCTATTTCTACTGTGTTTATGTTGATCATTTCATAACTGATCATCTACCTCAACCTTCTCTGGGTATCAGTGATGATCTTATAACTTCTACAACAACCTTCCCTGGCCCCATCATCCTATGTAATTCTAGAACAAATCATCTCTCCATTGTATATCTGTAGGCAAATTGTGACATTTACTGATCTTTTTATATATGGGCCAAATATTGGTTTTTGTCTTATGGATTACAGAGATATTTATGGATATGTTTTGAAATAGAGTAGAAATCTTAAAAGTGGAACTTTGGTAGTCGTTGTGGAATTGGGATAACATAGAAAACAAATATGACATTGAAAACTGATAAGAGAATTGGTAATTTCTAACATTCTCCCTTTTATTCATCTGAGATTTAAATATTTCAGACAGCTCTGGAATAGAATGTGGGTTTATTGACATTTAGTAGTATCCTTTATTTATTTAGGTTTTTTCCCGTTAGGCAGCAAGACTGCCCTATAGCTTTTGAATATGCTACTGCTCTTGGTAACATGCCAGGTCACTCAGTTAGAAGGTCAGTGTCTGCCATCTAGAATGTCCATCTTATGCTCAAACTACCAAGAAAGGGAGTTGTATTAAGTTAAGCCTAAGTAATGCTCACGTCTAAGCACACAAAATTGCAGTTAGAACTGACTCTGGGCATCCTTATTTTAATCCCATTGGATAAAAGAAAACTAGATTCAGGGTATAATCATGAGCTGTTGAAATCACTTTGTTAAAGAAAGATCATTTCAAAGATTATAATGGAAAATGAGAAGATAAGATCTTCATAGATCACATAGGTAAACCTATACCTTTCAGTATCCTGTGACTATTTTTCTTAGTTTATGTAGAATGCCCTAGTCCCAGAAGTGATCCTTTTGTTGGTTCATTTCTTTTTTAAGTAATTAATTAATTTTTCGCTAAAATAGTTGGATACCCCCTTTGGGTCTTACCCCCACAGTGCAGCCTCACCACCAAAACATTTATAGTCCGCCACCATAGACCACTGTGCTGCTTCCTTCTTTGCTGCTACCTCTGCTCACCCCCTCCCCATGTGGGTGCCTCTGTTCTGGAGTCAGCTTTCAAGGATCAGTTTTTTAGCTGCCTTTAGTTTGCATTATGCTTTTCATTAAGTGCTTATACAAGAGGCTATCTAAAATGTTTCCCTTTTGGATGCATGAGTAGAAGGGAAATTGCCTGTAAAATGGAATAAAAAAATAAATTTAGGGAAATATATTAAAAATATAAAGTGTCTCTATGTATTTACATCTATTATATGAATTATAAACACATTTAAAAAGAAAAATAAGTCAAATCATGTATAACTACATCATTGAAGTTAATGTCTCTTTTTTTGCATTTGTTGTGATTCAGATCCTACTTATGGATAGCTTTGTTTCCTTATATTTTCCATTCATTGTAATAAATATTTCCCCAAATTTGCAAACACTTTAGTGATACTTTCAATTCTTGTTCAGGAAGCAATTGCATGGCTTTATTATAGTTTGTATAACCATTCATGTGGAAGATTTTTCTTCAACTTTGTTGGCTATAGTGGCCTAGAATATGTTGTTTTATACATTTAAACTAACCCTTATAATTTAATTTCCTTACATGGTCTATATAGTTCTGAAATCACTTCTTTGCACTGATTGCTTATAAACAGGATATAGAGTTTAATTAATTTAACAAGCATATAACTTAAATTGTGAAGTTTTTTGTACTGAAGGAATCTTTTCTGTTAAGATTAAAGGAATACAATTATGTAGAGAGGACACAATGAGATGTTATCTGTTTTAGTAATGTAGAGCATTGTTTCAGCTATTAATATTGTGCTTATGTACCTCAAAAGATGAGAACAATATACATACCTCAGATTGTTTTGAATATACTTTTTTAATCTATGAAAACATGTTAAATGTCATCTGTACTCTGTACATTTTAAAGCACTTGGAATATATTAATGAGCAGAGTAAAGGCTCTTGTCCTCATAAAGCTTAAACTCTAGTGAGGAAGACCAGAGACAGAATAAATGCTATGCATCTATCTACATATGTACATGCATATATACACATAATTTATGTTACAAGGCAATGAGTGCTATAAAAACAGGAAGAGCACAGGAGTATGAGGGCATTCCTGCAGAGCAGATAACTAATACTGTGAATATGTATCTTTTGAGCAAAGTTTGAAGGAGTAGTTTGGGTAGAATGGTGAAGATAAAGACCTGAAAGCCTGAGTTAAGAGAACCTTGAGGACAGAGATTGAAATATTTATTTCAAGATTGCAGATCCAGGGAGAGTAAAAGAATAAGACCAAGTCAGATCTACCTTTTTAAAAGTGTATTCTATGCTTTATTCCAAATACTCCCAGCAAAAGTTGACATATTCCCCAGCTCCGGTTGGAAATAAGGACAGTTTTTCATACCCAAAAGTGGTGTGTTCTGCTTTCCAATTGTCTCCTATTCTCTGAATTCAGTTCCTCCACTCAACTCTCTCGTCCCAGATTTGGTATTCAGGATTAATCCTTTGAATTCATGTGGTGTGGTAAGGTATTCATTTCTTGTCAGAAGACAAAATCTGTAAAATTATGCCCTAGTGGCACAGAGGAAGTAGGATGGCCCTGGAATTTGGATGGTCAGGCCCCATAGAAGCTGAGACAATGGGAATTCAATGTGCTTGTTTTCTCCAATAGTTCCTCTTTAGAAGAAGAGACAAAGTTTCCTAACTGGTCTTTATTTAAAATTAGTGTGCTGATTTGTAAGAACCTCTCAATGTGAGACTAAAGGCATGTTAGAGGTGTATTAATGAATCCATGTACTGAAGACAAAAGAGGAATCAGAGCTAATCAAAATGCCAGCTATTTTAAGATCTTCGCTTGACCATGTAATGACCTTCATACATATTATGCACCATTAGTATTCATGACAATTATATATTTTTAATATTCTCAGTGTTACAAAACATTAATCATCAGTACCCACAAATAAGATATTGCTCAAGCAGTTTATATAGAATGTGGCAGCACTAAACTTGCACATATCATGAAGTTTGTTAAAAAAAAAAAAACTACAAACTATTCACTGCATTCTAAATGTTGACAATTCTGGTGTCCTAATCACTTTCAGTAAAGATGCATTTCAAAATCAAAGTGACCTAAGTCTGACTATTAATTAAGTTACTTTATATTCTGCATGTTAATGTGAAAAACACCTTGAAAATTGAAACACCAAAGGGGGCTGTGGGAGGACAAGAACAGGGAGTGAGAGGCGGTTGTAGTGGTAGAGTACAGGTCAGCTGGTGGTAATAGCTGATGGGGAATACCCCAGTGTTATGGTAGTTAAAAAGTTATTAATTAAAATAGAAAGCAGCTGAAAAAGTCTAAATCCTAGCTTCATCTGAAAGCTCATAACATATGGTAGTTGCGTCAAATAAATTTATAGAAAAATAAAATGTCCATGCATATATGATCTGAGAGAGAACAGCTACTTAAGTGCAAATAAAAGGTGTGTATTTTTTTTTTTTTTACTCAATTTCAGTGTGCTGACCTGAAGAATAGATTTGTGGCTCAATATGATGGATAGACTTCGGGGAGGGGCGGGGGAAGTAAGCCTTTGAGGAAGAATATTAGGAGTTCAGTTTTTGGGTATGTTAAGATTGAGTTGTTACTAGATTTTCTTCCTCCTCCATAGCTTCCAGCTAAATTATATCTCCTGGATTCCTTGCATTCATTTGGCTTTGTAACTAAATTCTAACCTGTAAACATGGGCACAGTTGATTTGTATCTCTTCCAGGAACAGTGGGTAGAAACCTCACAATCTTCATACCCTAGTCTCTCTCCCGTCCCTCGCGAACTTCTAACTGAAGAAAGCAGAACTAAATGATGGAGAGATTCAGTTCCTGAAGGACCAGGTCTAAAGCCACTGCCAACTGGGAATGCTTATTAGACACCTGGAGAGCAAGAAATAAACTTGCTATGTTAAGCCACTGAGATTTGGTGGTTTTTCTGTTACAAAAATTACTATTGCACTAACTAGTACAATATCCACATTATACATATATGTTTGGGATTCACCAGCTACACTAGATGGTTGTAGCATTATATCAGTGGATGTGACTTAAGAGAGTGAATATGGATTAAAAAAATACAAAACTTTGAAGGCTCCAAATTTAGACATCAAGAAAATGGGGAGGAACCAGTATAGAAACCAGACAAGAGAATGCCAGGTTAGTAGACAGAAGGACAGCCAAGAGAGTATAATATCTAGGGAGCCACATAAAGCAAAGATTCTGCCAACTGTAGAATAAAGTTGAAGAGTCAAATAAGGTAAGCAATTGGTCATTTTGTGGTCAGTGTAGGTACTGCACAGTACAATATATTAGTTACTTTAAAAATGAAGCCCATTGGGGCCCTCCCTGGTGGCGCAGCAGGTTAAAGCACTGCACTAAGAAGCTTAAGCCACTTCTGCATGAGTTCGATCCCAGACTGCCCTGGAGGAGATCCACATGGCGCAGTAGACCTCTCCTGACCCGCCCGCTGCTTCCCTCAGCAGTGTACTTCGTCGATCTGCCTGTTCTGCTCCTCACTCTGTCCCTGGTGAATCCTCTCACCTTCCGCATCTTTGGCCTGTACCCCAGCTCTGAATGAATAAATAAATAAGTCTTTAAAAAAATGAAGCCCATTGTTTAGAAGAGAGTTATAGAAAAAAGTTGTTGCTCTGTATCATAACCCAATGAAATATTAATTTTTCACTTTCTAAATCAATAACTCTTATACTGGCCAAGCTTTAATTTTCTTTCACCTATGAAAAGCAAGAGTTATTTTCTTTTGCACTGCTTTGTTGTTGTCTGTGGTGTTTGTTGTCTTTCTACAAGGATGTGGAGGAAAGGTGGATCATTTGAACTGTGAAATGGGAGATGAGTGGCAAATAATGAGTCCTTCTTCTTGTTTGGTTTCATCCTAAGCTAAGGGAGGAATTGATGTTATTGCTATATAAAAATTTATAAATGCATCACTGTTTCCACTTCTGTACACTTCATTTCTTTCCCATGCTGAATTTTAAGAGTCAGAAAATCACTCTGAAATTATGGCTTGAGGTAATTAAAATGAATGGCACTGGTCTTCTCCAGTGGAAAACAGGTCCTATTGTCGACACAGTGTGTGTCATGTCACCTATTTGCTTTGGCTTTGTTTACTCTGTTGTTTTTAATTTATATGCCTGTTCAATGCTGCCTCTGTCAAAACGGTGAAAAACACTTTTACACATCATCCTTGTACTTTGGAAGCTTTCTGCATCATCTTTCTAGCTAGCCAGCTTTTCCTTGCTGATCATATTCTCTTTCTCTTTAATGTAAGCAAATCCAGAATCTTTTTTCTTTTTTTTTTAGAAACAACTACATGCCAATTAATTCTGAAGTTTATACTAAACTGTTCTGTGTACATCTGCTAAACTGATTAATTGTGACCAATGGGATACTGTTTACAAACGACAGCCTCCAGAAAATCCACTTCACATTTGATAGACCACTTACTAATGAATATTTCAGAAATGAACTATTACTTTTCAAACCATGTTCCTTTAAAAATATGTCTGGATCTAGTTTTGCTTTCTTAAGACGCGTTTTGCAAATAAAATTCTGAAGGGTAAACAGTGCAATTTGTAGCATGTACTTTAAAATACTGATGCAATTAAAAATTCTTATGTATCATGTCATTTTCTAATGTTTTATATATAATACAAACTGTAAAATTCATTTTACTTTCTATGATCTCAGAACTAGGGAGGGCTCTGTTTCTCTTTGAATCTGTCTGTCAGTAGTGGTTTCTAACTAGTCTATTTGGACTGAAACTTCAAGAAGGAAAGTGGGAAGGCAGGTACAATGGCAATGATCCCATAGGTAGTTTATTATTATTATTATTGTTGTTGTTGTTGTTGTTGATTTTATGTAGAAGAACTGGGTTGTAGACCAGATTTGGGCTGCAGATTCTGGTGAGAAGATTCACCAGAGACAGAGTGGGGAGCAGAAATCCCCTGCTGAGGGGAGCAGCTGGTGAGACAGGAGAGGTCTGCTGTGTCCTGTGGATCACCTCCCCAGCTGGACCTCGAACTCAAGCCATCTCAGTGATAGGACTGAGATTTAACCCCTAGGAAATCCCTACCATCATTAGTTTAATCCCTTCATGAAAATTGAATTTGGATAGTAAATTCCATGAAAAGCCATCAATTCAGGATTAGGGAAGGGCACAGACTTGTGGCTTTCTCAAGGTTTTCTGTGCTTCATGTCCTATTTCTAACACCAGGTGAACAAGAACCCAGCATCAGGGCAAGTCCCTGCACAAAGCCATAATGATGGAATGTGCACTCGGGATCTGGACACTTTCCTTCCTGTGGTCTCAGAAACTCTAGTGCATTAAAGTAATTCATTTTTCTCTGGGTCCTATCCAAATCAACTTTACTGATATCAAATAAAGTGATATTAAGTGTTTCTTGGGTTAAATAAAAACTTAACAATGTAGAGTCACAATGGAAATGTCTACTATTCAGAGGTTGAGCTTTGTAATTTGGCTAAAGATGTTACATAGGCATGAAATCCCAAATACAAAGAGAACATTGGTTGGTTGTAAGGAGTTCTTACTTTCCTCCTAAGCAATATCGATGCTTGTAAAAATAATCAGTAAGCTAATAGTCTCTTAATCTTAGTTTATGTTTTGTTAATCTGCCATTTTATAATACTGCATAATCTTGAGTTATGAAAACAATGCATTGTCTTATACTCTAAGAAAAAAATTACAGATTCCCTCTTTTAAATTGATATACTTCATGTTCCTCTACTTCCAACAAATACTTTGTGGCATGTTATAAACATAACATCATTGGTGTGTCCATCTTGAACTGTTGAGTACATAAAATACTATGGTAGACAAAATAATAATCTCCCAAGGATTTCTGCATCTTAATCTCTGGGGACCTATTAATATTGCTCCAAAGCAAAAGGGAATTCCTGATATGAATGCAACTAAAGTTGCTAATCCCCTGACTTTAAAGTAGAATATCCTAGGTTATATATTGCAAACAATATAATTCGAGAGTCCTGAAATGTGAAAGAGGAGCCAGAAAAAAGGTGTTGGGCAGTACAGAGGTAAGCTTTAAAAGGCTTGACTTCTAACTCTGTTTATCAGGTTGCTGGAATGTATAATAAATGTCACCAACTCTTTCCAGTTGACGGGATAATCACATGCCCATTAAACATAATTCAGGGCTGGTGTATCATTCAAGAGACTTGATTTGAGGCATTGATTCAGCAGTTCCAGAAACGTCTCCATGTCTCCCCTTAAGTGGCCTCTGCTACTATGTGACTATCTCTACCCACAAAACCAAATCATGCTATTTTGTTTCAGGTTATTCTCTAGGACTTCATTAGGAGTTTTAATTTCCTTCTCAAATCAGAAGACAACCAGAGATGTGACTAAGGAAATCTGTCATTTAGGGGTAATATGGAAGAAAGCAGTTTCTTTGGCAGACTTAACTTTTGTGTTAAATAGTATAATTCAAAATAACAAATAATAAAATGTTGTTGCACTTGGCTTAAAATATATCTAAAGATATCACTTTGGACATTATTACATGTCTGTGAGATTTGCCAGAAAACCAAGGAGATGGCGGTCTATTGTGAATAATTAAAACTTTAAAATCTTTTAAATTGTACCTGATGGTTAAGACATTGCAATGAAAAGATGATGTTTTGTAATGCACTGCTTTGCTTGAAATTGGCGTGGTCAGAAAGCATTTTTTGTATGAAAAATTTTAGTTGCTATGGCATCAATTTAGGCAGACTATGAATAGTAGAAGAAAAACATAAGCTCTACCTTCTAAGAAATTGGAACCATGGTTAAGAGCTACAGTGACCAATGAATGTTGATGATTCTTTTAATGTAGTTTTATAATTAAAATTTCTGCTCAAGTGGTCAAGATTTCTTCTTGGTCATTCAATGACTCAAGAGTCTGTTCCAAGTATTTTCCCTCATATTCAGAGTTATGTCAGGATGTTAGCTCTGCCCATAAAGAAAGTGTTCTTCTCAGAATTTCAGCTTTCCTTATGGCTAGGTCTTTGTCATGAAAATAGGAAAGTCAAAGAATTCCATCACTGTCAAATTAAAAGAAAACACTTATTTCAGTTTTATTTTAGGCTCTGTTTATAAAAGAAGTTTGCTGACTTTGAGTTGCTTGTGGACAAGAAAGAATATACCAGTGTGTACACACATTTTTAAAAGTAGTAAATAAATAAAATAAGTATTGGTCAAGTATTTGAGTGGTCTGTAAGTTTAAGGAAAAGTTAGCATTTTGATGTTTTGGGTATAGCTACATAATTACTTTGTTCTAATCACTGTAATTTGGAACTGGGTATAAGTCACTTAATAGTTACTTGGCACTCTAATGGAATTTTTAATATTTGAAAAAAAAAGAGAGAGTTATTTTTCTCTCTGTACTACCCATGTAGGAAGTTGAAATTGCCTGTTAGAGCTCGAGATAAGCACACAGTCTCTTCTAAATTACATAATACGGTAAATCATAGAGATGCTGGTGGCCTGTGACAAAATGCAGATCTATATTGGCAGAATGAAAGAACAGATTGTGCACGGCCACTAATATTTATCTCTGGCATATAAAACTAACATTGCACCATTTTTCAAAGAGCTGAAAAGTATGCATTCTATATATATAGTATCCTGCACTGGGGATTAATACTGGACATGGTCTGTACCTTTGGGACCAGCTCTATAGCCTGTGCACAGTCCCTCAACACTGCCTTTAGAAGAGACAGGTTGAGATGCAGAGTCCTATGCTTCATCCTGCTCCTGGGAACTCCTACTCAGGTCTTGGGGACCCTGTGTGACAGTGTGTCCAGATAATTCTTACTGTTGTTTGGATTCTGTGAAGTCATTCTTTCAGAGAGAAATCTGTTTGCCTTATGGTAGGCATAAGACATGTGTGGGGTTATAGATCTAAGCCACTGTAAATGTCCAAATTCTCAAATGGAGTTAGCTATCTTCTGTATTTAATCTGCCCCTTGTTTCTATTAAGAATCATGTATTTCCTGATCATAAACTTCATGCATACCTTGCTGTACTTTTGACATTTGTTGAATTTTCTCCCACTAGATGGCTATTTTCATGCCTTCTTTTCACAAGCAAATAATGGTCTCCTGGTTTATAGGAATCAGGAGCCTAAGGTGATGGTGATGGATTGAGCTGCACAAGCACTGATTAGTTATCTTGCTCTGGCTAATTTCACTCCTAATCAATCCCAGACAAACTTGTGCTCAGACAGACTATAAAATAACAGATTTAATTGTCTAATAATTTTCAAATAACCTCAAGCAAAAATGTAAAATCCATAAATGTCAGTGTTCTACTCTTCTAAACTATAAAACAACATACTTCTCTTTATTGATGCTTACATTTCTAACACCTGATAACATGGTGAAGTGTTGAGCTCCCATTCAGGGGCCATCTCAAAAATGGTCAATTTTGCAGCTGGAAACTGGCCATCACAGATCATCAGATCTATTGCATGCTGACCTTTGTGACCACCTTTCAGTCTTTGTCCAACTTGGCATGTTCCCCCTACTTCATGTGTCAATTTCTTACTGGCTTTGAAAAGTATTCTCCCTGATTTGAGTCAGCCTATGGGTCAGAAATGGACAGGCTCTTGAGCTCTGGCAGGCTCCTTCCTGCTGGGAACAGATATGTTCTCTTTGTCATTCCTTGTGGTAGTGTGCACTGACATCAACTAAAGAAATGTCATTGTTCTGAAGTTGTAAATGTCATATTGCTTCTTTCCCAGATGATTTGATTTTATTGCATGACAGTTGTGAGCTTTGAGATGGTTCTTATTTCTTTTGCATTTCTCATTACTGTTCTGTATCTTTTGAAAGCAGTTTTTTTTTTTTTAAAGATGGATGTCCACAACTTTCCTGTTCAAACTCCAGTTCCTGCCTCTCAGATCCTAGTTAACCAAAGCTACATAAGCAGCATAGATAGGACCATCCCACCACACTACAGGAACAATCCAGAATTTGTCTTATTAGGCATTACAACAAAATCCTTTAATAGCAATGAAGTGATGCAACTGTCAATTTTGCATCGCCTTCTGTTTATACCACTCTTGTGTATATTGCTATACTTGTGAGCATAGAGACTCAGAGGTAAGAGGACTGAAGATCTAGCAAAATTGTTACAAAGCAGAGAACACTGTTCCTTATATTTATTTCATGAATGATGTGACCTTAGAGTTCAAGTCATGCATTATCTTGATTAAGTAATAGCTATTTCATAAACTAGCTGGATCAGTTTCAAAGACAAGGTATGTCAGACTGGGTGATCTTGGGCTGACAGCTTAAACTCAGTGCCTCAGTTTCCTTATCTGTCAAAGGAAGGTGATCTCCTCTAATCCATTGAATCACTGTGAAGGTTAAAAAGAGATATTTTACACCAAACATTTAGTGCAGTACCTGTCATTTTAAGCAGTTTCCCAAAATAATAATTCTGTTATTACTAAACATCTCTTCACCCCAGCCCAGCAGAAGGCTACTTCTATCACTGTAGTATGTGTTTTCTTGGTCACATATGTCCACAGGGTTTACATACTATGGTAGAAGACAGAATCCTGCTGACCAGCAGAAATTGTGTGTTCTAGTCCCAGCTGTGCAGAAAGAAGCCATGTAACTCTAGTCTGTCAACCTGATTTCGCTCATTCTTCCTTTTCTCATAAACACACAAGCCAGGAAATAAAAAACTAAAACAAACACACAACAACCAAAAGAACCTTTAAGAACTCTTATCTGTAACATCATTTCTGGATCTACAAATAACCAAGCCTTGATACTCTTTCTTGCTATAGGATATTGGTTATTACTATGGTCCTGACTGCCTCAGTTCCCCACAAACCATAACCCAGTCCTCCTCTTCTAAGTAGCAAAGAGTTTAGAATATTCACTTTTTTGTTTCTGATTAGAGGAGTGTGGGAAAGTGGATTTCTCTGAGCACTAGGGAAATAAGAGCAGTCATGATAACTTACTGTTGATTTTCCCTGAAAAAAAATATATGTGTGTATTTGTGTGTGTGTGTGTGTGTGTGTATTAGAAGTGAACTGAGCTTACAGGCAGCAAGTAAACTAGAAATCATGGGATGAGAAATTAATAAAAGTAGTAGAACATAAGAGTTCACTATTAGAAAAATACAAATTGTTTACATGTAACTCTGCCCAATGGCAGGAGCGTGCAGACACCACACCTATAAATTCATCCTATACTGAGTTAGTGCCTGAGGTCTGCTTGTGCTTACAAGTTAGACTCCCCACTATCTCCACTGGTGCAGTGTCAGCTGATGGAGATCCCTATTGTTTATTCAACATTCCACACCTGCCCCCACACACACCATCTGGTCTTCCTTCACATTTTCAGGTTGTTTTTGTTTATGAATTTCTATCAATTAGTCACTTTGTGCTGTGCTACTGATATTTAAAAAAAAATAGTCTGTAGATTAAAAATGAAAGCTAAACCAAGGCAAAATCTAGAAATCTGACTGTAGGATTTGGACTACCTTAGGGAAAAGCGAGAGGGGAGCAAGCCCAGAGGACTGCAGTGGAGGATCATGGGTGATTTAGTGGTGGGTATGGTATGATAGCATATGTCTGAAAACCCTGAGTCATATACAGTGTTGTAAATCATCACTTCTATAAAAATATCATATAATTAAAAAAATGATTGGCTTTTAAGTATGGTCTATTTTAATACTTAGTTGTAAAAATTGAGGGAGTAAGTTTCAGCTTTGCATTCAGATTGTCAAATATCAGAGACATGACTAGCTTCAGGTCGAGTATTTCTTCTCTATATTTTTCACTAGAAAATGTACAAATCTATTTTGGTTGCCTAGGTAATAATACAGCTTTTGCTTCTGCTTCCTGGACATGAAGCAATAGTACAGAATGGATTGTAATAAGCAGTGAAGTGGCTGGTGTAATGGAATATTGTAAAACTCTCAGCTTTACACTTTTATTTGCCTTTTGTACTATTTCCATTAATATATTGTAATAAAATTACTGGTAACTTAGTTAAACAAAATCATATTTTCTTTTCAATGAAAATTAGAAATATCTGAGAAGCTTTTATAGAAGAGTTTCTTTTTCTAGCAGAAACTAGAATTATCCAGTCTTCAACTAGAAGAACTTGATTATAGTCTTTCTTTATATTGAGTGGTTTGAATATAATATTATTATAATTATATACAAATGAGACTTATCTTGATGTAAACAAGTAGATTATAAACATTTCTATTTAGTTAAGTACTGACTCAAATGAGATAAATCATTTGATCATTTAAAAGATTCATGAGTCAGAAGAAGATACTTTATAAACTATCTATGACTTCTCATATTTCAGCATTTGTTGGCCATTAATGCTTCAGAGATTTGTCTAGGTGTGACTGCATTGAATGGGGTATGAATACACTTTGAATGTGAGTATGAATTGAATGGATATACAGCTGATATATCAAAGTTTTTGACAAAGAAAATGCATATACAGGTTTTACTTTAAGAGATAACATATTTTCAGTTATAACTGAGGGAAATTAATGTAGTGAAAAAAACTTAGAGGTCATTTTGTCTTTTTTAACCTAACTGAATTTTTATGTAATTATTTCTCCCTCTCCAAGCTCTCTTTCCCATAAAAGACAAATTCATTTTGCTCTTAAATAATAAGAAACTATCTAACACGGGTGGGTGATAGTAAGTTTACTAAAGAGTACTAATGATGAATGAAATAGACATTTGATGATATCAGTACAATTTGATTGATGAACCCATTGAATAAAAATCTTTAAGTAAATTTAAATTTAGAGTCCTATTGGCATGTCTGAGATCCAAGTACCTCCTATGTTTAGGGAGTAAACTTGCAATGCAAAGAAAATGGTACCAGTCTTAGTTATCACCTCTACTCTGACTTCAGATACTGTTTTTTTTAGTGCTAAGTGTTGATTATCAAGTTCCCATAATCTCCAGATCATCCTTTGTGAGGATTAATTAGTTGTACTTAAAATCATTGCTACTTTCTCTATGCATGTTTTATTTTGACCCTGAACCCTCCACAGAGTCATCTCCTGACACCACCGCATGTGAATCCTACATACACATGGGTCAGTCTGAGGTTTATTTTACAAACCTCTTTGTCTGCTTCCTTTGGTGAGTTTTACATTCCTCCCTTAGATCTTTGTTTTCCTCATGCCTTTTTTTTTCTTAGTTGCTGTTCCAGTTCCTGGAACATTTACTAGGAAGTTTGACTGAAATATTTTAAACAAACTGAATTCCTACCACAGGCATGCAGTAGGCACTTGATAAACATTTGTGGGACAGATGAGGAATAATTCATCTCTATTTCAAAAGGCTCACCCTGGCAACATTGTGAAGGGAGAGAGCCAGGAGAAAAATAGGACTTGGAGATTCATTTATTGTGGGAAGAGAAGGTGTTCGTTAAAGCAATAAGAACAGAGAAGAGATGAGAATTTCTGCATTCATTGGGTGATGTACGACCGACCCAACTAGTTTAAAAGTCCTCTGCTCTCTGAATTTTTAAAAATTCTCACTGAACAAATTGCTCCCTTCTCTTGGCTTCTATCATGATATACTGAATTAAAATTGTTTTTATTGCTCATAAAATCTAAAATGTGTGATCTTCTCAAAGCTGTGTCTATATATGATTCAACTTCTCTTTCAGACAAGTGCTATGGTCTGTAGGTCAAAAGTTCTCAACTGATACCTGGGGACCACATCTCTGTTTAAGGGTGCATGTACTTTAGTTCATATGAACATTTATAACATCTAAAGCACACTCCACTTTTGTGCATTTTTCAGGATATCATATAATGTGGGATAAATTTATTTGGGTAAAGAACACAGAAACATAATTTAAAAAGGAAAACTGCACTCCCATGTTCATTGCAGCACTATTTGTAATAGCTAAGATATGGAAGCAACCTAAATGCCCAAGAATAACTGAATGGATCAAGATATGGTGTAATATATATATACACATATATATATATACACATATATGTGTGTATATATATATGTGTATATATATACATATATACACACACACATATATATATATATATATATACACATATATGTGTGTATATAATATATAATGTATGTAGCATATATAGTAGTTTATTATATATAGACTACATATACTGTATATACATATATAATATACTGTATTGTTTATATATACTACATATATAATATACACATATATGTATGTATAATATATAGTTATACCACATTTTATGTATATTATATATAATACATATATATATATACACACTAAATACATTATATATACCACATATATAATATATTATATATTACATATATACATATACTACATATATAATATACATATACTACATGTATTATACATATATACTTTATATATTAGATATACACACATATAATATACATATATACACTAACATAAGAAGTATGATCAAATGGATGCAGTATATATTTATATTTATATGTATGTGTGTGTGTATACACACATACATATTATACACACACACACACATAATATATGGAATACTGGACCCTCCCTGGTGGTGCAACAGGCTAAAGTACCTCACTGTGAGGCTAGCTGCAGCCACTTCAACATAAGTTTGATTGCAGCCAGGGAGGTGACTCACATAGGTCAGCAGACCTTCCTGTCTTGCCTGCTGCTCTCCTCAGCAGTGTACTTCATCAATCTGTTCTGTTCTGTTCCCTGCTCTGTCTCTGGTGAATCCTCTCACTGCCCCTGCACCTCTGGTCTATACCCCATCTCTTATATGCACAAATAAATCAATCTTTAGAAAATGTAGAATACTCCTCAGCATATATATGTATATTATATATGTATATATCTAATATATGTAGTATATATGTATGATATATCAGTATATGTATATTATATATGTAGTATATGTATAGGTATATATCTAATATATAGTATATATTAGATATGAAGTGTATATATAGTGTATTTAGTAAATAGATACAGTCATGCCACTTGCAGCAACATGGAGCTGGAAGGGTTGATGCTTAGCACAATATTTCAGTAGGAAAAAGATAACTATCAAATGGTTTTGCTAATACACAGAATATAGAAAAAACACCTTGAAAGCTCACCATAAATATGAGACTTCTAGGGAAGCAGGAGAGGCAGAGGTGGGAAAATAGTGGGAGGAAGAGCACAAGGGAATACGGTGATAGAGTATGAGTGCTTTGGTGATGGGTGAACTACAGTGACCAAATCTGAGGGAAAAAAAATCACACATTGTCAAAAATTAACAACCATGTGAGAAAAAAGTGCTAATTTAAAAATTGTGTTAATATTTTGTTTCTGGCAGAAAAAATTATTTGGTTAACTTATAAAATATATTTTTAAACTTTTATTAAAAAATAATTTTAGACATACAGAAAGGTTGCTAAGTTCTAACAAACTATTTGCCTAGAATCTCTTACTGTTGAAATCTTACTTAACCATGGTAAAATTATAAAAATTAAGCAAAGATTAATGTATCGTAATCAACATATTACATATAATTAATACTGTATTAATGTAGGGCTTCCCTGGTGGCTTAGAGGTTAAGTCTCAACCCTTTTATCACAAAGGCGCATCACTGCAACCTGAATTCCATCCTCTGCCAGGGAGTTGACCCACATTACACAGCAGACCTCTCCTGTTTCTCCACTGATACACTTCCAATCGTATTTTTGTAGATCTACATGTTCTGCACCCTAGTCTGTCTCTGGTGAATTCTCTCACCCCTCCCCCAATATCTGACCTGCAGTCTAGTTCTACACAAAAATAAATAAAATCTTTTAAAAATAATAAAACAAATAGTTAATATAAGTGTAAGTAAACTGCAGACGATTCAGATTTTCCATGTTTCTTCTACAGTGGTCTTTTTTCTGTCTTAGGATCCAATCAAAGATACTAGTTGTTCTTATATTTAATCTTCTCCATTCTCTCAAATTTCCTTTGTCTTGTTTTCATGATCTTGATAATTGACACTTGAATGGTGTTGGCCATATGTTTTGTAGAATGTGCCTGAATTTGCATTTATTTGATATTTTTCATTATTAACCTTCAGTTAATATCTTTTGTATCACTTCTATAAGAGGCACATGCTATCAACATGTTCTGTTTCTGGAGGTGTTACCATTGACCAGAGTAAGGCAGTGTTCAAGTTACACTTCAAGCTGTTTCCCTTTTAGATATTTTCTGTATTTGTAAAGAGGAAAATATTCCTTGTAAACAAGTCACTGGTTCAAACCCATTTTCAAGGTTATAGGACTTATTGTCTGCTTTCAGAATGAGTCATCTCAAAGAATTTGTGGATGTGTGTTATAGTTATTGGCAGTGAATATTTTGATTTTATGCAAATATCCTGTTTTACCTCAAAATTTCACCCCAAAATTTAGCACTTCTTGATAGCTCTTTGCCTACTAAAATTATTGCTACAGTAATATAATAGTGACTTTTTAAAACTATATTTAATGATTACAGTTCATTTATAAGGAAGTTTGTCCCTTCTCCCTCCTTTATTTAATCCATACTTGTTTATATTTCATGAACTCATGAATTTCTGTTTTATTCTCTGTGTAGGAATCTGTAAATGTTGTTATTTATTTTATAGATAAAATTGTTCCATCTTTGGTCATTGAAACTTTTTTAGTAGCTGTGTCCTTTCTATATGATCCCAGGGTTTTGGGGCAAGGTGCTGGTGATGCACTGTCTTCCTTTATGGCAAGGAAAGATGTTCCAGGTTCATGCAATATCTTCCTTATGCCAGTCTTATATTCACCAATTTCTACAAGGACCTCTGATTCTCTTTAGGTCAGAATTTTATTCAGAATTTAAGAGGGCCCTCCCTGATGGCACAGTGGGTCGAAGTACAGCACTATGAAGCTAGTCACAGCCACTTCAGCATGAGTTCAATCCTGGACCAGGGAGCTGACCCACATGGCAAAGCAGACCTCTCCTGTCTCACCACTGCTCCCCTCAGCAGTGTACTTTGTCAATCTGCCTTTTATGCTCCACACTCTGTCTCTAGTGAATCCTTTCATACCCCTGTACCTCTGGCCTGTACCCTAGTTCTGTCTGCATAAATAAATTAATCTTTATGAAAAAAGAATTTAAGATCTGGGCACTAGATGTAGTGGTTGCTATCTTAGGGTCACTGCTTCAGGGCCTTTTTAGTAGATAGCTAAGAAATGAAAGTAGTACATTAATGCATTTATATTGCTTTAATAATTCTATATGCCTATCAATTTATAAAAATGAACACAAGATATTGAATGCCAATCCAACACCACAAGGTTCATTCTAATATTATACTTTTGTGGTTTACATCATTCTCCAGGTTTCTTCATTCTTCACAATTGACACCATGATCAGATTATTATGGCTGTATTTTTTCAGCCATAATGTACATTTAAAGTTGTTTAGAGTTGTTCACCTGAACTCTGTGAGAAACAGATTCACCTGTTAGATCCCTATGTTTGTGTATAGTGCTTGCATACAACTCTTTTCATCTTTTGCCTCAGAATATCTAGCCCAAATCTGTTTTCCCAAGTTGCTTAGGTCAGCAATGTTCTTTCCCAACTCCTTCATTGTGTTTATGCATACGTTTGCAATACAGTTCAATTTATTTTCATGTTCTGCATCTTATTTTGGATTCCTCCACATATTTTTTCATTCCAGTAGAGAAATGTTCACTCTTTGTGATATGCATATCTGTGAGTATTAACAAATACAGAGCCATGAATGCACTGTTATAGAATTAGACTGTAGACAACTCTGCAACACCATGTCCAATCTGGTAACAACTGGTTACTTTTCTTTTCATGATAGTTTTGCCTTTACCATGATGCAACATAAATAAAATTATCTAAAGTTATTTATGTCTGACATCTTTCACCTAGAACAATACAATTAACAATCATCCTTGGCGCGTGTATCAACTGCTCATTCTTCTTTATTGCCAAGTAATATTCCATTCTATGTATGACTGAACCAATTTATCTAGTCACTGTGGAAAGACACCTAAATTCTTTCTAGTTTGGGGAAATTGTAAATAACTCTTCAATTATTAAATAAGCTGCCAATAGGTTTTTATCTGAACATAAGTTTTTAGCTCATTTGCATAAATACTAGGAGTGGTTTTGCAGAGTTGTATGATGAATGAATATTTAACTTCCTAGAAGATTCTAAGTGATTTCCCAGGGTGACCATAACATTCTCATGCATACCTACAAGTAATATATATAAGAATAACAGCTGTTTCACAGACTTCCTTACATTTTGCATTACCAGTTTTATTGTTGTTGTTGTTTATCTATTCTGAAATACATATAGTGGTATCTCATTATGGTTTTAACTTGACTTTCCTAAATTATTAAATAATGTTGAGCATTTTTATTTCTATTTGCCATAATTCTTTTCTTATGTCTTCTTAAATCTTTTGCCCATTCTTATGAAGTTGTTTGTTTTTCTTATTGTTTCCTTAGCACTTCCACATAGAGCATAGGGAATAAGTTACTAATGTGCTACTTTCCAAATGTTTGGGGATTTTCCATGTATGCTATTTATTAATTTAAAATTTAATACCATTATTTTGAACATACTTTGTGTGATTTTGATGCTTCTTAATTTGTCAAGATTTGCTTTATGCCCCAGATTATGGGTATGGTGAATGTTCCATGCACATGTAAGAAGAATGTCTATTATGCAGTTGTTGGGTGGGATGGTCTATAAATGTCAGCTAGGTCAATTTGGCAGATTGTATTGTTCAGGTCATCCATATCCCTACATATTTTTTACATACATTATTTGCGTATCTGCTCCAAGAAAGCAAATACTTGGACTTGTGTGGCTATCTGAGTGTATCTTTTTTTCCCCAGATTTCATACTGTTTTTTTTTCCTTCTCCAAACTCAG
The DNA here is from genome assembly GCF_000260355.1 of Condylura cristata. Lineage (NCBI taxonomy): Eukaryota > Metazoa > Chordata > Mammalia > Eulipotyphla > Talpidae > Condylura > Condylura cristata. The sequence continues at coordinate 57,008,973 of NW_004567110.1, read as the reverse complement.
TTTTCTCATGGATTTAAGAAAAGTTGCCAGTTTGCTATTTGTCCAGACCTTGTCTTGTTGTTATAGTGGGAGTGATGTAATACTCTCTACATCTCCAGCTAAAATCAGAGGCCTCACAAATATTGAAAATCTTTATTTTTGTAGTTGCCACCATCTCACTGACAATAATTTGTGCTATTTTGCCTATTCAAACCAGGGGGGCCTGGCTTATAGGGATCGTGGTCCCTTAAAGCTCTCCATTGGCAGAATATTTACATCTTTCAGAACACATCCAAGCATTAACTTTCCACAATTAAATTGTGTTTATTTCTGATCTCTTCTCTATTCATTTTTTTCTGTTCTGTGTGTCTGTACAATAACATTGGTGCTGTTCTGGAAGTAAGCTTCCACGTTGGGCTCACTGGTCTAGTACCTGATAAATAGGATGGTGATGATCTCAATGATAACAGTGGTAGACATCACTCTGTTTTACACTCTGCAAAACAATATTTCTGCAGCATTAACCTTAGCTCTTTTGTCTCCTAATCCAGAATATGTGTTGTGGGTAGGTAATAGGAATCACTCTTCCCAAGAGTATTTCTATTTTTTTGTTTTCTAGAGCTGAATCTTTATTTGTCATAGGATAGCAACATCCAACTGAAGAATGAATTAACTCGAGAAAGACATGAATATCAATATCATTACTAGAAAATAATGAACATGCTCAATAATAAATGCCACTCATTAATTACAGTTTAATCACTGCTGATTTGGTTTTAAAGTTTTGGAAAAAAAGATGAACAACAGTTTTTACATTATTAGCTGATCTGAGACACTGTGTTGTTAAGCAGTGACATAAAGCAAATTTACTTTTTAATAGCTTGATTTGAGGAAAGGGGTCAGAGAATTATGGGGTTCCTATTTGTTTTTACTGCTTGAGGCAATCTCATTTGCAAAACCATTTAAAACCAAAGCCCATCTATCACTATGTAAACGACCTAGAGTAATTTTTGCCATATTGATGTGTTTGAGTTCAGAAATCCCACTTCTACCTAGTGGCAATATTTCCTATTGGAAGGTCACCTTCTAGTGCTTTATTCTTCCTTCACCTCCTTTATACATCCAGTGCACAAGCACTGCCTTTCATGAAAATGTTGTTTGCTTTTTTTTTTCTACGAGTAGTAGTTTCTAATGGAAATAAAATACCCACCATGTGAATAATGTTTTAATAATTATTAAATAACCAAGAAGCAATTGAAACTCCTTTTTGCTGGCCTATCCTTTAGTAATATATTCAGAGTAATAGACTGGGAACGAAACGTGGGATAGTTGTAAATATTTAATTATTGTTTGGAATCCAAAACTTTAAATATTATTGGAATCTTAATTTGCTGTTACTTTCTGTGATGAAGTAAAAAGTACCTGTTAGAATAAGTGATCTGCTTAGAAAATAACCTACATCATTGCTGTAACTGTAATTACAGGTCATTAACTTATGAGTGACAATAGAAATTTCCTAGAAGAAACTATAAAAGTTTGAATCTATGGAAGCTAATTAACTATAAAGTAGACTTCCATCATTGCCCACCCTAGTCTTACTGCAACAAGGTCATTCTTAATTTCCTGTGAATTTTAGACTTACGAAAGAGAATGGGGTCAAAATGGTTGGTAATTGCAAAGCTACTTACATTTCTTTTTGGGAATGCTTCACATTTATGTCAATAAGGGTCTCCAGACATTCAGTTTATTCTAAAGAATGAGATAAAAGCAAATCACAAACTCCATAATTCAATTTTCCCAGCTTTCCTGGCAATAGACTGTTTACCTCTTAGAATAATGCTAAAGAACCGGATAAACACAAGTTTAACCTTCTTAACAAAATTGCAGATTTCTGTTTTTCCTTTGAAAGTTGTGCTATAGTAGTTTAGATGTAAAGGTCACCTCTCCTGATTCTTGCAGATACATGTACCCCATTCACGTTAACAAAGTGCTTAATTAAGCCAAAGAGTTGACAGCATCCACAGGAATTTGAAAACAAAATTTGGCTTCAAAAATTCCGATAAGGGTGATCTAGCTAAGATAATCAACCATGACCTAACTCTTTTACACAGGATATATGTTTTTCATGCTCAAATATCTTTACTAGATCTTGCCTTGTAAATGAAATCATGCTCCCTAGATGAAAACATAATAATAGTAATGAAATAATAGGCTGTTATATTTGTAATCAGTAATTATGTAGTCACCAAATAAGTGGCCAGTATCTAGGGAACAAGCAATTACATGACTGTGATTACTAAAGAAGTAATTATGATGAAAGATAAACCCCTCTTAGTTGTGCTTCCCCCACCAGCCCCCACCCACCCCCTCATAAGAATGGCATTTATGTAACAATCCTGGTCCATAGAGAATGTTGATTTAGGTCTAAGAGAGTTTACATTTTATCATGTACAATTTAGCATATGAACCTTTGGCATTCATGGGGTTTATATTCATGGTTTCAACCTAATAACTAGCGGTTTGATGCATAGTGGCTGATTGTAACTAAGGTAACTGCTTTACAGCATGAACTGAAACCTTTGCTGCACTGTTTCTGTGCAGAAACCTAGACCACCTGGCTTCACACCCCAGTGTCAGGACACGGAGGGTCGCCAGCATAGCGGGGGAAGCTCTGTGTCCAGGACGAGAAGATAAAATAGCTGACACTCATACTAATGGAATTAAGAAAATAGTTTCTATGGCCTGAATGTTTGTGTCTCTCCCACCCCAACAGTTCAATATACTGAAATTCTGTCTCCTGAAAGTGATAACATAGGAGGTGGGAATTTCAGGAGCTGAGCAAGTCAAGAGGACGCAGCCTCTTGACTTGAATGGAGCTAACTGTGTATGAAGAGGTCTCCTTAGTGCTCCCAAAGCCCCTCAGGCCCTGTGAGAAAGCATGAGATATCTGCCTGTAACCAGAATAGAGCCTCACCTGACCATGTTAGTGCTCTCATCTCAGGCTTGCAGTTTTCAGAACTGTGAGAAGTGAATGTCTAATGTTTATCAGCCACTCAGTCTATGGTATTTTGTTATTACAGCCAGAATAGACAAATACAGTAGAATAAATGTGGAATGACTGGGCAGTAGGGATATCATACGTAGGTGTTTTGCATCTTGTGCTATTCATAGAAAGGGGAGAGTACAGATTCCTTGTCCCACAGAAGAAAGGGTAGAGCTGAACAGCAAGGAAGAGCTAACAAGAACTTGAAAGAGAAAAAGCTAGAAAAAGAAGACAGGAGACTTGAGGAGGCACACAGAGAAGAGAGATGTGAGAAGAAGCCACACTTGTTTCTTGACCTTGGATTTATACCAGAAACTTGGGGTAGGGCATGGAAGGAGACACCCGAAAGTGACTTAGGTGAGAGACACATGGGGAGGCGGAAATTGGGGCCTTTATCTTGACTTGTATTTTGATTTTACTCTTTTTCTTCCAGACTTTTCTGGGCCCTTTTCTTCTTTCCTATATTTTCTCCAGAAGGTCTTAGGCTTGTGCCACGTTTTGGTCCTCAGTGGCCCTTCTTTGGGCCAACCATTTGGCTGGCTATTTACCCACAAGGAAGATGGGTAACTTTGTGTTTCTTTAGAAAGTACTTCAATTATATCCTTTCCGTTCTCTTTATTGCACACTAACTGTCTTAAAATTTGTTTCTACTCAAGGCTTTATGCACTAACATGATGTTTTGTATTTGTGAAGGATTGCAGAACCCATTTGGAGCAGACGGGTTTGGGGCTATAGGGTGTCCCTCAGCCAACCTATTTGGGCATTCTCAGCATTCATAGAGAATGAGCCTGTGGATATTAAGGGGTTTTATGACCTTGTTAGATGTGTGAGTTGAACTAAGTAATATTCTTTCAGAAACTTGACCATCTAGACTGTCAAGATCTTCTTTTAACTGGTACAGTGTTGCATGAGAATTTTACTTTAGAAACACTATGTAGAACAAATTCTAACTTTAGCAAAAACACACATCAGATAGACCTTAAGGTTGTTGTTTTCCATCTGCCTCTGTGTTGGATATTATGTTTCTCAGATTCCAGATAATTCTACTTGTTTATTCATTCTACCTATAGAGAGAGTGGGAGCTATGATAGGCACAGAGAAATGGAGGTAAATAAGGCCCAGTAATCAATTGTTGAAACAGTGTGATGGATTCAAAGTTAAAGAAAAGCCCCATGAAACATGTTGAGGAGACTAACTTCCTTTTCTTGTAAAACTTCATTTGCTTTTAAAATCCAAATTGATTATAAAAATCCATCTATTTTACAGACATTTAACATTTGAATTTTCTCTCTTCTTGGAAGTGTAAGTGCTTTCTTCAGTGTGTGTGTCTGATCTTTGGATTTTCCAGCAAATACAAAAATCATGCATTTTTTTTTCTGGTGGCTGTATAATTTCCTGAAAAGTACAGAAATATTTTTTTTAAAAAGATTTATTTATTTGTTCATATAGAACTGGAGTACAGGCCAGAGGCTCAAGGGCGGCAAGTGGCTTCACCAGAGACAGAGTGGGGAGCAGAACAGGCAGATGGAGGAAGTACACTGCTGAGGGGAGCAACGGGCCGGTCAGGAGAGGTCTGAGGCCCATGTGGTCACCTCCGGGGCAGGCGGGAATCAAACTCATGCGGAAGTGGCTTTAGCTCCTCAGTACTGTGCTTTAACCCGCTGCACAATCAGGGATGGACCAGAAATAATTTATTAAAGAAATGCTGTGAATTTTATTTCTGAAGTGCAGATACTGAACTAGACAGTTGGATCTGAATTCATAGGAACTGATAGGACTTTATATTTAAGTTGTAAAGAGAATGAAATCTGTAGAACCTCTCATTAGTAACCTTGCAAAGTTGTTTTATGAGAAATAGCCATACTTATTATGCTGTACTTCTAACTAAAATAAGATTGATTATTGATTGGTTATTAATATTATTTTATAAGAATTGAATGTATTAAGAAAATAATTACTTATTTCCCTTAAAAAATAAAACAACCACACCACTCTTTGAGAAATTTTAATGGTCCATAATTTGTCCAAAATAATCCTTAGATGATGATAATGATGATGATACTTACATGGTTGCTAGGAGGGTAAAATAAGATAATAATACAAGTTAAAGCCCTTAACACAGAATGTTGCTTATACATTGTGTTCAATTACTGTCAGTTGTTATTTACTCAAAGTATATGATGCACCAGCTCTGAGTTAGGGGGTAAGATTAACAAATCTCTCCTATCTTTGGACACACAATTATAATTCAATATTGAGTTTAAACATGCAGAGTTAGAATCCTGAACTCCCAGTGCTCCACTCAGTCTCTAGTTCATGAATTGGTGAGTTAATTGTGGTTTCAATGGAATGATGACCCCTATTTAACTTATTTTAGTTTACTTCAGATTTTTCCCTAAGAAGGAGCAGATCTAGGTACATAGAAAGCAAAAGAGGTTAGCATATTCTGGAAAAAAAAAAGAAAAGGAAAAGAAAAGAAAAGAAAAGAAAAGAAAAGAAAAGAACATTACCTTTCAACTGACAAATCTTTTTTTAAACTTCTTTCCAAAGATGCACATGTCTGAAGCTTAATAACTGTCTGCCAAGGCCCCGCTGATGCATGAGTGCTTGCATTTGTTAGGATTTATGCTTCCTGTTCATTATAAAGGCTATTTTCTGCAACCATTTGTGACATAATCTATGCTGAGTTTGTATTAGTTTGAATTTCCTATTAGGCAAAGGAGAGGAAACTAGAAATGGGTGTCCACATGGTGTGAAAATCCACGTATCAGACACTTTGGCACCTTTCAATGAATTACAATTACATTTCTTACCTATTAAAGAACTTTGATTTTGTTAGTCAGAATCAAGACCAAAATTCCAGGCAAAAAGTCACCAACTCCCTTGTCCAGAGAGAAAAATCTAAAGAAAGTATGTTGCTAGATCTAATTAAAGTTCCAAATCTACCTGAAATAACTTGGCCTTGACATGTATCTACATTTGGAAATTTTGGAAATGGCTTATTATAGGAGCTTGTTTACAAACAGAGACAGAGAAAGTTTGCTCTCCATGGCTGCTTGGAAATTTAACTTCCTTTTCCCACTCCTGCAGGAGTGGACAAGAGTGACTGCCAGCCATTTTTCTCATCAAGTATAATTTTGCAAGTCCAGTGATAGAGGGAAAATCATTCATGGGCTTCCGAGACTTATACTAAAAGGACAGTCTTACAAAGTGGCCATGGCATGAAGAAAAGAAACATTTTTTTCTCAAAAAGTATGAGCTAGAAAATGTGACCCTTGCTTAATCCATTTATTCTTTATTATACCATTTCCACAACTTTCCTCAAGTTTACCTGTGCACTCTTTAACTAATCTAGATCTCTGGATGTACAATTGAAGTAGTGAATCTGATTACCAGGAGATGAGTCTTTAAAATTTATATTTTTAAGAATTCAGCTTATTCCTATGCTCCAACAGAGCTATCTAGGCTTAGATAAAAATAAGAGAATCAAAGTACATGTGAAAAGTAACTATATTTAAAAATATATTTTAATCAAGATAGCACTGGTTTATAGTATATATGTGAATTAGAGCAACAGGTTCACACCTCTATTTGAAAGATAACATGTGATATACTAAAACAGAAGGATGGTGTCTTCAAATCTTATAAAACAGCAAAATTAACTGAATGCCAGATCATATCTAGAGCTATTGCACCTTATGGAAACTCAGCTCTGATGTGAGAATTGTTATTTTTGAATCCTTTAGATGATCTAATATAGGAATAACCTTTCTTTACTTTCTGTCAGCCCTTTATCTTTTAAATAATATTGCTCATTTGTTTGTCAGCAAAGGGTTTGCACTGTTTACTGAAAGTAGGAAAAGGGTTTGGCATCATAATTAGCTTTTATTAAATGCCTGTCCCTTAAAGAGCTCTTTACAACTAAAAGCTTGGCTTAACAGGGCTTCTCCAGTCCTCTCTAAATTTGTAGTCACTAGCTCTGGAGAATTCCCTTTCTCACCTCTAAAGTCTGAGTGTATAGGTAGGATTTTTGAGGACACCTTCTACTTTCATCTACTGACTGTTTTGTGAAGACTCCGCCTCCTGCTATCTCCTGGGCTTTGTCATCAGCTTGGTCTTCTCCTTTCCACCCCCAAATCCCACGACCATCTGGAACACAGCTTATAGAAAGGATGCAGTAGTAGTTGATTTTCTTTGTACTTACAAGGATTATCCAATTCATACATCCTGATGAAGTCATTGGCTTTATGTGAAATCAGATATCTGCCATGAGAACTTCAGACTTTCTAATGCTACAAACCTGCCTTTTACTGAAAATGTGCTATCTGTGGATCTACCTATTCACTGAAATTCATTTATAAGGTCTGATGAACATTAATTATTTAAATGTCTAAGCAAATTCTTAGCATCCACCACACTATGGCACAGGTTCTATTTCCCATTTCTGTTTTCTTTTATACAATTGCTAAGTCCCTTAAATAATATGCTGAAATTTCTGTCTTGGGGTAGGGTGGACACCCCAAGACCCCCAAGCCTGTCTGCTCGAAATAGTTTCTCCCATCTGCTGTATAAAGACAAAATATACTCTAATGTATAAGACCTTCAATAGAAATTAACTTTGATACAATTAGTGTGAATACAGAGGGAAAAAATAAAGAACATTGTTTTAGAACATTGTTTCTAAATCAAACATCTGAAGTTGCCCAATCCTCCTGGGTAATTGCCCAGCCAAACAGGGTTAGCCCAAAGTGGAGACACTGAGGTTCAGAACTGTCATAAGTCTAAGGCACTTTCTAGTAGAGACCCATAGGAAGAGGCCAGAAGGAGCCAAGAAAGTCTAGAAGGAAAAAAGTAAAGTCAAAACACAAGCCAAGATACAGATTGCCATTATCAGCCTCCCTAGGGGTCCCTCACCTGCATCTCTTTCAAATGTCTCTTTCCATGTTCAAATCCCTGGTACCAGCCAAGGCCAAGAGGAAAGCACAGCTTCCTCACATGTCTCAGCTGCACGTGCCTTCTGCAATCTCTTCCTGCTCTCCTTCCTTCCTTCTCCCCATCTTCTTTTGCTTCTCTTCCCTCCCCAGCTCCACCCTTCCTTGGGTGGGGCAGGGCACCTTGAACCTCCCCTTTCCTGGAGGATAATCTTGTTCCAATTCCACAAGTTATCACTATCAGGAGACCTTGCAACATAACTATACCAACTTAATGTTTTTTCAACAAAATATTTTAAAATGGTGACTTTGAAACAGTAAAATGGTGGACAATTTTGAATGATTTATAGTTTCTTTTTTAAAAATTCATTTATTTATACATAAAGAACTGGGGTACAGGCCATAAGTGCAGGGGTGGTGACAGGTTTCACCAGAGATAGAGTGGGAGAGGAGAACAGGCAGACTGAGGAAGTACATACACTGCTGAGGGGAGCAGCGGGCGAGACAGGAGAGATCTGCTGTGCCATGTGGGTCATTGAACTCATGCTGAAGTGGCTGTGGTAACTTCGTAAGTGCTGCACTTTAACCCATTGCACCACCAGAGATATCCCCCAATTTATAGTTTCATCTACTATTTAAAGTGAATGTGTATGTTTTTGATGCTTATCTTATGTTCATAAACATCTAAATTGTGCATTTAGGTAAAAAAATAAAAAGTAGTGCAAAAGGAAAATTAGGTTTTTCATTGGCTCAAAATTGATCTGAAATATAGAGCCATGTAAGTGTTGACTTGTGGATTTTTGAGGCTGTGGTGGAGAATTACAGATATTTCTGTTAACAACTATGTAGTAAAATAATAACTTGTGCCTTGCAAGAAAATTTTACATAATTAAGAGTGAAGTAATTGTGTCACTCATCTTGAGATGAGTGTCTTTACTCTAGTTAGACTAGTGGGAAAGAGAGATGAGAACGAGTGAAACTAACAAGCCTCTGCAGGAAGAGTCACATGATACAAGAAAATCCTTTCTCAAGTTGGGGTTTGAGCAGAATCATGAGGTAGAAGAGGGTCTGTGGCATTGGTTGGAGAGGTGTTGGGTAAGAGTGGGTCCTTAGGTTACCTCTGAGAAAAGTTCCATCAGAGTTCCTCTTTCAGTGGCACGTGGTGAGTTTCTCATGAGGCAGAGACGTTTAGTGATATGAAAAGGGCAGGTTTATTATGAAAAGGGAAGGAAAGTAAAGGACGCTTGCACAGCGGGCAGAAAGAGCTGCCCCTGACAGGGACAGTCTTGCTTACAGAGACGCCTGGATAAACACAGTTGGGCACTCTTGGGAGGAGAGCTGCTGCTGCTGCTTTGCAAAGGAGAAGGTTGGTGAGGAGAAGCACCTGACCGGCACAGACGGCATAAGAACTGCCCTTGCCAGTGCAGAAATTGCCGTAACATAGTGTTCTTCTCTTGAGGGGTTGGGGGAACGACATTTCTTTGTGAAATTGTTATCATCTACATTTAATTATTTTTAGGGTTGGTGTTTAAGGATTTTTTTTTTTTCTGCATTTGATATGACTAGGTGGATTTGAAAGGAGTGGTGATTCTTTACAATGGCCCCATTCTTCACATCTCTAACTCTGGTCTGCACCTCCAGATACTTCTCTACAGCTTGATTAAAGACAATGTTAATCATTTCTACTCCCACCACCAGCTTCAATTTTTGGTTTGTGACGCCTCCTTCCCGAACTTTCTACTCTTGGCCTGGCAGTATGAACAGTTCAGGTCTCCAGTTGGTGGGTGAGCAGGTCTGCCCAGTGTGATTGAGAGGGTGATGTGGCACAGACCGGGGCTAGACAAGTGGGCCTACCTAACTCCACAGAGGTCATTCTCTCTTGGCCTCTGCCCTTCCCCTTTTTACCCCTTTGCAAGATGAAAGGATACACTGCTGTTGGGAGTGACAGTAACCCAGGAGGCTTCAGAGAGGTTACATAATGTGGGAATAAATTGGGCCAATTTAAAATTGTGTTTCCCTCCCTGACATACCCCAAACAATGAAAGGGTATTGCCTGAGGTAACTCCCTTAATTTCTTTGTGTTCCTCTTTTCCTTTTTAAGTTTTAAAAAAAGATTTATTTGTGATTCATACAGAACTGGGGTACAAGCCAGAGGTGCAGGGGCGGTGAGAGAGGACTCACCAGAGACAGAGTGGGGAGCAGAACAGGCAGACTGATGAAGTACACTGCTGAGAGGAGCAGCAGGCAGATCAGGAGAGGTCTGCCGCACCATGTGGGTCACCTCCAGGGCGGGGGTTCGAACTTGCACTGAAGTGGTTGCCACTATCTTGTGTCCTAACCTGTTACACCACCAGGGAAGGCCTCCTTTTTAATTTTAACTCTTATTCTTTCCATGGTGATTAGTTTCAGGGATACTTTTTTAAAAATGCTACCCTTCTTCCATTTCATGTCACCTGTGTCTGGCTTCCTTGGTTACATAGGTTATCTAGTTCCCTTTTCCTCCTAAGTTTTCTGCTAACTCCACTGGCATTTTCATTCTTTCTCTCACTTACTAAATACTTACATGTGCCCACTGTCCGTTTTTCCTTGCCCTAACCTCCACTGCATCTGAGACTTTGTTGTTTCATGCCACGTTGTAGAGTTGCTGCATGGGGTGGCCCTAAGTCCCACTGTGGACCCTCAGGAGCCCATGGACTGACACCTCAGGAGCCCATGGACTGACATTTCCTTCCTGCTCCTTGTCCCTGCATCAGTTGTTGGCCAGGTTGTAATGACTGACAATCACTGCTTGTGTGCAGAAACAAGAGTCTGGTTAAAAAAGACCAAAGTAATACAGAACCCAGGCCACTCTGGGAAATACTGGAGACTGATTTTCTTAGAAACCCCATGTTACAAGGCCGTCTCTGGCACAGTAAGCCCAGGTCCTGGGCTGGTGTTGAGCAGTTCACTCTGCTGGGATGAGAGACCTGAGGGCCAGATGTTATCTGGACAGGAAACCATTGCATCTCCAATTCCATTGATGTGGCCCAGAATGTGAGGCCTCCACAGGTTCTTGCTGGACTGTTGCCCTCTCCCCATGATGAGGCCTGATCATGTGGCCTGCCTGGCATTGTGCCCCAGGTCAGAATTCCTTGCTCTGGATCTCCTCTCCCACATTTCTGTCTACATCCTGGCGGCCCTGCGGCATGCACCTGTCTCAAGGACCTGCTTCATAGGGCAGCTGCACTCATTCAGGGCAGCTAAGTAGCTAAATGCTAGGTTAGATTTCCTGTTGTCTCAGGGAGAAAGTGGTTCCCTGATCCCCACTGAATAGCTGGCTGTTCTGCAGATTGACAGTTTAGTACCCTCAGCTGCCACTGAAATCACCCATCATTCAGCCCTCAGCCGTTCCTAAGATATTTTTAGTTGGCTGCCCATAGTCCTGATCGACTATGAGTGCCAGTCAACTCTCTTTGGCTGCTGCAGGGAAATATTCCCATCCTTGAGCAGGAACTTGGGAGCACATGGTGTCACAGGCTAGCCCTCTTAGAAAGCTTGCAAGTAAGACAAGTAAACATTGCTTCTTTCCAGTGAGGACCCTTGGGGGTCCTTTTGTCCACATACCACAATTGTTTGACGCAATTCCCTCTAACTACTCATCTGTTCCAGAGACTTGGTATGTTTTAAGATAGCATCTTTATCATGGACAGAGAAACCTGATAGCTGTAATCAGAGTACCTGGCTTTAGAAAGCTTTTCGATCATCTATTTCTTTTTGCTTGATCCTAAAATTTCAGTTCCCCTTTTCTGGTATTCCTTTCATATTCAGTAGCCCATGCTACCATTGAAATAATTCAGTACTACTAATACATGGATAAAAGTGTAGCTAACAAACTCCATCCATTCCCATTTATGTGAACATTTTTTTTTAAAGATTTATTTATTTGTGCATACAGAACTGGGGTACAGGCCAGAGGCTCAGGGGCAGCGAGAGGCTTCACCAGAGACAGAGTGGGGAGCAGAACGGGCAGATCGACGAAGTACACTGCTGAGGGGAGCAGTGAGCGGGTCAGGAGAGGTCTGCCACGCCATGTGGGCACCTCCGGGGCAGGCGGGAATGGAACTCATGCGGAAGCGGCTTTAGATTCTCAGTGCTGTGCTTTAACACACTGCGCCACCAGGGAGGGCCAGTGAACATTTTTTTTTTAGAACAAATCTAAAATTATGTGGAGTGGAGCACACATGCCTACAGTTGATAAAGATTCATTGCATTCCATTGGTGGTGGCAAGCCCATGGAGATTACAACTGAGATGAAAAGGTATACACAATTAAGAATGTTGTAAAAAAATAAAAAATATTTAAAAAATATAAAAAATATGAAAAGGTACACACAATTAAGAATGTAAAATATATATATATATATAAAGATTGCAACAAAAATAATTCTCACCTACAAATATATGAACTCATAAAACTTACCATTTATCACATTCTAGTGAATTTGCCATCAAATCTGACTGCTAACATCAATAATTATCACAACTCTGTTTGTATTTTTGATTAGCTCTATATTAAGATAACATATGACAACTAAAAATGTGTTTTGCCCTTCTTAGAGGTCTATAGCCACATCAACTTTTTCATTTTCATTTTTATGCAAATTTTTAAGAAGTCTATTAGCATGCTCTATTAAATTTTCACAATAAAATTATGTTAGCTCCAAATCCCATAAAGGAAATAAAGTTGAAAGAAAATTTTAAGAAGAAAAGGGAGTTATAAACAGTCTTATTTAAAAAACAAAAGATTATCAGGTTTTTTTTTTTAATGGGCAGTTTTGGCTACCAATTGATTTGATAATTAGACTCCATTACAAACATTTAAAAGGATGATATATCAGAAAAGTTTTACTTTCCAATGTTATTGATTTGTTAATCATTTTATTTGGGGATTATATCTCCCCAGTTCTGTTGCAGTTTCACCCCATAATTGCATGTGGCTCATTCACCGTCCCCCAAAGTCCTGGTGCCAATGCGCACTGACCTTTTCTCTCGATCCTCCCCTTCTTTGTTCCCTGTCTCCTCTGATCATCACTGTAGTTTTCATAGTCTGTTAGTTTTCATAGTCTGTTTCCTGGTTTGTTTCCATAGCTATTTATATTTTGCCAATGAGTGGGACCATCTTTCACTTTCTGAATTATTTCACTCAGCATCATCACTTCAAGATCTAATCATTTGGTTGCCCCCTCAGACACTGTTTTGTCACTTTTTTTAGTTGAGTAGTATTCCAGTGAGTATGTACGCCACAATTTCTTTATTCAGTTTTCTAACCATTTTTTTTTTTAAGATTAAGATTTATTTATTTGTGCATGCAGAATTGGGGTACAGGCCAGAGGCTCAGGGGTGGCGAGAGGTTTCACCAGAGACAGGGTGGGGAGCAGAACGGGCATATCGACAAAGTACACTGCTGAGGGGAGCAGTGGGCGGGTCAGGAGAGGTCTGCCACGCCATCTGGTCACCTCCGGGGCAGGCGGGAATCGAACTCATGCGGAAGTGGCTTTAGTTTCTCAGTGCTGCGCTTTAACCCACTGCGCCACCAGGGAGGGCCAGTCATCTAACCATTTAATTTGGCTCCATGACTTGGCTATGGTGAGTAATGCAGGTAATATTTGAGTGCATAAATCTTTTTGTTTTAGTGTTTTCATATTCTTTGGTTTAATATCTAGAAGTGGTATTGATGAACCTCATTATATTTCCAATTTTGTGTTTTTGAGGAATCTTCTTAACATTTTCCACAAAGACTCCACAGCTTACATTTCTAAGAGTGGATGAGTGTTCCTTTTTCTCCATATCCTCACTAACCAGTCTCTTCTTTACAGGCTATTCCCACATGAGTGGGGTGTTATCTCATTGTGGTTTTGATTTACGTTTCTCCCAAAAAATGTTGAACATTTTTTGCACATGCCTGAGGTCATCTCAATTTGAGAAAATGACTGTTTAGGATTTCTGTCCATTTCTTGGTTGGTTGATTGTTTTTGTGTGATTGAGTTGTGTGAGTTTTTTATATATTTTGGAAATTACTTCTTTTCAGATGTATGGTTTGCAAAAAGCTTCTCCTAGTCTGTAGGTTTCCTTTCAGGTTTTTTAGTAGTTTCTTTTGAGGTAGAGAGCTATTTAGTTTGACATAGTCTCATCTGTTTATTTTTGCTTTTGTTTCCCTTGTCATAGGGGTTGTGTCACTAAATGCATCTAGAGGTATTTAAAACTAAATGCATCTAGAGGTATTAAAAGAACACCTATGTGTTTTTTTTGCACTTTGTTGCAAACTCACTGAGAGGTGCACTGGCGGCTATGTTGGTCTGTTGCCTGAATATAGGAGACTCCATGACACTAGAAAACGAAGCAGAAGCCTGGGCTCTGAAGTCCGAAGGACTTCCATGGGTATATATAGGTTCTGTACATGCAGGGAAAACCAGGAAATGTGCCCAGGAAATATGCCCCATGTAGGGAGTGGGGTGCATGCTTGTACTGGGCCTGGGGCTTCTTGCAGCTTCTACTTGAAACAAAGTAGTGGGCTGCAGCTCTTTGCAGGACAGAGTGCATTGTGCTCTGCTGACTTGTTTGCTGTCCTTACTGGGGAGTGTGCTCACCCATGCATAACATTATCCAGGGTGGACAGGTGCACTTGAGGTCCTGCATAGTTAGACACAGTACTTTATGAATTTTGGTCTTCTATACAAATCTTTAATCCACTTTCAAATAATTTTTGTACGTAAAGTAATATAGTCTCATTTTTTTTTTCTTTATTCATGTGACTGTCCACATTTCCCAGCACCATTTATTACAGAGACATTTCTTCTTCCACTGAATGATCTTGGTTCCTTGTCACATATCAACTGTCCATATTTGTGTGGGTATTTTTCTGGGTCAGCTATTCTATTCCATTGTTCTGTGTTTCTGCTCTTGTTCCAATATCATACAGTTTTGACATCACTGTGTATTATAGTTTGAAATCAGTTATTATATCTTCATATTTCCTCTTTTCTCTCACGACTGTTTTTTGTAACTTGGGATCTTTGTAGTGCCTTATAGATTATAGAATTATTTGCTTTATTTCCTTAAAAAATATCATTTGGGCCCTTCCTGGTGGCGCAGCAGGTTATAGCACTGTACTAAGAAGCTAAAAGCCACTTCTGCATGAGTTCAATTCCTGCCTGCCCCGGAGGTGACCACATGGCGTGGCAGACCTCTCCTGACCCGCCCGCTGCTCCCGTCAGCAGTGTACTCCGTCGATCTGCCTGTTCTGCTTCCCATTCTGTTTCTGGTGAAGCCTCTCGCTGCCCTGAGCCTCTGGACTGTATCCCAGTTCTGTATGCACAAATAAATAAATCTTTTAAAAAATATATCATTTGAATTTTTGTAGGTATTCACGGAACATATAAATTGCTTAGTAAAATATGGCCATTTTGATGTTTATTCTTCTAATCTATGCACATGGAGTATTTTTCTTTTTCTTTGTGTCTTAACTTCCTTCAGTATTTTTTTATAATTTTCAGTATAAAGATCTTCATATCCATTTTTAAGTTTGTTTCCAGGTATTTCATTCTTTCAGCTGCAATTATAAATGGGATTATTTTCTTAGCTTCTCTCTCTTCTAATCTTTTGTTTACCTATAGAAATACTGAGGTTGCTGTGTATTGATTTTGTATCCTGTCACTTTATTGCATCATTTTATTACCTCTGGTAGTCTTTTGGTAGTTAAGAGTCTTGGATTTTCTGTGTATCATGTTCTATGTCATCTGCAAATAGTGTTGATTTTATTTCTCCTTGTCTAATTTGGATTCTCTTTATCTCTTCTTATCCAGTTGCCCTGGCTAGGATATCTTACACTATGCTGAATAGGAGTAGTAACAGTGGATATGTTATCTTATTCCTGACCTGGAAATACTTTCAGTTTTTCACAATTGAATATGATGTTGTCTGTGGTGTATTTTTGTGGAGGTAATTTCCTTCGTTTCTACTTTATTGGAGGTGTTAATAAAAA